>NC_044034.1:316863325-317163325 GCF_901765095.1 Microcaecilia unicolor | reverse complement strand
ATTTCAGACTTAATAAAAAAACAACAACATATCTTAGTCATAAGTACATAAGTATTGCCATACTGGGAAAGACCAAAGGTCCATCAAGCCTAGCATCCTGTTTACAACAGTGGCCAATCCAGGTCACAAATACCTGTCAAAATCCCAAAAAAGTACAAAACATTTTATACTGCTTATCCCAGAAATAGTGGATTTTCCCCAAGTCCATTTAATAATGGTCTATGGACTTTTCCTTTAGGAAGTCATCCAAACCTTTTTTAAACTCCGCTAAGCTAACCACCCCTACCACATTCTCTGGCAACAAATTCCAGAGCCCAATTAAACGTTGAGTGAAGAAAACTTTTCTCTGATTCATTTTAAATTTACTACATTGTAGCTTCATCGCATGCCCCCTAGTCCTAGTATTTTTGGAAAGAGTAAACAGACACTTCACATCTACCCGTTCAACTCCACTCATTATTTTATAGACTTCTATCATATTTCCCCTCAGCCGCCTTTTCTCCAAGCTGAAGAGCCCTAGCTGCTTTAGCCTTTCCTCATAGGGAAGTCGTCCCATCCCCTTTATCATTTTTGTCGCCCTTCTCTGAACCTTTTCTAATTCCATTATATCTTTTTTGAGATGTGGTGACCAGAATTGAACACAATATTTGAGGTGTGGTCGCACCATGGAGCGATACAAAGGCATTATAACATCCTCATTTTTGTTTTCCATTCCTTTCCTAATAATACCTAACATTCTATTTGCTTTCTTAGCCGCAGCAGCACACTGAGCAGAAGGTTTCAACGTATCATCGACGACGACACCTAGATCGCTTTCTTGGTCCGTGACTCCTAACGTGGAACCTTTCATTATGTAGCTATAATTCAGGTTCCTCTTTCTCACATGCGTCACGTTGCACTTGCTCACATTAAACGTCATCTGCCATTTAGACGCCCAGTCTCCCAGTAACATAAGGACTTCTTGTAATTTTTCACAATCCTCCCGCGATTTAACGACTTTGAATAACTTTGTGTCATCAGCAAATTTATTTACCTCACTAGTTACTCCCATCTCTAGGTCATTTATAAATATGTTAAAAAGCAGCGGTCCCAGAACAGACCCCTGGGGAACCCTACTAACTACCCTTCTCCATTGAGAATACTGACCATTTAACCCTACTCTCTGTTTTCTATCTTTTAACCAGTTTTTAATCCACAATGGAACACTACCTCCTATCCCATGACTCTCCAATTTCCTCTGGAGTCTTTCATGAGGTACTTTGTCAAACGCTTTCTGAAAATTGAGATACACAATATCAACCGGCTCACCTTTATCCACATGTTTGTTCACCCCTTCAAAGAAATGTAGTAGATTGGTGAGACAAGATTTCACTTTACTAAATCCATGTTGACTTTGCCTCATTAATCCATGCTTTTGAATTTACTACATTGTAGCTTCATTGCATGCTCCCTAGTCCTAGTATTTTTGGAAAGCGTAAATGGAGGCTTCACAACTACCCATTCAACTCCACTCATTATTTTATAGACCTCTATCATATTTCCCCTCAAGCCGTCTTTTCTCCAAGTTGAAGAACCCTAGCCGCTTTAGCCTTTCCTCATAGGGAAGTCGTCCCACAACATCACCCTGTATTTGTTCACACCGGAGCCTGCAAAGGCTTCTCCAGTACTACGTAAGCCACATTGAGCCTACAAATAGGTGGGAAAATGTGGAATACAAATGTAACAAATAAATAAATATGCTCTGTAATTTTGTTCTTAATAATAGTCTCTACCATTTTCCCGGCACCGATGTCAGACTCACCGGGTCTATAATTTCCCGGATCTCCTCTGGAACCTTTTTAAAAAATCGGCGTTACATTGGCCACCCTCCAATCTTCCAGTACCATGCTCGATTTTAAGGATAAATTACATATTACTAACAATAGTTCTGCAAGCTCATTTTTCAGTTCTATCAATACTCTGAAATGAATACCATCCAGTCCAGATTTGCTACTCTTCAGTTTGTAGAACTGCCCCATTACGTCCTCCAGGTTTACAGAGAATTCATTAAGTTTCTCCGACTCATCAGCTTCAAATACCATTTCTGGCACCGGTATCCCACCCAAATCTTCTTCGGTGAAGACCGAAGCAAAGTCATGCCCACTGACTTAAATTCTGTGGCACTGGAATTGTCAAACAGCTAAACTGTAAGAGCTGCAGAGTGCCTCCAGTTCAACAAATCCTTGATTTTCAATATTCCTCAGGAATGGGTGTTGGAAACTTTTTCGGGCAGCACATATGAATGACTGATAATGGCATCTTGTGATCTTGAGTAAGTCAATTAACCCTCCATTGCCTCAGGTAGATTGAGAGCCCTACAGCAACAGGAAAATACCTACTGTACCTGAATGTAATCCACTATGAGTTACAAATTAAAATGGTGGGAGCTAAATTACAAATTCCTTCCCTTCAAACTTTCTTCACTGAACTGTATAAGGGAGTAATCAAAGGTTGCATTACCAATAATAGCCACTGAGTGTCAGTCTAAGGCACATAACCAAGGGTTTGTGCAGGAAGACTATGAAAACAGATGTGAAGGCCTATGTATGTAGGAGAGAAGGGATGGGGGGAAAATGTAGTAAAGTGCTCTCAGGCTTTGTGCAGAGTTAGCATGACTTTAGCGCACAATTTTGTGGGTGCATGTTGCAGAAAGGGTTTTTTTTCTGTCTAAAGTCTTGAGAACACAGCACACTTAAAAAAATGGTAATAAGGCTAATACAATATTCAGCGCAGATGCAGAGAAGTAAAAGCCTGAGCACCATAGCAGACTTTAACACCTATCCATAGTGGGCATAAAGAACTGCAACTTGGCTTCACAGATTTGAGGTAAAGTGCAGCACTTCACTGCCAAACCCAAAGATGACCCCCCCCCCAATCCTCCCCACCCTGACCTGACTCCCTAACCCCCTCTTGACACCCCAAAAAGGTCTCCCCCTCTCTCAGACCCCTTTGTGTACTTTTAAGTCAGAAGGTAGGAGCAATGCCCATTTGCTCCTGCCTCTGTGCCAACATCTTTCAAAATAGCAGCACCTGATCCCACACAGTGCAAAATCTCCCTGTTAGATATATGACTCTTCATGTTGCATCCCAGGATGCACCGCATAAGGTCAGGCACCACCATTTTGAAAGATGTGGTGATGTGAAGGCAGGAACAAATGGGCATCACTCCTGCCTTCTGACTTAAAGATATGCAAGGGGTCTGGGAGTATCAGGGCTGCGTCCAGCTCTACAAGATCATCAGGGAATTTTTTTTTTTTTTTTGGGGGGGGGTATCAACCGGGCATTCAGGGAGTCTTCTCAAAGGTAGGGCATCGGGGAACCATATCTCTGGTCAGAGGTTGGGGAATCTGGGGGTTCACTGGACTACTAGGGATTTTCTGGGATGTTGGGGGAGATCAAGAGTCAGGGTATCAGGGGGTCCACTAGAATACCAGGGATTGGGGGGGGGGGGTGGAATCAGAGAGAGGTAGCATGATTTTTTAATGACTCCCCTCCTGTCAGTGAGTTAGGCTTGCATTAGGATGCTATGCGCTAACGCCTATGTTTACTAAGATGCGCCATGGGCGTTAGCGTTTTTAACACGCATAAATGGTTTACACTCGTTAAACGCTAACGCGCCCATAGAAATGTATAAGTGCCTTAGCATTTAACGTGCCTTAAATTTAAAGGTGCATTAGAAACGCTAAAGTAAACATACCCCTCAGTGTCAGTGCATAACTGTAATGCAAAATTACTGCACTGATCTTACAGCCATTTAAATATTTGAAAGGTATTAACGAACAAATGAATCTTTTCCAACAACAGGAAATCTGTAGAACCAGAGAAGATGAAATAGAGCTGAAAGGAGGAAAATTTTAAAGCAAGGGAATACTTTTACATGGAAAGTGTGGTGGATGCTCAGAATGCCCGCCAGGTGGAGGTGATTAAAGGGGAATTTAAAAAAAAGGTGGAGGATAAACACAGAAAAATCTGAAAATCCCTATGTAGCAAGAGGGTGGAATCAATGTACAGCACATTCCTGCTCAAAGCAAAATATAAATGATTTTCCCACCTTAAAAAAAAAAAAAATCATAAAGGGTTAACCAGCACAGAGTGGCAATTACAACTAGATAGCAGATAAGACCAGTATGGCCTATCATTTACTATATGTTTTTTTTTATGTAAGAGGAGCCACTGGTTTCTGTTGGGAAATACCTTTAAATGTGTTAGTTTTGTGCATATCACGAGAGGTATGACGTAGTTCACTTCTACGTCAGGGTATGCTGGAGATAACTACAACCTCTCAAGATAACACTAGCTCCTATAAAGCGTTTTGCGGGTTCTTCCAGGTTTATCTAGTCCAAAAGGCTCACTTTGTTGTGTTCTAGCCAGTTACATATGAAAATAAGCTCAAAGGCTAACAGAATGTGCTAAGGTGGCAGCTTGGCAGTTAGCCATGAAAATAAGGGTAAAGGGTAAAAATACCTTTTTGACTACATCATTGTGAAGGCTTGCACCTCCCCCTAAATTGTCCGAACAAGCTGATCCAGTCTTGTATTTACCCCTCTGCACACATGTATGGAAGAGTAAATCCCGATTTGCTTCATTCAGGCCCCTAACAAAATCCTTTTCCATACATACAACCGAGCTAGATCGGTTAACCCGGGATTAGGTAGTATCTCTGCTCTTTCCTTTCGCGCTATTTATCTATTTAAAGATAATAAGAAAAGCCTTCGTTGCAATCCCACGCAAAATTTCATTCATTTATTTTTAGTTAAGAAATCCATAAACAAAGAGAATATTTTTCGATGAATGAACAGCTATGAATTCAAATTGCAGCTTGTTCACGGAGAGAAATAGCTGTGGTGAAAGCCGGTATTTCAAAATAGATATTCTCCTATCAAAGCCGGGGACTGCTCAGAACTCTAGCAAAATAACCGAGTTATTTTGTATTTATTACACTTGTACCCCGCACTTTCCCACTCATGGCAGGCTCAATGCGGCTTAACATGGGGCAATGGCGGGTTAAGTGACTTGCCCAGAGTCACAAGGAGCTGCCTGTGCCTGAAGTGGGAATATCGAACTCAGTTTAGCCCAATGCTACCAACACATTCGGTCTAACAATTGCAGAACCGCCGGCAGCAGAAGAACCTCATCACTCAGCACAGCTGAGCAACGGGGTATCTCGGGAATTGTAGTTCCCTTCCAGCGGCGGGTGGTCTGCCCCAAGGAGGTTTGGTCTGCCCTTACAGAGAGGTGAGTTAGACTACAACCCCCAGGATGCCGCCGGGAGAAAGGCAGCCCCTCTCCCTTCCAGTGCTGTAATGCGGGGCGGAGCTGGAGTTCAGCGCTACTTCCTGTGCGGGTTCATTTCCTGGGTTTAGGGGGGCGGTGCGATTTGCTGCCTTCTGCCCACCCTCCTGCCATGGGCCCCTTCTGCAGTCTCGGAGCGGGCAGAGCTTGGCCGCAAGTGTTGTGCTCTGGGTGCAAATCCGCTTAAGTCTTCCTTTGAATCGGGGGGTGGATCAGCTGATGGTGGGGAGGTTATTGGATTATTGTTGTTTCTTTTTCTTCTTCTTCTTACCCCGGCTCTGATGTTTTCTTAAAGCCCGGCTTTGGCATGTCTCTACGTGCCCCCCCTCGTCTGGGATCCTAGGTAACATCAGCCTGCTGCTTTTTGCTGGGGGGTGGGCGGGTATTGCTTGGGTTTTCCTAAACCTCGACCGGCAGTTTGCAATTTTTATTTTTTTTTTAATGCAGAAGAGGATTTGGGGGTTCTGGAATCCAAGGACGAGACAGAATTGAAGTGGGGGGGATAAGGAACCCCCGATTCCCCCTCCCACGCCGGAGCCAGCCATGAAGAAGTTTTTTGACTCTCGCCGGGAGCAGGGCGGGTCTGGGCCCGGTTCCGGGGGTGGTGGAGGGGGGACCAGTACCTCTGGCCTGGGTACCGGCTACATCGGTCGGGTGTTCAGTATCGGGAGGCACCAGGTTACCGTGGACGAAGTGCTGGCAGAAGGTAAGAGTCAGTAGCAGCAGCAGCGGTGGTGGTATTGCTGCTCTGTTTGTCATTCCTCGCTTTTGCATTGCTGAAGATAGTGGCATGTGGGAGATTTGTGCTAGTAGCTGTAAGGTCTGGGGATGGGGAGAGATGGCATCCTCAGCACTTCAGTATCGTAACGTCCTGAAACGAGAGAATTTCCAGGCTTTTAAAGGGTTTGTAGGAGGAAAATGTTGTATAGGCCGGGGACATGAGACAGCAGGAAATGGTGAACTGTACCCCCCCCCCCTTTTTTTTTTGTGTGACTCGTGAGACTGGAGGATGTCAGAAATTCAATTAAGGCAGGTGAAAATATTTGTGTATGGTTTTTAAACTTTGCTGGCCTACCCCAGTAAGCTGTTCCTGTGATGAATGATGTGTCTGTGTGTAGAGGGGAAGGGGTGTCTCGGGAAATTTTGCTGAGCAAAATCCGGGCTGATCTCCACCCCATAGTTAGTCTTGTCTAGTGGTTCACAGTTAGTGGTTGCTGTGCCTGGGTAATTGTTTTTGGATCTCTTCCAGTGGTTTGTCAGTATTTCTTTGTGGTTCAGAGAAACTGGTTGTTGACCTTAACACTGACCTTCAGAATATGTTTGTAACAGTTCTGCTAGTGTGGCATTAGGCTATGTAGTGCTAGAAAAAAACAAACCTTGCCACGTTTTTGCACTGTATGTTGGATATATGAGGGGATTCACATTTCCTGCACTGCTCTGTGTGAGGCAGAATGGGTGTTCACCTTGTACTGCATTTGACATCTAGCAGGGTCCTAGTGTGAAAGAAAAGATCTAAACATAAAAATTGAAGTGCATGCAGTTTTTTTCTAGTGGTGGTGGGGGGGGGGGTATATACATACTGAAATAATATATAATGAACTTCACTGTCTCCTGGTTTTAAGGCAGTCTCGTTAAAGTACATTTATGTCTAGATGCTGCAGACTAAATATGAGAAAAGAATCAAAAGAAGGTGAAAAGGGATGGAGCCCAGAGAGGAGTACAATTAACACGCTCCCTGGGAGATGAAATCGGCTAGTATATATTTCATTTTCTGTGACTGGCTGCGGCTTTCCTGAGTAAGAGCTTACACACATTTCCCAGTTTGTGTCTTCAGTGTGGTGCTGACACAGATGGCCCTTGTCCAGGTGATTGAATGGGGGGGGGGGGGGAGAGGAGAGTAGGGAGTGAATGCTGCTCTTATCTGGGATTTCTGGGAGACTGCCTGGAAAGATTCCCCTGCACGTTGGGGGGGGGGGGGGGGGGGGAGAATGGCTACAAGATTGTCTGTAAGCTCACTTCTGCCAAACTGATTGCTGATTCAGTGGTTTCTGGCGGTTGCTTCACATCTGAAAGTCGCTCTTTACAGCTGCATTGCCTTCATGACTGCTGAAGGTATTGACCCTGGTGAAGTGAGACGTGGATTGGCCTATCCCTGGAAAAGGGTGAATACATGTAATAACACTCACTCTGGAAAGCCAGGAGAATTGTAACGTATGGGGGTGGGGGGCCTCACCGTATCCCAGGCTATTTGGAACTGAGGGCATGACTATATGGGAATTTTGGTGAAGACCACAGGTTTTTCACAACTATACCTCATCTGTAAGGACCTCTGTTTTCACTTCATATTTTAGTGTATTTTTTTTTCCTGGGGACTTATCAGTGTTTGTTATAATGGGAACAAAAATAGGAGAAAATTGGTCTGTGTGAGGGGGGGGGGGGGGGGGGACAACTAATTTCATTAGCTAAATAAGTTTATTTTGGTGTCCAGAAGCCAGGCCATTAAAAAATAGATATAGTAACATCAGGATCCCTAGAGTAGTGCTTCCCAAACTTTTTATTGTAAAGGGCCACTGTAGAATGTCCACTCTGTCTCCAACAAGCTTGCTTACATTTATCTTTCTCTCTCATATTCTCCATCTTCTTGCTCTGAGACTTGGTGTTTCCACCAAAGACTACTTCAGGTACTGCTCCCTGTCACAGAGGTTATGTTTTCTCCCATACACCTCACCTGGTTGGCCATGGCAGTGGTGTTGGGCTGCTACTTTTACCTTCTTGTAGATTTCAACCTCTTCTTCCACCTCAGCCTCACTGCTTCTCTTCCTTTGAAGCTCATTCCATCCGCCTGTTCACTACATGACTTCTCTGGGTAGCAGTTGTTTATTAACCCCCTCTTCCTTTCTCACTGATTTTGACTCCTGGCCTTCTTTTTTTGAACTATCCTCCCCATTCCTCATTCTTGGGGATTTTAACGTTCATGCTAAAGACCCCTCTGACTCAAGTTTCTTGCTTTAACCTCCTTATTCCATCTACGGCTGTGCTGCACTACCCCTACTCACCAGCATGACCACTGCCTCAATTTTGTACTCTTCTCCAGCTGCTTACTCTCAAATTTTCCACTTTAGTTCTTCCCCTGTCTGACCATCATCTGATAAGTTTTCACAATAAACTACCCTCCCACTTGGTCTTGTCCAGTAACCACCAACACATTTAGAAACCTTCAAGCTATTGCCTGTTGCATTCTGTTCTGCACCATCTCATTTCTCTTCTCATCCACTGTGTTAGCCACATTTGTCAATGAGGCTGTCTCTTCCTATAATATTATTTGTACCTCTGCTCTGGACACTGTGTGCCTCCTGTTCCCCATTCTTAAGGCCTTCAACCCCCCCCCCCCCCCCCACCCGCCTAGGTTTTCCCTTAGAATCTGCTACCTGGGTTTCTGTGCCCTCTGTACTGAATGCCTTTAGCTAAAATCCGCACCCATGCTGACTTAATATATTTCAGATTCTTGCTGGTGCTCTTGCACGTGCCAAAAAGTAGTACCGTCCAGCTGACAAGCTGTCTTGCTACCATCCCTCACTATCTCATTGCCACACTGAACTCCAAGTGCCTTCACCTCCACCTCCACTTTCTGCCCAGACTGTGGCATAGAACTTCCATGACCAGGTTCACAAGGATCAGTGTTGAGTTGTCTGCAAGGTCACCTTAATCTCCCCCCATTTCATTCTCATAACCTTCTATCATTCCCCCACCACCCTTTCTTCCTTTTCTAAAATCTGAGAAGAGGAAACTGTATATTTTCTGTCCAACCAGAACTGCACACAAGATGTGGTCACACCTGGGACTTTTACAGAAGCATAGTATTCCTAGTTTTGCACTCTGTTCCTTTTCAAATAACCTCTAATATTCTGTTTGCTTTTTTTGGCAGCCACGAGATACAGGAATCCACAATGAACCCAAGATCTTTCTTGAGTGGTGACTCCCCCAACAAGAAACACAATATTGTGTACCTGTGTTTGGGATTATTTTCCCTATATGCGTCACTTTGCACTTTTCCCACATGAAACTTCTGCCATTTAGATTGCGTGGTCTCCTGGTCTCACCAGATCCTTCTGCCCACTCTTCTAGTCTCTCAATCATCCGTTTAAACAGCTTTGAACACTTTTTTTTGTCATTTTTTTCCTCTGATCGTTTAAACAACACAGGTGCTAGTATAGATTCTTGGAAAGTCCACTCTTGATTTTATCTGGAAAATTGACCAGTTAGTCCTCCAGTTTCCTGGCTTTTTACCACTTATCAGCTCATGATAATAGTCTGACTTCTGTTCTATGACTTTAATTTCATGAGAAGTCTCCCATGGGGAATTTTCTCAAATGTCAAACACACCATATCAACCAGTTCATCTTGATCCAAATGTTTGTTTACACCTTCAAAAAATATTAAATTGTAAGACACTACTTTTCTTTTACTAAACTCATGCAGACTTAGAGGCATATTTTCAAAGCACTTTGGGAGGCTAAGTTCCATAGGTTTCTATGGAACTTTGGGAGGCTAAGTGCTTTGAAAATGAGCCTGTCATTCTTATTTAGGCCTGTTATATGGTCAGTCATTTTTAGAATAGCTTCTAATATTTTGCCTGGCACTGATTTCAGGCCCACTGGTTTATAGTTTCCATATTGACCCCTGGAACTGTTTTTAAAAATTGGTGTTCGGTCTGTCACTCTCCAGTTCAGTGGTTCCCAAACCTGGTCCTGGAGGCACCCCAGCCAGTCAGGTTTTCAGGATATCCACAATGAATATTCATGAGAGAGATTTGCATGCAGTGGAGGCAGTGCATGCAAATCTGTCTCATGAATATTCATTGTGGATATCCTGAAAACCTGACTGGCTGGGGTGCATCCAGGACCAGGTTTGGGAACCACTGTTCTAGTTCCATGTGCCTCCCTGCTCAGCTGTGAGCCTACTAGCAGCTTTGGTCGCCTGCTCTAGTGTGGCTCCAGCAGCATCTCTGGGGCCCGTTTACTAAGGCGCAGTAGGCCTAACGGCGTGCTGAGGCATCCTGTGGTAGTTTGGCCGGTAGCGCGTGCTACTCCTGTGGTAAAAAAATATTTGTATTTTTTGCCTCAGGAGGCATGTCTGGGGAGGGGCCCCGGAGAGTAGGCATGCCTGCGCTAATCAGGTAGTGCTAGCACGTTACTGCACATTACCCAATTACTGCAGGAGCAATGTGGAAGCCCTTACTGCCTCCTAAATAGGTGGCAGTAAAGGCTCCCAGCAGTAATGGTCGTGCACTACTGGGCAAATTAGCACGTGGCCATACAACACCCCCCCCCCCCCCCCCCCGGCCGCAGCCGTTTTTCAGCTGTGCTAGAAAGTGGCCAGAGCGCACGACAAACCTACATGCTAATGGCAGCGCCAGCCACTTTCTAGCAAGCCTTGATAAAAGGACCCCTCTGTTTTCTCCCAAGTTGATCTTCCTCCTCCTTAAGTGACTTCTCTGCATTCTGCTCTTGTACCTTTTTTTTAATGACCATTTTAGGCTCAGGTTTGCCTTTGATGTTCCGAGGGAGACGGTGCTCAAAAGTACCAGGAGCTTGCAGCTGTATTACAATGAGGCATATTTTCAAAGCACTTTGGGAGGCTAAGTTCCATAGGTTTCTATGGAACTTTGGGAGGCTAAGTGCTTTGAAAATGAGCCTCATAGTAACATAGTAGATGACGGCAGAGAAAGACCCGCACGGTCCATCCAGTCTGCCCAACAAGATAAACTCATATGTGCTACTTTATGTGTATACCTTACCTTGATTTGTATCTGTCATTTTCAGGGCACAGACTGTAGAAGTCTGCCCTGCCTCCCACCACCGGTTCAGCCACCTAATCTCCGCTAAGCTTCTGAGGATCCCTTCCTTTTGAACAGGATTCCTTTATGTTTATCCCATGCATTTTTGAATTCCGTTACTGTTTTCATCTCCCACCACCTCCCGCGGGAGGTCATTCCAAGTATCCACCACTCCGTGAAAAAATATTTCCTGACATTTTTCTTGAGTCTGCCCCTCTTCAATCTCATTTCATGTCTTCTAGTTCTACCGCCTTTTTGCGGATTAATACCGTATTCTTGAAACTGTGGTGACAATCAGATCAAATAGGTTTTCATGCTCACAAAACCTTGACAAGTTATCGGTATAACATCAGTTTAAACTGTTAATGTAGGACCCTACTTATCCTGTGCTGCAGTAAATTGAAAGTGCTTGGAAACCTGTAACTTAATGTGTTCAGTTATGAAAACAGGTACTCTATGATTGAAGGATTAATTTTACACAGGTAAGAGGCTTACTGGAACTTGAGCTTTTTAATAACATGTTAAACCACTGTTTAGTGTCTCTATTTCCTACAAAATGAACTGAATGAGAGTTCTGACATGGAAACTAAGGGGGTCTTTTACTAAACATTAGCTCAAGTTATCTGCAGCAGGACCAATAGGAATAAAATGGGACCTGCTGCAGATAACTCAAGCTAACCTTTAGTAAAAGACCCCCTAAATGAGTACATCTTCTTTCAGGACAAATTTCTTCTTCAAGATACTTTGAAAGTGGTAATAAAGGATCCCATTTCATGTACTTTTTTATGTGCAGTATGTCCTTATGGGGGCAGTTCTTCTTTTTGGATAATTAAAATAGTTTAATAAAGGTTCAGGGCAGGTTTATTAAAATCACTACTCATGAAGATTGTGAGCAGATAAAATTAACTGTAAAAGGAATATCTACATGAGAATTCAGGTAGCAGTTCCAGAGGCCTACACAGAAGCTATGGACAGGAAATAAAAGCTGTTCTTAACATGAATATTTACTAACCTAAAGATCCTGTATATTCAGACATACTGTTTTCAGTATCATCAAAGCAGGAGCAATTTTTGTGATGCTCTTTCATTAGGGTAACCAGATCTTGCATTTCTTTACACAAACATTCTTATCTTTACTCATAGACACAGGAACTATCTCTATATATAAAACGCACCTCCAACGTTCTAATGAAGCCTCAGTCGGAAACTTGAGGTGGCATAGATATCCGGTTTGCCCGCCCCGCCCTTGCGTCACAACGTGATGACGTCGAGGGTGGAGCACTGACACTCGAGGGGCGAAACGGACAAGGCACAAGCATGGAGATGGAGCAACAAAAACAAAACCAGCATCGCGAAAAACCCCCAAAATATACAGTATCACCGTTTCACGGACAAAGCCAGCCACAACGTGTGAGGTAAGGAGGGAGGCAGCAGCCTCTTGAGTGCCGAAACACACAGAGCGTCCCGACACAAAAAACCGTCACGAACTAAATAAGACACAGGGTGACAGCGATTCACGGAGCGAACCTGGAACAACGTGCGAGGCAGGCAGGTAGACAGCCTGAACGTCGGAGAGTGGGAGGGAGGGAGACAGGTAGCCAGCAAGCCAGCCTGGACGTGGGAGCCAGGGAGCCAGCATGAACGATGTTGGGACGGGAGCCTGTCTGACCGTGCCAGTGGGAGGGAGGGGGAGGGATGGTGGGAACGACCCTGAACGTGGGTGGCAGGGAGGGAGGAAGGAAGGGGGGGCACGACCATGACAGCTGGAGGTAGGGGAGCCAGCCACCCTGAAGCTGGGAGGGGGGACACACTCTGTCTTTCTCACACACACACACACACACTCATTCTCAGACACACAGTCACACACACACACACTCGCACATTCACTGTCTCTCGCTCTCTCACACATAGTAACATAGTAGATGACGGCAGAAAAAGACCTGCACGGTCCATCTAGTCTGCCCACGATAAACTCATATGTGTATACCTTACCTTGATTTGTACCTGTCTTTTTCAGGGCACAGACCGTATAAGTCTGTCCAGCAGTATTTCCCGCCTCCCATCACTGGCTCCGGCACAGACCCCGTATAAGTCTGCCCTCCCCCATCCTAGCCTCTCAACCACCAACCCCTCTTCCCCCTGCCACCCAATTTCAGCTAAGCTTCTGTGGATCCATTCCTTCTGCACAGGATTCCTTTATGCCTGTCCCACGCATGTTTGAATTCCGTTACCGTTTTCATCTCCACCACCTCCCGCGAAAATGTGACTGCTAGCATTTTCCACTGTGCACCAATGGTCTTTTTGAAGACCAGAACATCATCCACCAGAGACTCTATCCCAAAAAGTTGTGTCTACTAACTCTTGGAAATAAAGTACCAAGACTTCTGAAGAAGGCACTTCTTGTACCAAAACAGGGTACCTTGTAGAATCTTCCCTCAATAAACTCAAACTTCTAGCATTGGACGTCTTCAGTCTATTTCTTGAAGAGCCTGGTTCTATTCCCACTCCTCCTTGGCTTTGGGGAGCTCCCAGGACAGGTTTGGGAACCATTGCAATAGACAATTGTTTGATTGTATTTTATTTACAAAGGCTTGATATACCGCTTTGTACCAAAGATGGCTTCAAAGTGGTTTACAATAAAAACTAATAACATGCTGTTAGAAAGGGTAGAAGTTTTTAATAATGGGCAGGGTAGGCTAGAGAAAAAAAGTGAGTTGTCAAAGGAGACTTGAATTTAGCATATGAGGGTTCTGAACGGAGGTACAAGGGTAAACCATTCCATAGTCTAGGACCAATGTAACTGAAAGCTGTTGCTCGGATGGTTTCTAATCTGATAACAGAGAGAGAGGAGGCAATTGAAGTAGGCTAGCATCTGTTTAGCGGAGGGAGTGTGTAGGTGTGTATGGAATGACAAGGCAGGAGAAGTAGTCCACAGCAGTGGGAGTGCAAGACTTAAAGACCAAAATCAGGAGTTTGTATGAATGTGTGCAGAAAGGGGTAACCAGTGTTCTTGATGGTGTAATATGGTCAAAAGGCTGGGCATAATATAGAACACAAGCAGCTGTAGATTGCACTAGTTGAAGGCGCTTTAAAGAGTAGAGTGGGAGACCTGCATAGAGAGAATTGCAGTAATCCAGATGATTGATTACCAGTGATAGAAGTGCACGTATGGAAGAGAAGGAAAATATCGAGCAAACAGACCGAATGCGGTAAAGTGAGAAAAAGGAAGCTTTTACTACAGCGTTAATTTGTGGTTTGAAAGTGAGGTGGCTATCAAAATGCCCCAAGGATCTTAAAGGTGTCCTGAAATGTTAGCATACATTGATGTAGAATGGGATAAGAAGGGGTTGGGGAAATAAGATTTGGAAAATGAATTGCTTCACACTTCTGAGAGTTGAGATAAAGGGAGTGATCCTGAAGCCAGCTAGAAACGTTAGAAAGACAGGAGTTGAATTCAGATAGGTCTGACTGACTGGGGGGGATATGGTAGAGTATTTGGATGTCATCAGCATAATAGAAGGACTGACAATAGTTAGACTGAATAACAGTGAGAAGTGAAGCAAGAAAAATATTGGAGTGAGGACAGAGCCCTGAGGGACACCAGAGTCAGTTCTAAAAGTGTGAGATTGGTAGTGCTGAGGAGAGACCTGAAATGAACACCCAGAGAGAAAACTACAAAACAACTGAAGTACAGAATTGGTGATACCAAAAGAGTGAAAACATGAAAGTAGGAGAGCGTGGTAGACTAAATCAGAAGCAGAGATAAATCTAGTGAAACTAGTACAACAGAGAAGCGCTGATCCAAAGATGTTCTGATAGTCATGAAGAGCTGTAAGAAGAATTTCTGTACTATGTTCTTTGCGGAAGCCAGCCTAGTATGGCTCCTCCTACTAACCTACAAATGCTTTCAATCTGCAGCCCCTCACTACCTCTCCACCCTCATCTCCCCGTACGCCCCACCCGTAACCTCCGATCACAAGGCAAATCCCTCCTCTCGGTACCCTTCTCCACCACCGCCAATTCCAGGCTCCGCCATTTCTGCCTCGCCTCACCCTATGCCTGGAATAGACTCCCTGTGCCCATACGCCAAGCACCCTCACTGTCCATCTTCAAATCTCTGCTCAAAACCCACCTCTTCAATGTCGCTTTCGGAACCTAACATTGTACCTAGTAACCTAGACTGTTCCAACTATTGATTGTCTACTCCAATTATTGCTTGTCTGCTCTCCTTGTCCGTCTTGTCCTCTAGATTGTAAGCTCCTTTGAGCAGGGACCGTCATTCTTTGTTTATTGTACAGTGCTGCATAACCCTAGTAGCGCTCTATAAATGTCAAATAGTAGTAGGATGTAGGACGAGGTAAGAATCGAGAATAAGCGGTTGGTTTGAGTTCCATTCTTATTGCATATGCATGGCCTACAGGGATAGATTTAAGAAAGGGTGGCCCGATAGAACATGTTAAGCGCAAATTCTATAATGGCAATTATGTGCATAGTTGTCATTATAGAATACTTGTGTAAGTGTCCATTTACACGGATAAATTTAGGTGTGATCACTTAACCAGCTCAATGGCCGACGGAAGTGTGCGTGCTTAACTGGTGTCAGTTATGCACAAAAGTAATAGTATTCTATAACCTGCATGCACAAATCACCCATGCCCCTCCCATGTCCACACATCCCTAGAAGTTGCATGTGACAGATATTGCGCACAGCTGATAGAATAGCGATTTAAGGACTGCAAATTGGTGCAGTTAGTGGTAATTAAGGCCATTTATGGCCTATTATTGCTCATTAACACCATATTGACTTACAAGTGCATTCATTCTGCAGCTCCTGGTACCCCTCTGCTCTTATCTCTCCCTACACTCCTCCCTGGGAACTCCATTCACTGGGTAAATCTCTCTTATCTGCACCCTTCTCCACTGCTGACTCCAGACCGTTCCTTTTATCTTGCTGCACCATATGCCTAGAATAGACTTCCTGAGCCAGTACGTCAAGCTCCATTTCTGGCTGTCTTCAAATCTAGGCTAAAAGCTCACCTTTTTGATGTCTCTTTTAAATCCTAACCCTTACTCACTTGTTCAGCACCCATTTTTATCATTCCCACCTTAGTAATTCCCTTATTCCTTATTTGTCCTGTTTGTCTGTCCTACTTAGATTGTAAGCTGTTTCGAGCAGGGACTGTCTCTTTATGTCCAGTGTACAGAGCTGCGTACGTCCAGTAGCGCTATAGAAATAAGTAGTAGTAATCAGTTATTATTTAATTTACATATGCAAGTGACATTCTGTAACTTGGGCGCCAAGTATAAACTTGAGCACCTGACTTTGTAGAATTTGGTGATAGTGCACAATGCTGCTTTCTGTAGAGACACATGACAGCATGATCAGATGCTCAGGCTGTGGCAGAGAGCAGTGTAGCATGAGGGAGATTCATCGGTCGCTTTATGATAGGCCCTCTCAATTAGTAATCATAACATTTGAGCTAGGGACATTTTTTTACAAAAGCATTTGCAACAATTTAAGAATCTGATTGCAACATAATTTTTTTTATTTCACCCATGATTAGATTCTTTGCCTGCTACAACACCCTTTAATTTTTTCAATAGAAATTAGGCCAGGGTGGGTGTTAAGTGATGCAGCATCAAAGACCTGAGGCTTAGTACATCTGTCTAACCTATTGGTTGACTTGGATTTAATGACTTGTCTTTCCAAGTCCAAGCTCACGGAGAGTTAGAAATTTAGGTGTAATTGGTAGGTCCCTGCACATGAGATTTTACAATCTTGATTGGATAGTGATTTTTGCTGGAGACACTTGATTTGCAGACTGTCAGGCTTTCATAGTAATAAGAGCCACCTATGACCAAGGCCCTTGAGGAAATTGAGGCTCCAACCCCCCTGCTTTGCCCTCATTGCCTCAAAGCACCATCAAATGAAGATGATTTACCCTGGCCTGCTTGGCTTTCTCTTGGTTTGGTAGGATGAGTGAGAATGGCTTTGCATCAGTCAGAAGTGCTGCTTTCTTAAGGCCCAGTTTCCTAGAGTCTGTGGGCTGGATCTGAATTTTTCCACAGGAAGTGCGATACACTGTTCTTTAGTTCAGGCTGAAAGGTGTGTTTTGAAATTGAGTTGGAAGCCTTCAGATCTCAGTGGTTAAAGGAGATGAGGACTTTATTACAAGTGCATATTGCATATTAAATGGTAACATGAACCCAGATTGCTGTATTCCTGAATGAAGTCACACGTGAAAGCCATAGTCCTGGGGAACTGGGTTCGATTCCCACTGCAGCTCCTTGTGACTCTGGGCAAGTCACTTAACCCTCCATTGCCCCAGGTACAAATAAGTACCTGTAATAGCGGATCCAAGATGGCGACGGTTAGAGCTGCTTAACCGGACGCGCTCTGAATGTGCTCCAGCCTACTTTGGTGAAAGCGCCTTACCCATCTTCGATGGGGAAGAGGAGAGGTAGAGTTCAGGAAGCTCCCCAGGTCCCGGGCGGAACGCCCCAGCTTCACCAGCCGACGCTGCAGCATTTTGGAGTTTCCTTCGGTCCTGTTTCGGCGTCTACTCCTTCTGCCAGAGCTGATGCGTTGACGCCAGACTGCAGTGCAGACGGGGTTTCCCTGAGCCCCGCCGAACGTGCGGCACCCCCACAACCCGGAACAGAAGCTCTGAGTGCTAGCCCTGACGCCATGATCCCAGGAGGAATGCATGGAGAACGGGGAGGGAGCCGGCCTGAGAGGACAACTGGATCCGATGAGCAGCGAGGACCGGGAATGCTACCAGCTTACGTTTTGTCCAAAAACGTGAGTACCCTGGAGCAGGTCTCAAAGGCTCCTCTTCCGGATTTCTTAGTAGGAACAGTAGCAAAACCTGCCGTAGTGACCTTAGAGTCACTGTGGGACCTAACTTCTGCGACCCAATCTGCTCTACAATCTTTAATAGTGAAAAATATGGGAACAATTAAAGTTCTTTCAGAGACTGTGTTAAACCAAATACAGACTTCTGAGCTCCAAGCTTCTGAGGTTAAGACATTGTCTGAGAAAATGGAGAAATTGGACTTGGTGGAACAAGCCTTAATTAAAGACAAGAACTCTACCTTAAGACGCCTGGAATACTTAGAAAATCAATCTAAGAGACTTACCTTGCGGTTTATAAATTTTCCTAGATCTCCCTTAGTAGTGCCAATTCAAATGGCTAGAAAATACTTAATGGAAATTCTTGGAATGTTAGAGAGTTCACTGCCACCTATAACACGAGCTTATTATATTCAAACAGATGTGAAAACATCTGACGAATTACCAGTACAAGGTGCAATGAATCTCACTACATTCCTAGAATCCTCTCTTGAGGTTATCACTCAGAGGACCACTTTATTGGTCACATTTGCTTTGGAAATTGATAGAGACGCAGTGCTCAAACTTTCCCTGAGACATTTGGATTCTCTGTTTATGGGTTCAAAAGTTAGAGTTTTTCCTGACTTGTCCAGGGAAACTCAGAAGAGACGTAGGATGTTTTTATTATTACGTCCAAGGGTGATAGCAATTGGCGCAGATTTCCTTCTGAGATTCCCCTGTATATGTAGAATAAAATTTCAATCCAAACAATATCAATTTTTTGACCCAAAACAGTTGGAGGATTTCTTAAAGAGCAGAGAAGAAGTCAATGTACAAGTTTAGTCACATATGTAACACTGTATGGCAGATTAGAGTTAACAAATCAGGAACTAAGCAGCTCGTTTGATTTATTATTTGTGAAATTTGCTTAATTTAAGTATAAAGATTTTTCCTTTTTCTTGGATCAGTTTCCTATTTTTGCGGACGATAGGTAACATATTATTGTGTTTTTGAATGTATCATTTCTTTGTTGAAAGTTTCTGTTTTAGTGTATTATCACTCATAAATGTATATGATTGTTAAAAATTAATAAAAGAGAAGTTATAAGTACCTGTAATATGTAAGCCGCATTGAACCTGCCATGAGTGGGAAAGCGCGGGGTACAAATGTAAAAAAAAAAAAAGTAAATATGACAAATTTTGTGTTCTTAGGGGCTCTGTATGATGATGGTCTTGCAGAAATGCTCATTGGTGCAATGTCCATACTGTCTAGGCCTTGGACCAGCTGTACAGTAACTTCTGGGTCTGAGAAATGTATCTGTATTGGTTCAGAGAGTATTGGAACTCGAGATACTCAGGTCAGGTTCTCTTCTTGATCCTCTGATTATATGATACATGTGGTCCACCAACCCTGTTCAGGTGGAGCTTGGCTTAACCGTTCTGTTGATAACTGCTCTGAGTGTGCTTTTTGCTAGAAATGCAGAGGAGTAAAAAAAAAAAAGGTGTGCTTTGATTGGCCAGTGGTGGTTGGTGTACAACGAGCTATCTCTTCTCCCCCCCCCCCCCCCCCCACCACCAATGCTTTAGGGGTAGGGGATACTGTAGTACCACAGTGTTACGTTTCTTGGCCTGTTCATCAGACTCTCAAATGTAAATGATCAGCTAAGGAGCGTGGTCTGGCGATTATCTGAGTACATTTCTTCTGGTGGGTGTGTGCGTCCATAGCAGTGTCCACTGGGCAGTATTTTAAAAGTGCCTATACCCTGAAGCTGGGGCAGTGGAACACCTCTTTGGTCAGAAGGGCCAAACAGACCAATCTGTAGCCCTGCCTCCAGTTTCTTATGCTATATTGGACAAAATATTGATCCACTCTATTCAGCTGCTATGCCCTGAAGGAACACTTGTGTCATATACTGCAGGTGCTGCTGATTTTTTTTTAAACTCCTTCCTGGGTCACCCCACCAACCAGGGACAGCCATAGTGTCATAGGAGATGGGGAGCTATGTCTGATCCCTTCCTCTGAGAGTTTTGTGCCCCCCTTTTTTCTTTTTTAAAGAGAACTTCAGAGCAACAGCCTAAATGTGAAGCGAAAGAGAGGAACTGTAGCAGTTTTGAGTCTGCTACAGTCTGGGAGTTCTGGCTTGCTGTTTGCACTCCCATACTGAGACATTTCGGGTTTTATTGTCCTGCCATAGAGCAGAGTCTGACCAGCTACAGCAGTCCTGGAGGAAACTAGAACCTCTCTGGGCTCTAATGGCCTTTTATTACACCAAGAATTATTTTCCAAAAATAATGGCTTTCCAGAAGGTACCAATTCCAAGATCCTATAGGTTCCCCCCCCCCCCCCCCTTCGGGTGTGTCCTGTGAAGCTGGATTTTCCATCTGGTAATTTGCCAAACTGGGCTTTCTGACTTTTTCTTAACTTCCTTGATAATGTTTCTTAGCTGCTTATCTCTTTGTAGGAGGTGAAAGGGTGAACCATTCTAAAAGAATTAGTTCTGCCTGTGTGCTTTTGGATGTTTGCACATATTAGCCAGGTCTGGATTTACTGCCTGTTCGTTCACTCTTTACAGATCTGCTGCATACACACAGTTTTCTCTTGGTGCTTTCCTTTTCTCTATTCAGTCTGAATCAGTTGTTTTTTTTAATGTTTTAACATGCATTTTTACAATAAATCTGCTTATTTAGGCTCAGTGTGTACCTTCAGGATGCTGAAGCCTTCCCTGAATTGTATTTTATTTTTTTTTTGGGGGGGGGGGGGGGGGGGGGGTGTTGCGTGAAAATCGGTCTCCAACTGTGAGCATGCAGCCTCGGCTGACTGTATTTTGGAACAAGAACATGATAATAGTACCTTCGGTTAAAATTTATGGCTGGTCATTCCAGTTAAGGAGATGATGAAGCACTCCCACCTTTTCTGATCAGTACTATGTTTCTGTGCTCTGTGAGTGTGGTGGATATTTCATTTTTCCATGTTTTTTTTGTTTGTTTTGTTACATTTGTACCCCGTGCTTTCCCACTCATGGCAGGCTCAATGCGGCTTACATGGGGCAATGGAGGGTTAAGTGACTTGCCCAGAGTCACAAGGAGCTGCCTGTGCCTGAAGTGGGAATCGAACTCAGTTCCTCAGTTCCCCAGGACCAAAGTCCACCACCCTAACCACTAGGCCACTCCTCCACTCCTACTTCTTTCCCTTATTTTTTTGACTTTTTAATTCCCAGAAACAGCTCCGGGTTGGTAAAAAAACGATTTTTTTTGCTTAGGTAGATGAGCTTCTGGAGCATTATCTTTTTGACCTTTAAATGATTATTGATTGTATGGCTCATTGCTCTTTTGGGGTAAGAACTATAGCCCTGTATTTTGAGGGAACAGTACTGCTGCTTAATATTTTAGAAGCCCTGTCTCTGATCAGATTGCTGTTTTCTGAAGGGTAATCCAGTCCTAACCTGGATGTATACCCAGGAAGGTTTTAGTGTAGAGGTACATAAGCATAAGTGTTGCCATACAGGGACAGACCGAAGATCTGTCAAGCCGAGTATACTGTTTCTAACAGTGCCCAATCCAGGTCACAAGTACATGACAAGATCCCAAAAGAGTGAAATAGATTTTATGCTGCTTATCCTAGAAGCAAGCAGTGGATTTTCTCAAGTCTATCTTAATAATGGTTTATGGTCATTTCTTTTAGGAACTTGTCCAGACCTTTTTTTAAAACCCTGCTAAGCTAACTCATTGTACTACATTCTCTGGCAATGAATTCCAGAGCTTAATTACATGTTGAGTGAAGAAATATTTTTTCCGATTTGTTTGAAATTTGCTATTTAGTCGCTTCATTGCGTGCCCCCTAGACCTTCTATTCTGGAAAGAGTAAACTATTGATTCACATCTACCTGTTTCACTCCATTCAGTATTTTATATACCTCTGTCATATCTTCCCTCAGCCGTCTCTTCTCCAAGCTGAAGAGCACTAGCCTCTTTAACCTTTCCTCACAGGGAAGTCGTCCCATCCCCTTTATTATTTTCATCACCCTTTTTCATTGTATCTTTTCTAATTTTGCTATTTCTCTTTTGAGATATGTTGACCAAAATTGCCTTTATATTGCTCCATAGTGTGGTCACACTGTGGAGCAATATAAAGGCATTATAATATTCTCAAGATTTCCATAATGAATATGCATGAGATCTGTTTCTTTACAATGGAAGCAGTACATGAAAATCAATCTACCGCATATTTGTTGTGGAAATCTTGAAAACTCAACTGGGTTGTGGCCTTTGAGGACTGTGGTTGCCCACCCCGGGTTTAGTGTTTTGGTGGCAGAAGCCTATACGATGGGGGAACATATTATTCTTCAGTTCTTTGGCATCCTAGTGACATCTGTGATTTGCTGCACCTCTGACTGAATAGCTGAAGTATGGGGTGAGGATGGAAAGAGATTTACAGCCATATAAAATGGGTAGGAAGCATTGACTAGTTTAGTGGTTGCACCCACCCTCTCGGTCTTGACTCGGTATTCTGATACAGCAGGATGGTATCTTCGTATAGGGAGCCAGAAAAGTCAGTAAGGCTTGCCATTGGTCAAATGCCTCGGGCCACTTAAAAAATATGGGATCTCATGAGCTGTCCTCAAATTTCTTATTGCTGCCTGGTGACTAACATGGTCAATCCTAAAGGTCTTTGTCCGGGCAGGCACTCATGCTAAGGATGGATGCTTGGCTATACAGTGGTGGAAATAAGTATTTGATCCCTTGCTGATTTTGTAAGTTTGCCCACTGACAAAGACATGAGCAGCCCATAATTGAAGGGTAGGTTATTGGTAACAGTGAGAGATAGCACATCACAAATTAAATCCGGAAAATCACATTGTGGAAAGTATATGAATTTATTTGCATTCTGCAGAGGGAAATAAGTATTTGATCCCCCACCAACCAGTAAGAGATCTGGCCCCTACAGACCAGGTAGATGCTCCAAATCAACTCGTTACCTGCATGACAGACAGCTGTCGGCAATGGTCACCTGTATGAAAGACACCTGTCCACAGACTCAGTGAATCAGTCAGACTCTAACCTCTACAAAATGGCTAAGAGCAAGGAGCTGTCTAAGGATGTCAGGGACAAGATCATACACCTGCACAAGGCTGGAATGGGCTACAAAACCATCAGTAAGACGCTGGGCGAGAAGGAGACAACTGTTGGTGCCATAGTAAGAAAATGGAAGAAGTACAAAATGACTGTCAATCGACAAAGATCTGGGGCTCCACGCAAAATCTCACCTCGTGGGGTATCCTTGAGCATGAGGAAGGTTAGAAATCAGCCTACAACTACAAGGGGGGAACTTGTCAATGATCTCAAGGCAGCTGGGACCACTGTCACCACGAAAACCATTGGTAACACATTACGACATAACGGATTGCAATCCTGCAGTGCCCGCAAGGTCCCCCTGCTCCGGAAGGCACATGTGACGGCCCGTCTGAAGTTTGCCAGTGAACACCTGGATGATGCCGAGAGTGATTGGGAGAAGGTGCTGTGGTCAGAAGAGACAAAAATTGAGCTCTTTGGCATGAACTCAACTCGCCGTGTTTGGAGGAAGAGAAATGCTGCCTATGACCCAAAGAACACCGTCCCCACTGTCAAGCATGGAGGTGGAAATGTTATGTTTTGGGGGTGTTTCTCTGCTAAGGGCACAGGACTACTTCACCGCATCAATGGGAGAATGGATGGGGCCATGTACCGTACAATTCTGAGTGACAACCTCCTTCCCTCCGCCAGGGCCTTAAAAATGGGTCGTGGCTGGGTCTTCCAGCACGACAATGACCCAAAACATACAGCCAAGGCAACAAAGGAGTGGCTCAGGAAGAAGCACATTAGGGTCATGGAGTGGCCTAGCCAGTCACCAGACCTTAATCCCATTGAAAACTTATGGAGGGAACTGAAGCTGCGAGTTGCCAAGCGACAGCCCAGAACTCTTAATGATTTAGAGATGATCTGCAAAGAGGAGTGGACCAAAATTCCTCCTGACGTGTGCAAACCTCATCATCAACTACAGAAGACGTCTGACCGCTGTGCTTGCCAACAAGGGTTTTGCCACCAAGTATTAGGTCTTGTTTGCCAGAGGGATTAAATACTTATTTCCCTCTGCAGAATGCAAATAAATTCATATACTTTCCACAATGTGATTTTCCGGATTTAATTTGTGATGTGCTATCTCTCACTGTTACCAATAACCTACCCTTCAATTATGGGCTGCTCATGTCTTTGTCAGTGGGCAAACTTACAAAATCAGCAAGGGATCAAATACTTATTTCCACCACTGTATCGTATTGTCTGTAGCAGGGCTAGAGAGTAAATCTAGAACAGATTCTGTTCATCTGGTGTTTTTTTTTGTGCTGCAGGATGTTCCCAGGCAGTAAGTCAGTCCTGTTTGGCGATTTTTATCTGCTTCTCACACAAATATCTCGGATGCAATAATCCTGAATTACCTGTTAGTGTTTGCAGGATGGGGTAGACTGTGTATCAGCAGAACCAGACTAACCAGGTGACATCAGAAAATGAGGTCATGGTGTGTTTCACATCCTGAAGTGTGTGTGTGGGAGGTATGTTAATGTGTTCTTGTGACCTATGCTGCTGCATGCTGTACAAACAGGGGTGGAGAGAGACTGGAATGACTGGATGGATATGCTGTGTGATAGTCTTTTACCAGCAGTGTGAACTGTCTTAGGCAGAAGGTGTGATGTGTACTGTAAAAGTGGACAGGTGCCGTTTGGGAATAGGGTGGGGCTGATCAGTAGTCTTGCTGTCTGTTTTGCACATGTTTAACCCCCCCCCCCCCCCAAGTTTACACATACTGCCCAGTAACTGAGGTTACCGCTCTCCCTTTTTGTGCACTTCTTGCTTTAAGGCTCCCTGGTAAGAATATAAGAATAGCCATACTGGATCAGGACAAGGGTCCATCTAGTCCAGTATCCTTCTTCCAACAGTGGCCAATCCAGGCCACAAGTACCTGACAAAATTCCAAAGAGTAGCAAGATTCCACACAACCAATCCCAAGGATAAGTAGTAGCTTTCCCCTTGTCTATTTTAATAGCAAATTATGGACTTGCCTTGGCCAAACCTTTTGTTTTTTTAAACCTAGATATGCTAACTGCTGTTAACCACATTCCAGAGTTTAACTATCAATTGAGTGAAGAAATATTTTCTCCTACTTGTTTTAAATGTGCCACTGTGTATCTTCGTGGAGTGTCGCTTAGTCTTGGCACTTTTTGAAAGAGTAAAAAATCAATTTGCTTTTACCTATTCTACTGCACTCAGGATTTTGTAGAACCTGCATCGTACCCTCTTCAGCTGTCTCTTCAAGCTGAAGAACCCAAATCTCCACCTTCCCTTATATGAGAGGAGTTCATTCCCTCAATCATTTTGGTCGCTCTTCAACTTTCTTCAGTGATGGCTGATGGCTCCACCCCAATCCTAGCACAAATGTGTCTTAGCTAAGTGGGAGGCTATCCTTTGGGTGTGCAATGCTGTGTAAAATAGTTTTAATTTCTTCATACATCTCAGTTCCTCTCTCTATCAGATCCTTATCCTCCTCATTTTCAGAGTTGACAGGCCCTTGAGCGGAGGAAAAATACGCTGGTTTGTTTGACAGATGGCACATCTGGGCCCTCCACACAGTTCTGGTTGCAGCAGTCTGAGGAGGCTGATCCAGTCCTGGTGGAGGTGTAGGCCTCATTTTATAAAGACAGCTCCATGTATGCAGTTGGGTGAAATGGGCTGGATTAGCTTCTTTAGGTGGTGGACCTGAGGAGGTGGTGGTGGTGGGGGTAACTCATTACGTAGACGGTAAGCACCAACCCAAACCAGTTTTGTTGGCAAGATTATCAGTAAAGGTAATTGGAAGGGGGTGGATTTTCTCAAATTGATTAAAGCTATCCCGAAGCAGGTTGGAAATGCCGAACTACAGGAGAGTCAATACCGAATACTCCACAGGGCATATATATCACAATATCAGGCTGCTAGAGTGCCTGTTGGCCAATGTCCAAGTGTCAGCGGGGGAACAACACCTTTTTTCATGCCTTTTGGCGATGTAGTGGCATTCAAGCATTTTGGAGGTCGCTCCATCAATACTTGGGGACACTTTTTGGTCATTGTATAGTATATTCTCCGAGGACAAGCAGGCTGCTTGTTCTCACTGATGGGGTGACGTCCACGGCAGCCCCTCCAATCGGAAACTTCACTAGCAAAGTCCTTTGCTAGCCCTCGCGCGCCCGCGCGCACCGCGCATGCGCGGCCGTCTTCCCGCCCGAAACCGGCTCGAGCCGGCCAGTCTTCTTTTGTCCGCACTCGGTACGGTCGTGTTTTCGCCGTGTCGAGCCCCGGAAAGTCGACCTCGCGCGTCCAATTTGTTTGAACGTGTTTTTTTCCTTCGGGAAAGCTTTGTCCTAGTCGGGAAGTGCTCCGGAAACCCCCCGCCGGGTTTCGTGTAAATCCTCCCCGTACTTCCAGCTTTTTTGCCCCGGTAAGTTTTCTTTCGTCGTCGGGGTAGGCCTCTTTTCGGCCTCGGTCGAGATTTTTTCTCCCTCTAAATTTGGTGCTTCAAATTTCGCCATTTCGGCTTTTGATTTCGCCGGCGTGATTTTTCCGCCCATGACATCGAAGCCTTCCAGCGGCTTCAAGAAGTGCACCCAGTGCGCCCGGGTTATCTCGCTCACTGATCGACACTCGTCGTGTCTTCAGTGTCTGGGGGCCGAGCACCGCCCTCAGAACTGCAGTCTGTGTTCCCTGCTTCAAAGGCGGACTCAGGTAGCGAGACTAGCCCAGTGGAACGTGTTGTTCTCGGGCTCTTCGTCGGCATCGGCACCGGGATCTTCGAGTGCATCGACGTCGTCAGCGTCCAGACCATCTTCCTCGGCCGCCCCTGCATCGAGTGCATCGAGGCATCGGGCCTCTGCATCGGCGCCGAGACATCGGATAGCTGCATCGACGTCGGTGGTACCAGGACCTCGTCTGCTGATGTCGTCGGACGGTGGTGCATCGGGTGGAGTGCAGGTGAGGGCTGTCCATTCCCCTGCTGGTGGCGGTGAGCCCTCGGGTGGGTCTCCGCCTACCCTGAGGGCTCCTGCGGTACAGCCCCCCCGAGATCGACCTTCTTCAGTCTCGGCCCCGAGGAAGCGACGGATGGATTCGACGTCCTCCTCGTCGGTGCCGGGGAGCTCCGGTGACATGCTTCGGAAGAAATCGAAGAAGCATCGACACCGGTCTCCTCCCCGTGTCGGCACTGAGAGCTCTGGGTCGCCGAGGGATTCGGCACCCAGCAGGCATCGGCACCGAGAGGACCGCTCACCCTCTGTTCAGGAGGTGTCGATGCGCTCCGCTCTGGACAGCCCGGAACAGCCTCCACGCCCGGAACAGGTACTGACGTCGACGCCTGCATCGACCTCTCAGCCTTTCTCTGCAGCCGCTCTAAACGAGAGCCTCCGGGCCGTTCTCCCAGAGATTCTGGGAGAGCTGTTGCGCCCTACCCCTCCGGTACCGGCGGTGCTTGCGCCACCGGTACCGTCGAGCGTGGCGCCGGCTGGCCCATCGCCCAGGTTGAGGTCCCCGACGTCGGTACCGCGTGCGGTACCGACCGCGGCCACCTCCCAGGAAGGCTCCCCGACTACGTCGGCGGAGGGAGCTTCGCCGATGCGGGCGAGGGAGTCTACCTCTCGACGCCCCCATCGTGGACGGGGTTCCACGGAGTCGAGCAGGGCGAGGTTGCAGACACAGGTCCGTGAACTTGTGTCTGACACCGAGGGTGAGGCCTCGTGGGAGGAAGAGGAAGATCCCAGATATTTCTCTGACGAGGAGTCTGAGGGTCTTCCGTCTGATCCCACTCCCTCTCCTGAGAGACAGCTTTCTCCTCCCGAGAGTCTGTCTTTTGCCTCCTTTGTCCGGGAGATGTCTACGGCCATCCCCTTCCCGGTGGTTGTGGAGGACGAGCCCAGGGCTGAAATGTTTGAGCTCCTGGACTATCCTTCTCCACCTAAGGAAGCGTCCACTGTTCCCTTGCACCATGTCCTGAAGAAGACATTGCTTGCGAACTGGACCAAGCCATCAACTAATCCCCACATTCCCAAGAAGATCGAGTCCCAGTACCGGATCCATGGGGACCCAGAGCTGATGCGCACTCAGTTGCCTCATGACTCTGGAGTTGTGGATTTGGCCCTAAAGAAGGCTAAGAGTTCTAGGGAACATGCTTCGGCGCCCCCGGGCAAGGACGCTAGAACCTTAGACTCCTTTGGGAGGAAGGCCTACCATTCCTCTATGCTCGTGTCCAAGATCCAGTCTTACCAGCTCTACACGAGCATACACATGCGGAATAATGTGCGGCAGTTGGCGGGCTTGGTTGATGCTCTTCCCCCTGAGCAAGCCAAGCCTTTTCAGGAGGTGGTCAGGCAGCTGAAGGCGTGCAGAAAATTCCTGGCCAGAGGAGTTTATGACACTTTTGATGTTGCGTCCAGGGCCGCTGCTCAAGGTGTGGTGATGCGCAGGCTCTCATGGCTGCGTGCCGCCGACCTGGAGAATAGAATCCAGCAGCGGATTACGGACTTGCCTTGCCGTGCGGATAACATTTTTGGCGAAAAAGTCGAGCAGGTGGTAGAGTCTCTCCACCAGCGGGACACCGCATTCGACAAGTTCGCCCGCCGGCAGCCTTCAGCTTCTACCTCTACAGGTAGACGATTTTTCGGGGGAAGGAAGACTGTTCCCTATACTTCTGGCAAGCGTAGGTACAATCCTCCTTCCCGACAGCCTGCGGCCCAGGCTAAGCCCCAGCGCGCTCGCTCTCGTCAGCAGCGTGCGAATCAGCAAGGCCCCGCGGCTCCCCAGCAAAAGCAAGGGGCGAGCTTTTGACTGGCTCCAGCAGAGCATAGCCGACATCCAAGTGTCAGTGCCGGGCGACCTGCCTGTCGGAGGGAGGTTGAAAGCTTTTCACCAAAGGTGGCCTCTTATAACCTCCGATCAGTGGGTTCTCCAAATAGTCCGGCAAGGATACACCCTCAATTTGGCCTCTCAACCTCCAAATTGTCCACCGGGAGCTCAGTCCTACAGCTTCCAGCACAAGCAGGTACTTGCAGAGGAACTCTCCGCCCTTCTCAGCGCCAATGCGGTCGAGCCCGTGCCATCCGGGCAAGAAGGGCTGGGGTTCTATTCCAGGTACTTCCTTGTGGAAAAGAAAACAGGGGGGATGCGTCCCATCCTAGACCTAAGGGCCCTGAACAAATATCTCGTAAAAGAAAAGTTCAGGATGCTTTCCCTGGGCACCCTTCTCCCCATGATTCAGCAAAACGATTGGCTATGCTCTCTGGACTTGAAGGATGCCTACACACACATCCCGATACTGCCAGCTCACAGACAGTATCTGCGATTTCAGCTGGGCGCACGCCACTTCCAGTACTGTGTGCTACCCTTTGGGCTCGCCTCTGCGCCCAGGGTGTTCACAAAGTGCCTAGCTGTGGTAGCAGCGGCGCTTCGCAGGCTGGGGGTGCACGTGTTCCCATATCTCGACGATTGGCTGGTGAAGAACACATCCGAGGCAGGAGCCCTGCAGTCCATGCAGATGACTATTCGCCTCCTGGAGCTACTGGGGTTTGTGATAAATTACCCAAAGTCCCATCTTCTCCCAGTGCAGAAACTCGAATTCATCGGAGCCCTGCTGGATTCTCGGACGGCTCGCGCCTATCTCCCAGAGGCGAGGGCCAACAACTTGTTGTCCCTCGTCTCGCGGGTGCGAGCGTCCCAGCAGATCACAGCTCGGCAGATGTTGAGATTGCTGGGCCACATGGCTTCCACAGTTCATGTGACTCCCATGGCCCGCCTTCACATGAGATCTGCTCAATGGACCCTAGCCTCCCAGTGGTATCAGGCCGCCGGGGGTCTAGAAGACGTGATCCACCTGTCCACGAGATTTCTCGAATCCCTGTATTGGTGGACGATTTGCTCCAATTTGACTCTGGGACGTCCCTTCCAAATTCCTCAGCCTCAAAAAGTGCTGACCACGGATGCGTCTCTCCTGGGATGGGGAGCTCATGTCGATGGGCTTCACACCCAAGGAAGGTGGTCCCTCCAAGAAAGCGATCTACAGATCAATCTTCTGGAGTTGCGAGCGATCTGGAACGCTCTGAAGGCTTTCAGAGATCGGCTGTCCCACCAAATTATCCAAATTCAGACAGACAATCAGGTTGCCATGTACTATGTCAACAAGCAGGGGGGCACCGGATCTCGCCCCCTGTGTCAGGAAGCCGTCAGCATGTGGCTTTGGGCTCGCCGTCAAGGCATGGTGCTCCAAGCCACATATCTGGCAGGCGTAAACAACAGTCTGGCCGACAGGTTGAGCAGGATTATGCAACCTCACGAGTGGTCGCTCAATTCCCGTGTGGTGCGACAGATCTTCCAGGCGTGGGGCACCCCCCTGGTGGATCTCTTCGCATCTCAGGTGAACCACAAGGTCCCTCAGTTCTGTTCCAGGCTTCAGGCCCACGGCAGACTGGCGTCGGATGCCTTCCTCCTGGATTGGGGGGAAGGTCTGCTGTATGCTTATCCTCCCATTCCTCTGGTGGGGAAGACTTTGTTGAAACTCAAGCAAGACCGAGGCACCATGATTCTGATTGCTCCCTTTTGGCCGCGTCAGATCTGGTTCCCTCTTCTTCTGGAGTTATCCTCCGAAGAACCGTGGAGATTGGAGTGTTTTCCGACCCTCATCACGCAGGACGAAGGGGCTCTTCTGCATCCCAACCTCCAGTCCCTGGCTCTCACGGCCTGGATGTTGAGGGCGTAGACTTTGCCTCTTTGGGTCTGCCAGAGGGTGTCTCCCGCATCTTGCTTGCTTCCAGGAAAGACTCCACTAAGAGAAGTTACTTCTTTCATTGGAGGAGGTTTGCCATCTGGTGTGACAGCAAGGCCCTAGATCCTCGCTCTTGTCCTACACAGACCCTGCTTGAATACCTTCTCCACTTGTCTGAGTCTGGTCTGAAGACCAACTCCGTAAGGGTTCACCTTAGTGCAATCAGTGCATACCATTACCAAGTGGAAGGTAAGCCGATCTCAGGACAGCCTTTAGTTGTTCGCTTCATGAGAGGTTTGCTTTTGTCAAAGCCCCCTGTCAAGCCTCCTACAGTGTCATGGGATCTCAATGTCGTTCTCACCCAGCTGATGAAACCTCCTTTCGAGCCACTGAATTCCTGCCATCCGAAGTACTTGACCTGGAAGGTCATTTTCTTGGTGGCAGTTACCTCGGCTCGTAGAGTCAGTGAGCTTCAGGCCCTGGTAGCCCAGGCCCCTTACACCAAATTTCATCACAACAGAGTAGTCCTCCGCACTCACCCTAAGTTTCTGCCAAAGGTTGTGTCGGAGTTCCATCTGAACCAGTCAATTGTCTTGCCAACATTCTTTCCCCGTCCTCATTCCTGCCCTGCTGAACGTCAGCTGCACACATTGGACTGCAAGAGAGCATTGGCCTTCTATCTGGAGCGGACACAGCCCCACAGACAGTCCGCCCAATTGTTTGTTTCTTTCGACCCTAACAGGCTAGGGGTCGCTGTCGGGAAACGCACCATCTCCAATTGGCTAGCAGATTGCATTTCCTTCACTTACGCCCAGGCTGGGCTGGCTCTTGAGGGTCATGTCACGGCTCATAATGTTAGAGCCATGGCAGCGTCGGTAGCCCACTTGAAGTCAGCCACCATGGAGGAAATTTGCAAAGCTGCGACGTGGTCATCTGTCCACACATTCACATCTCATTACTGCCTGCAGCAGGATACCCGACGTGACAGTCGGTTCGGGCAGTCAGTTCTTCAGAACCTGTTTGGGCTTTAGGATCCAACTCCACCCCCCGAGGGCCCTGTTTGTTCTGTTCCAGGCTACACTCTCAGTTAGTTGGTAAATTTTTTAGGTCAATCTCAGTTATGTCCTCGCCGTTGCGAGGCCCAATTGACCAATGTTGTTGTTTTGAGTGAGCCTGGGGGCTAGGGATACCCCATCAGTGAGAACAAGCAGCCTGCTTGTCCTCGGAGAAAGCGAATGCTACATACCTGTAGAAGGTATTCTCCGAGGACAGCAGGCTGATTGTTCTCACAAACCCGCCCGCCTCCCCTTTGGAGTTGTGTCTTCCCTTGAAGTGTATTGTCTTGCTACATACTGGACTGGCCGGCTCGAGCCGGTTTCGGGCGGGAAGACGGCCGCGCATGCGCGGTGCGCGCGGGCGCGCGAGGGCTAGCAAAGGACTTTGCTAGTGAAGTTTCCGATTGGAGGGGCTGCCGTGGACGTCACCCCATCAGTGAGAACAATCAGCCTGCTGTCCTCGGAGAATACCTTCTACAGGTATGTAGCATTCGCTTTCCTGGAAGGGAGTCTTACTGAATAAATGGGAGGCCTATGGGCTTTCAAACAAAAATTTGCATTTACTACTGTGTAAAGCTTATGCATTCGGGAAGAAATGCATTCTTAAGCATTGAATGGAGGAGGAGCCTCCCTTTTTCTGGTACTGGAGAAATAAATTGCATGCTTTTATGTTATGGGAAGCAAGGTCTGTTTGAAATTCCCCAAAGAGACGGCGGGCTTTCACATCTATCTGGAATTGTTACTTGCAAACTATCTCCCACAAAGCAAAAGTGCAGTATTGAACAGGTTTCAGAGCGTTTCCTAAGTTGATACTGTTATATTAGGAATGTTTTGGGTTCTCTGCTTGGGTAGGGGAGGGTGGACTGTGAATACTGGTTGTTAACTCTTCAATGATGGCCTGGGGTCATAAGAGTCCAGACGCTGGGTCATCTCAGTGTTTAAGATCTGGGCTAAAGTGGGGTTGGGGGGGGGAGTTTTTTGTTTTGTTTTGTATTTTTCTTCCATACAACAAAACTGGGATCATGTGTTATCCAGCGTTTTGCTGTATAATGTTTTCACTTATTGTTCTGTTCAGTTTGATTGCTGTCTTGTAATCAATTGACACTTTTGTTTAGATATGTTGTTTAGTTGCTAGATGTTTTATTTTATTTATTATCTCATTTGTACCCCACAGTTTCCCAACAGTGTCAGGCTCAATGTGGCTTACAATGCACCACAGAGGCAGGCGCCAATGCAGTAAAATGAAGCTAATACAGCAAACCTACAAGAGATAATGGGGAAGAATAGGAATGGATGGAAGGAGAGGGCAAAGTTTGAGGGAAGGGGGATATGTCCAAATGTCTCTAGATGCAGTTGAGTCACTACTACTACTACTATTTAGCATTTCTATAGCGCTACAAGGCATACGCAGCGCTGCACAAACATAGAAGAAAGACAGTCCCTGCTCAAAGAGCTTATAATCTAATAGACAAAAAATAAATAAATAAAGTAAGCAAATCAAATCAATTAATGTGAACGGGAAGGAAGAGAGGAGGGTAGGTGGAGGCGAGTGGTTACAAGTGGTTACGAGTCAAAAGCAATGTTAAAGAGGTTTGCTTTCAGTCTAGATTTAAAGGTGGCCAAGGATGGGGCAAGACGTAGGGGAGTCCGCAGGGTAGGCACTTTTGAATAACATGGTCTTCAGCGATTTCCGGAAAGATAATCTGTAGTGGTTTTGATGGACCTCGGTAAAGAGTTCCAAAACTGAGTGCCAATGAAAGAGAAGGAGGTAGCGTACGCAGTCTTGTGCTTGACTCCATTGCAATTCGGATAGTGAAGGGTAAGATATGAACGGGAGAGCCGGAACGTATTCCGAAGTGGTAGGGAGATGAGATCTATCATATAGCCAGGTACTTCACCATAAAGGATTTGGTGAACTAGAGATCAAGGTTTAAAGGTGATGCGATCTGTGACAGGGAGCCAATGTTGGATTTGTTTGATCCTGAATAAAAATTGTTAACCCTTATCGGTAAAGGTGTTGCTTCAGCAGCAAAAAGCCTATAGCTGGGTATGTGATTTTCAAATGGATACAGTGTACGCTGCTCAAAGATATGAATGATGAGCAGCCAAGGAATGGGAATAATATACTGGCCCTTAGTGTACTTAAAACAGGCAGGTTTTGTGCGAGGAGCATTTGAGGGGTAAGAAAGTGTTTGAAGGTTATTCTGTATGTCTGAACAGTGGTGTTTAGTTTAGTTTATAGTTTTCATAGTTTATTAACATTTGCTAGTCTGCTCTGATGGGCAGAGCAGTGTTACAGTCTAAAACAGAACAAAAGTATCTATTTACATTTACATCTCTTCCAGCCGAAAGAGGTTCAGCCTACTCCAAGGATTCAATATGTAACCTGAAGTCCTTTCTAACAACATATCTACGGACCATTTTAGACTCTTATCCTTTCCCCGTTTCTTTTATTCTGTCTAATTTTAATTGTAATCGTATCACCACTGATCTGGCGATAGCCTATCAGTACATTGTAAGCCACTTTGAGCCTGCAAAACTGTGGGGAAAAAGTGGGATATAAATGTGCAAAATAAATAAAAATAGGACCGCAATAACTCACATAAAGAAATAGAGGAGGGGACAAGGAAATTGTTAGGCTCATGTTCCCTCCTCGGGCCAGTCCTGGCATTGTTTCAGACTTGCTATCATTTGGAACTGCCTAAAGAGAAAAAGCCGAAAGGGCACAGCACACTGCCACTGAATCAATGTATTGGCTGGTCATGTGAAATATCATGTGACTTCTGCAGTCATAAGATGGTTTTCCTTTTCTTTCTTTCTTTCTTTTTTTAAAATAATTATCTTAACTTTGCGTGATATTTGGGTCCTTTGAGGAACAGCGGTCACCAAATGATAGCCAAGGCTGCAGTTTGATTTCTGAAAATTGTTTCTTAGTAAACAAAATTATATGTCCTAGTAGGATTAGAGAGTTGCCCTTGGCCAGTAATTACAGGCTGACAAATTCAGGCTAAAAGCCTGTTGATAAAACGCTCCATGAGGCGCTGTGCTGTGTTAATGAGGTTTAACATGGGCTTCTGGAGAAGTTACTGTGAATGGCTGGAAGGAAGGCTTATTTTGGCATCCAGTTTGTGCTATTTCCAACAGGCCTTTCGTGGCACTTCATATTCCAGCTGCTGGTATGAGTGGGTTTTTGTTTTGTGTGACTGAGTCACATTTTTAAAATGGACAGAAAAAGGGGTGGGGGATCTCTGCCTTGTAGTTTTCAGTGGGAGACAGTGTGTATACTCTTTGGGGAGAGGGAGCAATGATACATTCCTTTCTCTGTTGCCTAATTACAATTATTTTCATTGGTCCGGGAATTTTTGGATGCCCCTTCATTTTGGTTTTAAAACACCATCTTTTTATATTCTAAACATCTCTGCTGTTTCATCTTTCCTCGTTATGTAGCCTGCAGATCAGTGTGCCGTTCTGTCCTTTCATTTATCCCTTCCAGTTACTAACAGAGCTCATAGGTCATGAGTGAGGCCTTCTTATTGCACTGATTTAATACGTTTTATGGCAAACTTTCCAGAGCTCCAAGGTCTTCGTCAGGTTAGTGGAAAAATCATTCAGAATTGTATATTTTCAGAGGTACAGCAGTGTTCAGTCACCATGTACCTAACATTATGTTGACTGCTTATTGTAGAGGAAACTGTGTGTGGTTTTTGATGCACCAACAGACAGATATTTGTGTGGCTTGAAGATTTTTGGGTTAGATATTCTTTTGTACTGTTCTCTGTTGGGTATGGCAGTTTTCCCATCATTTCAGATAACCAGATTAAAAAAGTTGGATTCATTTTGTCCTGTGGGCCTATGTCTTTATAAGACAGGGCTGATTTTATTATGGAAAGGGATTTTTTCCCCTTTAAATCTGCCTTCTGGTGTTTTCTGCTTCTGAAAAGTCATCCACAAACACAAGAAATCAGAATCTTTAATTTTGAGTACAGCATGAATAACAGCAGAGTGAGCTGCTTCTACTCTACCCCTCTCCCCTTGCTCTCTCACTACACACACTGCATTACCTCTGTACTACAGCATGGGTAACAGCGGTGCAAGGTAAGCCCCTCTCCCCATGTACATCTTGCTTTAGTCTACATTCTGCCCTGTTCATGTGGATGAACTTTCTGTGCCCAGCCCATTTTTAGTGTCTCTAGAAATTTCTTGTTGCTACCAGAACGATGGGTTGTAGTGACATGGATATGCACAATATGCTGTGGGAACTGGATAGGTATCGGCAATTGACTTCAGATAGACCACTAGAGTTGCTAACTAGACCCAGATTCACCTGACAGGGTTGATCCAGTCCTGGCTTACCCCATTGCATGCAGGGATTTGTGGTTCTGATTTCCCCATTGTATTCCCTAAGAAAAGCAGGGCTACAAGTCCCTGCACGCGTTAGGGTAAGCCCAGGACTGGATCAACCCTGTCGGGTGAATCTGGAGCTAGTTGAGAACCCTACAGATCACTGAATGGCTCTCGTGTGGTAGTGGGGGCAAAAGAACTCTTATTGGATTGGGCCTCCCGTAAAAGAGACCATTTATTATTTTGGGGCTTCTGATCTTTTGGTTTTAACTGATTAAACATTAACAAAATAACCCCATTGTAAAATAAATAGGTGTTTATTAGGTAAGCTGGAAAAACACAGATGCCTGTAATTTTTTGTACCGTCAAGGAACCCTTAATTAGCTGAAAGGTACCTACATTTACAGTCTGTAAACACTTAAGAAAAAGCCCTAAGTGTTATTGAAACAGTAACATCCCAAGTTATGAGCTAAGCCACCTCTGTATCTTTTGGCTACACTGAGAAACTAGCTGGTTAATAATCAGCCAGTGAAAAGTTCTTTGGCAGGTATAGATAGCAAAATTGTTCCACGGTTGGAAAGAATCCTTAAGGATTCTCATAGCTGGTTCCTTGGAGCTGGCTAGGTTCCACATGTTCCCCCTGATGATGAATGATTCGTTTCTTCCTATAAATCTAACCGTGGCAGCAATAATAGAATTGATTTGAACAGCACAAACTAATCCATTGTGAGACAGTGTCATGTTTAGAGTCGGTTTATCTGGTCCGTCCCACTTTCCAGCTAGTCATGGGTCATGGCCAGCATCCAGTGATGTTTGACATCCTATCTAGGTCATCCAAAGATCTGAACCTATTAAAGGCTTGGTCTGAGGATGGTCTTATCCAGTCTGGTGTCCACATTAGTCTAATTGTGTTGTTTCTTCATTGACCTGATGGATCATAGTTTTCAAAAGCTTGTTAGATGTGTTGAGTTCCATGAAAAGGTCTTACCAGCAACTTGTTGACCCTTATTTCTACATTTCAGTTGTTTTAGGAGTGTCACCTCTGTGTAACAGGTTGTCAACTGTGGTTGTGTTTTGCAATTCAGTCTTTCTTTTGGGGTATAGTTGAGGACATTCCTAGCTCAGTTTGATTAAGCAGGATTCATTTTCCTCTTGTCATAGTGTATACAACGGACATTACCACTGGAAATGTTTTATAATCTTTCTGTAATCCCCTCCCCCCCCCCCGGGGGAAACTGACAATGGAATTAAGTCTGGGTGAGTTTCCCCCAGGGGATTACTAGATCATAGCTGGCTCCTAACCAGGGGTCTGGAGGAGTGATGGGAATGGTTGTCGGCTGGGAGGAGGGGTATACTCGACCGCTTCATATGTGGTGTCTGTGTAGGGGTATAGTTCTGATATGAGAGAAAATGAAAATATATGAAAATTCCATGTTGGTCATTAAAGTAATTGGGGGGAGGGGCAATGTGAGATAAGTGTCTGTCTGCCATTTTAAGCACAAGGTCTTTGTTTATCCAAACCTTTGCCAGGACCTGTGGAGTCGAGGGGCTATCCTGCCCAGCATCAGAAGCAGCAGCTACATTTGGAAATTGGAGTGGAGGAGTGGCCTAGTGGTTAGGGTGGTGGACTTTGGTCCTGGGGAACTGAGGTCAATTCCAACTTCAGGCACAGGCAGCTCCTTGTGACTCTTGGCAAGTCACTTAACCCTCCATTGCCCCATGTAAGCTGCATTGAGCCTGCCATGAGTGGGAAAGCGCGGGGTACAAATGTAACAAAAAAAAAATTTGACTTCCGCTGAGGAGCAGAGGTTGCAGTGAGGAGGCTCCAGGGAAGGGAGAGAGAGGATACTTCCTCCCCCCCACCGCGCGCGAGTAGAGCAGGAAATGACATGTTCTGTTCAGAAGCGGAAAGTGGAATCGCACCTCAGAGAGAGAACAGACAGGGATGTCCGGTCCTGGAATCGGTCCAGCAGCTGGGGAAAAGTGCAGTGGGATGCTTGTCTGGTGAAGGAATGGGATGCAGTCCTTTGTTGTCCTGCCGAGTGGGATGGTCTTGAGAGTTATGGGCCAAGTGGACATTTTAATGAGACTGAACAATTTCCATCTGATCCCCCCCAAGGGAATGAGAGTGGATGACTGTTGACCTGACTTGATGCAGGGAGTTCCTGTTTAAGTTAGTGAGGTTCATTGTTTAAGAGCAACCTTTGGAGTGAGGGGATTCTTTTGTGGACTGTGTTGCAGCGACAAAACGTAGTGGCGAACCCCCACACCGGCCTGCCGAGATTTAGCCCAGTCCTGACCTGTGCCCAGCTCAATTGAGATATTACGTTTTGTGCTCCTTGGTCCAGTTGCCTAACCCGAGGAGCAGAGCCGGCATCCAGGACTGTGTTAACGAGACCTGGGTTGCATTTCTTTCAGTTCTTGCTTTGTGTGCTTTTCCATTGCTGTAGCACCTAAATACATTAATTTAAATGTGTAATCCCCCACTACACCACTGGTAACAATCAATCAATCAACAATACAGGGTTTTTTAGAACATAAGAAAACCAAAGGGTATAGATAGAGAGCTTCATATAAAATTATATGAACAAAAATTATAAATATTTGTGTGAAAAGGAGAAATTCTCAGAGTTAGGACTCACCTGAGCGGAATGCCACCATAAGGTTTAAGGCTATTCCTAGAGGCTGGATGGGTTTCTCTATCATTGAAAATCTCCCATGTGTTCAAATGAACAACAGCAAGCAAGTGCTCCCAATGCCAATACAGTGACAATCACAACAAAAGATGTGACAACAATTTTATCTGTGTTATAAACTGAAGCTGTCTATTTATGTTCTAATATATAAAAGTACTAACCATTAAGCCCGTAACAACGGGCTAGTTTTTTGTTTTCCTATGCCCCCCCCCCCCCCCCCGGGTCCACCAACCCTGCTCTCTCCCCTGCCCTCCCCCCAGCGTGTTTCCCTTAGTTCCGCCCCCTCCTTCCCTCCCTGCTCCCTCCTCCTCCGATTTCCACGCCCATGTCCAAGCCCTCCTGTACCGCTGGTGGAGGCGGGGCTTGGACTTCTACACTCTTAGCGTTCTGAGTGACTCTACTGCGCATTTGCAGGTGAGTCGGTCACTTGCCGTTTATATGTTTGATTAGCTCTCACATACATACATACATACATACACTTACACAGGCGTTCACACCTCATTCACCTATTTTTTTTTCATACTATAGTCAAGGTAATGGTACTTTTGTCATAGTATTATTACATTTATATTAAGGCTAAAGTGAAATATAAATTTAAGATGTTAACTTGTACTCATATTTATATCATAAAATGTTTGCTCACTGTTGTTCATTTGAACACATGAGAGATTTTCAGTGATAGAGAAACCCATTCACCCTCAAGGAATAGCCTTAAACCTTATGGTGGCATTCTGCTTGGGTAAGTCCTAACTCTGAGAATTTTTCCTTTTCACACAAATATTTATCATTTTTGTTCATACAATTATATACGAAGCTCTCTATCTATACCCTTTGGTTTTCTTAAGAATGTCCTAAAAAACCCTGGCTTGTATTGTTGCTTGGCCCCTAAATACATAGCATGAAGCTTCTTTGCCACCCCCCTTCCATAAAACAAGGCAGAAATTGAGTCTTGTTATTGATGTCATTGTGGGCTTTTGAGGGGGTGAGATGAGAGTATCAGGGGTCCTCACGAGAGTCGGTAGTGTACATTAAGCTATATCACCATGTTCTGTCAAAACTGAAAATGATTGAGTTTCATCCCAGTTGACGCTCTCACTACAGAAGCCATTGGCTGTGGAGAGTAAATTTTCCATAACCTGTTCACCCGTAATAGCAATCATTCTAGAACAGGAATCTGGGGCAGTATCTGAAGGAAGGTTCCCCTCCCTCTTCCCCCCCCCCCCCCCCCCTGTACTTCTTGTTCCTCATCAATGAACAGGGGACTTAAGTTTCCTTTCCATGATCCTAATGCCTTGCGTATGCAGATGGGGGAAAAGTATTCATTTGCTGCTGCCTTTGCTTCCTTCTTACCCCAACACTGAACTTTGCAGCAAGTAGGTAACAGAATTGGTTTAAATAATTTGTTAAATATGCATCCAACATGGGTTCATAAAATCTGTCCGGAATGAGACCGTAGTATAAAGTGGTGTGTGAGTTTTCTGATGTTTACTATTGGTGGGACTGTGCATGGATCAGCATGTTTTGGGGAGAGACCTGGGATCATTTGGAGCATCTTTTGGGGAGAATGCTACCAAAAAGTAAAAACTTTCTTTTAGATTTGGAGGGTGATTTTGAGTTAGAGCAAGATGTATATTGGCTATTTGAGGCCTGTCGATGGCAAAGCGCTGTATTTTGCTGTGGAGGAACCAAATGCATCAGCTGCTCCATATAGAAAGAATGTTGGTCCAGAGGCGCAATAACAAATTCCTATGAATGTGGTCTCCTTTCCCGGACTCTTTGCAGATGAGACTAAAGAGTACACTTTTAAATATTTTAAACGCACAGATTTTTCCTGGGAAGTGGTTGGGCTTCAATATTAACTATACATACTTTTCTGGCTGGTTTGTTTCATTGGAATTTTGAATATAAATCATTGCTGGATCTTTTTGGAGGGGGAGGGGTGGAGGAGAGGGTAAAGAGGGGGTTTAAATTGAAATGTTTGTCCTATGTCCCTTTTTGTTTGGATATTTTAGACAGTTGGCAGTTTGTTGATTATCATCATTAATCTATGTTGTATTTTGATGACTTTCAACAAGTTATTTTTGTGAAAAATTGTCGTGTTTTTTTTTCATGGATGCATAGGAAATATTTCATGTTTTACTGTTAAGATAAAATTTAATGTGGACAAACAAAAGGTGATGTGCATTGGGAAGAATAATCCAAATTGTAACTCCTTGATACTAGGTTCCACATTAGGAGTCAGCACCCAGGAAAAAGATCTAGGTGTCATTGTGGATAATTCATTGAAATATTCCACTCATTGTGCGGTGGCCAAAAAAAGCAAACAGAATGTAGGAATTATTAGGAAAGGAATAGAAAATAAGACAGAAAATTATAATCCCTCTGTATCACTCCATGATGCAACCTCATCTTGAATATTGTGTGCAGTTCTGGTCTCTGTATCTCATCTCAAAAAGATATAGCAGAATTAGAAAAGGTTCAATGACGAGTGACCAGAATGATAAAGGGGATGGAACTCCTTTCATATAAGGAAAGGCTTAAGAGGTTAGGGCTCTTCAGCTTGGAAAAGAGAGCTGATGGAAGGCTTATAAAATTGTGAATGGAGTAGAACAGGTAAACATAAATTGTTCATGCTTTCAAAAAGTACAAAGATGAGAGGACGCTTATGAAATTTTATCGAAATACTTTAAAAACAGGAGAGAATATTTTTTCATTCAACGAATAGTTAAGCTCTGAAATTCATTGCCTGAGGATGTGGTAACAGCGGTTAGCATATCTGGGTTTGAAAAAGGTTTGGACAAGTTCCTGGAGGAAAAGTTCATAGTCTGCTATTAAGGTACACATGGGAAAAGCCACTATTTATCCCTTGGATTAGAATCTGATTATTACTTGGGATTCTGCCAGGCACTTTTGACCTCAATTAGCCATCAGTCTGACCCAGTATGGCAAATTATTATTTTCTTATAATTAATGAAGCTTGGTACATTGCTTCCTGGAGTGCATATTTAGTACATTGGAGCAGTTTACAATACAAAAATAAATATAACAATCCACTGTCCTCCCACCCCATCACTTCCTCTTTCTCCTTACTCACTCCTGTTCTTTTCTACCTCTGCCCTATATAATTGAGGAAAGCACTGTTCAAAAAAATTAAGGTTTTAACTAACTCCTCTTAGGTCTTGGGAGAGTGTGCTCTAGAAATGTGGACCTGCATATCTTGTTGCCTTCTATGTTGGGAGAACTTCTAGGCTTGAGTGTGCTTGACTCTTAAGTACATACTCCTTCAGTAAGGATGTCAAGTAATGTGAATAATCCAACCAAATGGCCTTCAACTGATCCTCACCTTTTGCAGCAGCCAGTGTAACAGATATAAAATTGGGGAGATGGCATCAAATTTCTTGGGTCCCATGATTATTCATGATACTGTGTTTTGGACCAGTTGTAAACATTCAAACATAAGAATTGCTCTGCTGGGTCAGACCAAAGGGCCATATAGCCAGTCAGTACCTGGCAGAATCCCAAATAGAGCAAGATTCCATGCTACCATTCCCCGGGACAATACCTATCCCCATGTCCACCTCAATAGCAGTTTATGAATTTTTCCTCCAGGAACTTGTCAAAACTTTTTTTTTTTTTTTAAACTCAGCTCACCTGGGTCCCCACTATCTAGTTTTGTATGCCTAGTCACTTAAAATTTGCATTTATTATAAAAGGCGTTTAAGATGAACTTCCTTGCTTACTCTTAAATGTTGCCTGCACCACTGCTGTAACGTGGTGCTACATGATCATCTTCTGTTTATCTTCACATTCAGACTTACCGTGACTTTCATTTATAGCTTTTGTTCCCCACCCCCACCCCCCCACCAGTGTGCGAAATCTGAAACACCTTTATTGCTCTACCTGCTTGTGTTGTGTTTTGGGGATTTTTCCCCCCTTAGTTTGGGTTTAATGTAGTCTACTGAGCTACTCTCCAACCACCACCAGACACATATTCATATTTGCTCAGCTTTGCTGTGTTGTGTGCCACGATAATATGTTCAGTCGGTATGAACTGGACAGTGGTTATGGAGCGTGCATATTAAGTCGGTAACATGTACATGCGAGTAAGTCCAGATGCAGGGACAGTGTGTATTTGCTAACCTGTGTGCCGTGCCTTTTGTCAGCTTTATTCCATGGACGGGAAAGGATGTGTAGGCTAAAATTATCTTTCCCATACTAGATGATGCTTCCAGTTGTGAGTGGGTGCAGGTACAGAGCATTCATGCTGTTTCCTGTGGAACTGTGGAATAGAATTGTTGACCTGTTTTCTCCACTGAACTAAATTCACATTCATAAGGAAAAGCAGGACTACAAGTCCCACAGACCTGAGTAAAACCGGGACTGGAATTAGGCAATAATGCAGCAGCTGTTGAGTAGGTGGTGCCATCCTGTTCTAAGCTCTGCAGTGCCACCACAGTGCAGGGAATTGGCTGAACAGACTTGTGCCAGCAGTGGCATTTTCTATCTTAAAAAGTGCTGCACTCATTCTTAGCAAAATGGGAGTGTAATAGATCGGAGGGGAAGAGGCATGAAACTGAGTGATTGTGTACATTGTGTCCCTGTGTGTTCCTGCACAGAAACTAAAAAAAGATGCCTCCTTTCTTTGTAGGTGGATTTGCAATCGTGTTCCTGGTACGAACTAACAACGGTGTGAAGTGTGCCCTGAAACGCATGTATGTAAATAACGAACATGACCTTCAAGTCTGCAAGAGAGAGATTCAGATTATGGTAAGGCTGGTTCTGTTATGGCCCTTCCCTATCAGGACCTCTCCCCCAACCAAATGTGCTTCCTGTCAAAACATTTTACACCAGGCCTTTTTTTGACAAGTTGGCACATACTGTGTGTTATTAATCAGAACAGGCTATGAATGAGACAGAGATCAATGAAGCTTCATATCTACTTCCAAAATATACCTCTATGGTTGAGTTGCATCTAGGGTAGTTACAAGCCTCTTTTTGGAAACACTTAAGTCGTCATTTGGTTTGATATAATTATATATAAAAAAAAATACGGTACAAACAGACTCTGTCATAGTAGCTGACCATCAGGACCAGGGTGGGTGCTGTTTCTCTTAGTCCAAATCTTTGCTAAGGTTGCCAACTGAATCCACATTCACCTGACATAATTGGTCCAGTTATGGGTTTACCCCATTGCAAGCAGGGACTTGTAGTCTTACTTTTCTTAGGGAATGCAGTGAAGAAATCGGATCTACAAGTCCCCTGCATGCAATGGGGTAAACCCAGGACTGGATCAACCCTGTTGGGTGAATCTGGATCCAGTTGGTAACCCTCCTCTTCCCTTCAACTGTTGTCCAAAAGATAACACCTGCTTCCTGTGGGGAGGCGAAGAGGGAACTGTGCCTGCCAGAAAGGATGAGCAACAATATTTAGTGATTCAAGAGGTCAAACTTTCTTTGCCATTGTATAGTCTCTCTCTAATTCTAGCTAAAAATAACATGCAGAGTAATTAAGACCATTGAAATGTGTTGCTGTCTCACGATTTCCTAGCTGCAATGTTGTATAATCGTGGCAATCACGTATAGAGATAAAAAGCTGTTGCCTTGGCAATGGTGGCATTACAGGCTCCCTGTGCTTCAGTTGTGCAGCTGCTTCAGTGCCCTAATTCAGGTTTTTAGATCTCATTCTTAGCCAGGAGTAACCCTGGGAAGTCTTGCTTTCCACCATGGGCATGATGTTTTTAACCATCATGCCTTGCATGGGTAGCTTTTCGTTATATTCTTGGTGGCTGGGAGGAGACATCAAATGAATGCGATACTGACCCACTTGAACCCAGCTGGTTCCCTTTGCATAAAATTTGTGCAACGGTGGCTTGTGCACTCTGCCGTTGCCCGGCTGGTTAAAATTCATCTTCCACATCACCCAATCAGATTTGCAACATTTGGAAGGGCAAAGGGCATGATGCACGTGTGATTTTTTAGAGAGGGAAAGGGAAATGGGACTTGATATACCGCCTTTCTGAGGTTTTTGCAACTACATTCAAAGCAGTTTACATATATTCAGGAACTTATTTTGTACCAGGGACAATGGAGGGTTAAGTGACTTACCCAGTGTCACAAGGAGCTGCAGTGGGAATCAGACCTTTGGTTCCATCATTGATGCATCACTTTAGAAGGGTCTCTATTGTTCTTTCTTTCTACAGGGAAAATATGTAATTCTTATTGGCCTTTTGAAGTAATGACTATACAATAATAAATGTTCAGTATTTTCATAAACTGAGAAGTACTGACTACAATGTGCTCTGTTTTTGTTCACTTTGGGAGTAATTTTATAAAGGGTTTTTTACATTCAAACGTGTGCATGATGACAAGAGTGTATGCACTTTTACATGACTTAGGTGTGAGCATACTTGGGCACAGATTTTGGTTGGAGTTGTGGCTTAACACATGCAAATATTTACACATGCTTCTAAGCACGTGTAAATGTCCACCCCTCCACATTAGTTATGATTTTCAGCTTTTTTTATGGAGCAATTTTATAAAGACACACATAGGTGCTTATATACCTGTTTAAAAATAGGCCCAAAATAGGCACCTGCTTGCCCTCCCAACCTAGGATAAAAAATTACCCTCCCACGTAGGTAGTCTATGATCTGTTGCTTACTGCTTGTGCCTGGCCTCGTCCCCTCAAACTATATTTTCTATACATATCTTAACCTAATTTTCATTTATCAAGTATTGGTTAAACATATAAAAAATAAGACTTCAGTAAAATACCATTTGTTCCAACGTACCAGTAGGTTTTTGTGTTGGTTTTTTCATTATAGTCATCTGGGGATGTTTTGCCAGTTCTTAACTTACCTTTAGCGTACTCAGGGCCAGATGCATCAACCAAACGTTAAAAAATCTAAAACGTTAAAGTCCCTAACGAATTTTAAAAAACAAAGGATGCACCAAAAAAAAAAGTCGCACATGTTCGGTACGGTACTGTAAAGTACAATGCTTCAAACCTGTGTAATCCCCGTCGGTAATTGGCCCCTAACGCATGCGCAGAGCAGCCAAGCGTTATGCTGGCTGCTCTGCACATGCCACAAATGTCAAAAGTACCCCAAAAAAAACCAAAACACAAACACGTTGCATGGATCAGGAGGGGGCAAAGGTGCTCATCAGGAGCGTCCTTCACGGACGGCCTTGCCCCCACCCCGCCCGAGTTCGCCGCTGCTCCCCGCTTCCCCCTCTTCCTGGGCCCACCCCGTCTGACGTAAGTAACCTAAGTAGGTTACTTACGTCAGACGGGGGCGGGCCCAGGAAGAGAGAGATGTGAAGGCATCAGCTGAGCTGTTCTTGCTCGTGCAGCGCCTTCACACAGAGGTGAGAGGCGCTGCACGGGCCCGGTAGGAGGGGGCCTGGTGGAGGGGGGGAATGGCGGCGACGACCCCAGGAGGGGGCAGAGGGGGCGGGGCACAGGGCGGAGGATTCGGGAGGCGGAGCTGTGGGGAGAAAAGTAGAGAGGAAGGGAGGGGGAGCCGGGGCTGCTAAAGTTATGATTTGTGTTTTGATTTTTTATTTATAATGCAGGGGGAACCGGGGAGCAGCGGCGACCTCGGGCGGGGCGGGGGGGCAAGGCTGTCCATACAGGACGCTCCTGATGAGCGCCTTTGCCCCCTCCCGATCCTTTTTTTATGTTAGTTTCATTTTTATTTTAGGCAGAGGGAAGCAGGGAGCTCACTTTTCTTTTTAAACATGATTTTTATGGTGCAGGGGCCAGCGGGGAGATGACAGCTCAGGCCTTAACGACAGGTCTGAGCTCACATTAAATTTCAGACAGTAGATGATTCGTTGCAATCGTCGGTGTGGTTAGTGCATTCCGAATTGTCCACATTTCAATGGTGGTTTCTCGTTTGCATTCTGTTTTTCGTTAGCTGCTAGCTTCCTCGGAAAATGGCCTTTGATGCATGCTACAGGTTCATTAAGGGTCAGTAAAGGGTCGTTAAAAGGGTTGTTAAGGTTTAGTGCATTTGGGCCTCATTACAGTAGCAGCCCTCAGCTGGGAGAGGTAGGGTCCCAGACACCTGGGCTCCTTCCAGAGCTCTGCATTTGTGAGCTCTAAAGCTCTCTTCTTGGTGTTTTAATAGCTAAGACTTTTTTTTTCTCTCCCCACCCCCCAGGGGCTGTGAAGGCTGCCTCTGCTCCATTACTTTTCCTGGATGACTCGGGGAGAGGAAGATCTTAGCTGGCTATCAAATGCAGATTCTTCTGCATGCCAGTAGAGGCATAGAACCTCCAGATCGGCCCAAGTCAGTTTTTCTCATCACTGCTTTCCAGTGTATTCCCAGCTTATGTTAGTGTTTTGTAATGGAGCACTGTGGAGATGGAAAAGAGGGATGGAGAGAGAGCTTGAAACCGTGCTGCTCTTTTGAAGCGAAATTACTATGCTGAAAGTGATCTGTTTTATTCGTTCACTCTATAAAGCAGAAACATGGAAATTAGCGCAGACAGCTCTGTATGCCTCACCTGGTGTTTAATCCAGTGTTTAATGCACGCTCTGTGTGTTGCTGCCTTTTTGTTAAATGGCTTGGTAGCAGCCTCCTTTGTGCATAGTTTTTTCTCAGCTGTAAAAAAAACAAAGAAAATTATTTTTTGAAAAACATATACTTAAAAACAGATTCAGTTGAAAATTAAATGGATGTCAGGTGGGCTTAGCTGCGGACTGGTGCCTCTTGAGGTGTTGACAGTAGATGAGCTCACACAATATTTCGAAGAAAACATAATAAAAATAAGATCAAACCTAGCTGCAACACAAACACTCGTAGATTTCCTATACGAATATGAAATCAACAAGGACCACATCAAGGCAGACAGAATCTGGTCCTCATTTAAGATACCAACAAAGCTCTACTGACAAAATATGCACATGCCAACTGCCTGCTAGCTGCCCAAACTACATGATGGAAAACCCACCAGATTGGTTCATCAAACGCTTAACTGAACACATAGAGTACATGTTCTCGAAAGGCATTTCCCTTCTGACAAGGGCAACATCATACTCACTCTAATCCCTAAAGATGCCACCAGCAAGATCAGTGAACTCACTAATTACAGACCAGTGGCATCAATACCACTGCTGGCAAAACCAATGGAGGGATTAGTAGCACAAGAATTAATAGAATACCTAATGCATTACTCAGTCCTTCACAGCTCTCAATCAGGCTTCAGACCATGCTATAGCACTGAAACAGTCATAACTACCTTGATCACAAAATTCAGAAGAATAATAAGCCAAGGGCAGTCAATACTACTACTGCTACTACAATTTGATATGTCAAGTGCTTTCGACCTAATAGATCACATAATACTAATACCTCTGCTCAACAATATAGGAACAACTGGAGCGGTAGTGGCTTGCTTCAACGGTTTTCTAAGAACTAGATCCTACCTTGTCAAGATGTCCAATGAATTTTCAGCCTCCTGGATCCCTGAATGTGGGGGTCCCTCAGGGTTCCTTGATATCACCAATAATATTCAATGCCCCGATTGCTCCACTTGGCAAGAAACTGAAAAAAATGGGTTTAAACCCATTCATATACTCGGACGATGTCACCATCTACATATCTTTCTACAAAGGCATCATAGGGATACTGGATAAGGCCAAAAAAGGACTTGACCTCATGGAAAATTGGGGCACAATTGACAAATTTAAACTGAACCGAGACAAAACCAAACTCCTGGTTTTATCCAGCCAGCACAATCCCACTACTTACCAAAAACCTCATAATAGATCAACAATCTTACACAATCAAAACACAAAATACTAGGAATCATTCTTGACAAACATCTGACCCTTGAAGACTAAGTTGCTGCAATCACGACAAAAAGCTTCAAAACACTATGGAAACTGAGAAGAATATTAGACTATTTCCACAGACAGTCATTCCATCCTATAGTACAGACACTGATATTTTCCCAAGTAGACTACTGTAATGCAGTATATGTAGGCTGCAAAGAAAACCTACCACGATCGTTGCAGACTGTCCAAAGCACAGCAGTGAGATTAATATTCAAAAAGTCAAAATATGATATACAGCAACCTCACTACTCATAATGATACACTGGCTCCCGATCAAGGCCAGGCTATTCAAAACGGGTACAGGCACTTTCATAAGAAAGCATCATGAGCTTCCTCCAGTTCAGAAAAGACCAAAAGACCTACCTCTTCGGGAAATTCTATGAATAAAATATGCATTAATCATTCTGGAACAACAATGCACAATACAACCTCTAACTGTAACATATGTCTTAGTTCATTTCTTAAAAGAAAAGATATCTCCTCAAGAAACCCAATGACTATTCCATATGCACTAATAGTTATCTTGCCAACCACTGTAAAACACAGAATCATACATAGAGGCATATTTTCAAAGCACTTAGCCTTCCAAAGTTCCATAGGTTTCTATGGAACTTTGGAATGCTAAGTGCTTTGAAAATATGCCTCATAGTAACATAGTAGATGACGGCAGAAAAAGACCTGCACAGTCCATCCAGTCTGCCCAACAAGATAAATGTAAGTGAATCAATGTATTTTCTAACAACTGTTAAATGTAAGCCAAATTGAACTGAAACTTGTTTTTAGATAATTGTGAGATACAAGTTTGAATGAATGAATAAATAAATTCTATTAGCTTTTTAAATTAGAAGAATGGAAAATGCTGCATTGATGGTGGTGTTTCCCATTCCCCTGGATTACTAAGTAGAGATCTTTTTGGAAAATCAGAAGGCTGGGATCACTCTTTGTATTTGTTTTTGGTTTTTTTTTTGTAAAGTCTAAAGTAGGCTCAACCCAGTCCTAAGAACACACCCAGCCAGTCAGGTTTTCAGGATATCCACAATGAATGTGCATGAGATAGATTTGCATACAATGGAGGCAGTTCATGCTAAATTATCTCATATATATTCATTGTGGATATCCTGAAAACCTGACTGGCTGGGTGTGTCCCAAAGACTGAGTTGAGAACCCTGGAGCAACTTTGAGGACACTGAAATCCTCCTTTTTATCTACAGCCTTGGCTAGATTGAGTATAACAATAGTGTGAATTTCCTTGATCCCACTGATTAATGGGAGAGTTGTTTCTTCTCTCCCCCCCTCCCTCCCCCACCTTTTGCACCCCATCTCAGCAGAAGTCTAAACTCATTATATTGAACTCGGGCATCATGTTCAGTTCTTGATGACTTATATAGAGATGTGTGGATTTTTTTTTGTTTTTTGTTTCATACAGCGAGATCTGTCTGGACACAAAAACATCGTCGGCTATATTGACTCCAGTATAAACTCCATGAGCAGTGGGGATGTCTGGGAAGTTTTGATCCTAATGGATTTTTGCCGAGGTGAGTGTGCCGATTTTCCTGCCTGACCACCTTCCCTCTCCTACTCTTTGTAATAGGCTTGGGGGTTTCAAAGTCCGGTTTAGTAGGTCTAGGCCTGTGGATTTTGAGTTGTCTGCAATAGTTCCAGCATGATTTTACTAAGGGTGTGCACAGCCAAAAAAAAGTCTGGTTTATAAAACTGAAATTTTTCTGGATTCAGGCATTTTTTTCACATCTTGACCTTTTTTTTTTTTTTAAAGGTGCGCATTGTATGCGTATAAGATCTTTAAAAATGCATGCAATTGATTGTGCATGCATTAATTCATAGGTATATGAACATTTTTAAGCCCGCCCCTCCCCCCAGTGAATTGAATGTATGCTTACAAATGCATACTCCTAGTTTAGTTTTTAGCTATAGGAGACATGACCCAGGAGTGAACTGAAAAAGCATTGTGGATTGAGTACCTGTGAGCTGAATTTGATATAACCACTTATTACAGCTGTTTAAAAGTGGTTTTCTATAAAAATAGATACATTTTTTGTTAAATTTTTGTAAATGTTTTTAACACAATATATATCAATATTATTCAAGTATCAAATTATAACAGAAACAAAAAATATTGGATCATAAACAAAAATAGTCTGGGCTAGAGGCGTGCATGGGGACATAATCTGGTCCCAATCTCCGATCGATTCTTTTCCATCCCCACCATATTGCTACCATTCCCGTAGGTTTCTCACTGTCCCCATCACATGCACACCTCTAGCCTGAAATGTTCATCTCTCTGTTTAAAGTGCCCCTTCCCCGTGCAGAGTTTTGTGGTACCTTAGCTTCACTGTGGTAGAACATTTTGCGTGCTCAACAACACAAGTCTAAGGCATGAGCTGAGCGTGCTTCGCTTATTTTCATTGTATGTGTTCTCCCCGTAGGAGGTCAGGTGGTAAACCTGATGAACCAGCGTCTTCAGACAGGCTTCACAGAGAGTGAGGTCCTACAGATATTCTGCGATACCTGTGAAGCGGTTGCTCGCCTGCACCAGTGGAAGATGCCCATCATCCATAGGGACCTGAAGGTGAGCATGTTCACATAATGCCAGTTTATTGGCCAGTATTTATGGCAAACTTTAATGTTATACATGACTGTCTCCTGCTACTTCCCAGAACAGTTAGAGGTTATATTTCATTTACAGGATACTAGGGGGCTTCCAAAGCTTTCATTAGAGGTGCCCATCTTAATTGGACTCTTTTCTGTCGTTGGCTTTCAAAATGCTTTAGATCTTGTTCTGTATCAACACCATGCTGACCAGAATTCTGTTTCACTGATCATTTTGGCCCTTGCTCAGCTCCTCTTTGCTGCAGGTTATCCAAATGCACAGTTTTGCAAAGGCTCAAGGCATTTTCTAGTCAGGATGGTTCACAGTTGAAGCAATGACACCTGGCCTTGTCACAGAGAGATAAATGGTCAGCAAGGCATATAATCTCATTTCAACCTCAAAAGTCAACTGTTGCGTCAATTGTATCCTGAATTCTGTGGTGTGTTGTCATGCATACACTGGAGAACCACATGCGCCTTCCAGGCAGCTGATGTCGTAGGGCACAGTAAGATTTTTGACACTTTCTGTTCTGGTGGCAAAATTTGCAATAGTGATTTTGTGCTGCTGCTGTTCGCTCTCCTCACGAGTGGCATCTGAGGAAGGATCCAGTTATGTTTGGGAGGATTCAGAGATTTATCAGCTGTCTCCCATTGCCTGCTGAACCTTTCCAGACTCTTTGCAATTCTACTGTCTGTCTGCTTTGAAAGCATTTTGTTGTCAAATTAGCCTTAAATTCTGCTTGTTAGAGAGGCTGATCCTACCACCTAACATTTCTTTATGTGCGCTTAAAGAATGGAACATCTGTGACAGGTTAGGGATTTAATTCCCTTGAGATGCTATGCTTAGGTCATGAGCAGGAAGTGCAGAGAGCAGCTCCTATGCTGTCCTGAGAGAATGTCTAATGCAGTTCTTTTTAAATGTGGATGTGCCCTATTCTGATTACTAGTTGCGTTTCTCCTCCTCCTGCACATTTTGTAATTCTCTGGCCTGTAGAACAGACTTAAGTGGTCTTGCTGTTAGTTCTGAATGTTGGTGTTGGAGCTCCTATTTGTGTATACACATGCACACAGCACCAATTACAGGACCCCTGGGATCACATTAAGGTGAAAATCACAACACTGCTTCAGTCTTCCTGTTAATAAAGAACACATTCAGAACACAGGAGGCTTTGCTGGCTATACAGCCTGTGACTAACTTTGGAAACAAGACAGAAGAACTCGGATCCAAGACACCTCCCATTAGGATACATAAGAACATAAGCAGTTCCATACTGGGAAAGACTGAAGGTCCATCAAGCCCATATCCTGTTTCCAACAGTGACCAATCCTGGCCACAAGTACCTGGCAAGATACCAAAAGAGTGAAGCAGATTTTATATTGGTTATCCTAGAAATAAGCAGTGGATTTTCCCAACTCCTTCTTAATAATGACTTATGGACTCTCTTAGGAAATTATCCAAACCTTTTTTAAACCCTTCTAAAACTAACTGCTTTTATCACATTCTCTGGCAATGAATTCCAGAGTTTAATTACATGTTTTGAGTGAAGAAATATTTCTCTAGTTAGTTTTAAATTTACTGCTTAGTAGCTTCATTGCATGCCCCCTAGTCCTAATATTTTTGGAAAAAGTAAACAAGCGATTCACATCTACCCATTCCACTCCACTCAGTATTTTATAAACCTCTATCTTATATCCCCTCGGCTGTCTCCTCCAAGCTGAAGAGCCCTAGTCATTTTAGCCTTTCCTCATAGGGAAGTTGTCCCATCCCCTTTATCATTTTCATTTCTCTTCTCTGTACCTTTGCTAATTCCGCCGTATCTTTTTTGAGATGCGGTGACCAGAATTGCACACAGTATTTGAGGTGCGGCCACACTATGGAGTGATACAAAGGCATTATAACACACTCTCATTTTTGTTTTCCATTCCTTTTCATAATTGCTATTTGCTTTCTTAGTCGCCACTGCACACGGAGCAGAGGGTTTCAGCGTATCGTCGGTGATGACACCTAGATCTTTTTCCTGGGTGGTGGCTCCTAATGTGGAACCTTGCATCACGTAGATATAGTCTGAGTTCCTGTTTCCCACATGCATCACTTTGCACTTGCTCACATTAAACATCATTCGCTATTTGTATGCCCAGTCTCCTAGTCTCTTAAGATCCGCTTGCAATTTTTCACAATCCCCTTGAGATGTAACAACTTTGAATAGTTTTGTATCATCAGTAAATTTAATTACCTCACTTGTTATAAATGATCTAGAGATGGGAATAAATATATTGAAAAGCAGCTGTCCTAGCACGGACCCCTGGGGAACTCCACTATCTACCCTTTTCCATTGAGAATTTTAACCCTAATCTCTTTTCTTTATTTTTAACTAGTTCTTTATCCACAGTAGGACATTACCTCCTAGCCCATGACTTTCTAATTTTCTCAGGAGTCGTTCACGTTTATTCACCCCTTCAAAGAAATGTAGTAGATTGGTGAGGCGAGATTTCCGTTAACTAAATCCATGTTGGCTTTATCTCATTAATCCATGCTTACGTATATGCTCTTTAATTTTGTTCTTTATAGTAGTCTCCTACCATTTAGCCCAGCACTGACATCGGCCTTTGCAGCTGGTCCTCTAGGTTCATTTGGTTAAAAAAAAAATTCTCATTTCATCATAGTCTCCTTTTTGAAAGTTAAATGCTAACCTATTAGATTTCCTAAGCATGCAACTTTTTTTTGTGACTTCGCATGGCAGCCTTCCATCTCCATTACAATGGCCAGGCATGCCCCTAAGGACTTTTCTGCTGGTCTTGCTCTCTGGTTTCTGCAGGAAAATGTGGATGAAATAAAGGGTCAGATGAGTTATCACAGTTCAGCACCTAGTCATTCCTGACAGCACTCTTGATCTTGACTGACCCAAGGTTCTGGATATCTGATGCTGTTATATCCACTCCCTCTGCTGAGTAGCAAGTTGCAATTCTCCGAGGACAAGCAGGCATCTATATTCTCACAAGTGAGTGATGCCAGTCACATTGTCCGGTCTGGCATTTGCCATAGCTAAAAAGAGAGCTTTGTGGAGCGCAAGCCGTACTCCACCACTCATGTGCAAGTGCCTTCCTGTTGTTGCACGAATGAGGTCTCCTCAGTTTAATACTAAAGCAAAAAATAAAGTAAAAATAACAAAGTAGACAACTCCAAGGGGAGGTGGGAGGGATTGTTAGAATATAAAGCCTGCCGTCCTCACAGAATACCTGCTAGAGGTAAGTATCTTCGCTTTCTCCGAGGACAAGCAGGCTTCTATACTCTCACAAGTGGGGAATCCCCTAGCATCCATGCTCACCAAAAACAACATGTTTCCCCCATGGCCCATGGTGGACAAGATTGCGGGATGCATTGCCAGGCATCAAGGAAGTGTGATTCTGGTGACCGGATTGGCCCAGGCATCCCTGGTATGCAGACTTGATCCATCTGCAAATTGACAGCCATCTGCGACTCCGTAGCCATGGAGGAGCACTCCCTCTTTGATCTTACGGCTTGACTCTTGAGTGGGTGAGATTGAGAAAGGAGGATTACCCGGATTGGGTGATTACTATCATGCTGCAGGTGCGGAAGTGTTCTATTTCAACAGCTTATGCCCGTGTCTGGCAAACGTTTGAGTCCTGGTGCTCAGCAAACGGCCTATCGGCATCCTCGGCTTCAGTGTCTGCCATCCTTGCCTTTTTGCAGGACGAACTCGATAAGACTCTCTCTTTGAGCTCTTTGAAAGTTCAGATGGCGGCTTTGGCCTGTTTTTGGGGACACCTTCAGGGGTCCTTGTTGGCATCCTATCCGGACGTTGTATGATTTCTTCAGGGAGTGAACCATTTGCATCCTCTGCATCTTCTGGTTGTCTTGGCCTAGAATCTCAACCTTGTCTTACGTGTGCTTCAGCGTTCTCCTTTTGAACCTTTGGATCGTTTATCCTTAAAGGATCTTGCGTTGAAGGCGGTGTTTCTGGTGGCTGTCACTTTGATGTGGCGGGTCTTGGGCCTCCAGGCCTTGTCCTACAGAGATCCTTTTCTCCGTTTCGTGGATGGGGAATTTCGGTTCGGACAGTCCCTTCTTTCATGCCAAAGATGGTCTTCTGTTTTCACATGAATCAGCAGCTTTTCCTTCCGGCCTTTCGCTGAGAGTACTATCCCGATGAATACCAGGCGTTGCGTTGCCTGGATGTCAGGCGTATTCTTATCCGTTACCTAGAAGTGATGAATGACTTCGCACCGTCTTTTCATCCTCTTCACAGGTTCCAAGAAAGGGAACATGGCCTCTAAGGCCACAGTAGCCCACTGGCTGTGGGAGGTGATCTCTTCAGCGTACATGTTGTCTGGGAAGACTTTGCATTTACAAATAAGAGCACATTCCACCAGGGTGCAGGCAAATTCAACCGCTGAGTCACGCTTGGTCTCCTTGGAGGAGATCTGCAGATTCTCGACTTGGTCTTTGGTGCATACTTTCGCGAAGCATTATCGCCTGGATGTGGCGGATCATGGAGATGCTGCGTTTGGGGCTTCCATTCTCTTGGCTGGGGTGTCAGTATCCCGCCCTGTGTGAGGACTGCTTTGTTACATTCCACCAGTCTCTGGATTGATCTGTGGGATGCTGTGGAAGGTAAAATTAGTACTTACCTGATAATTTTCTTTCCATTAGTCCCAACAGATCATTCCAGAGGCCCACCCTGTAATATTGTTTGGAAGTTTTTCTATTCTTTTGCATAGTTACAGTTTGTTTGAAGAATTGATAGTTGTGTTGGCTGGACCTGAGTGAATGGGTCTCCTTGTTATGAGCTGCATGTCTTTTTTTTTTTTTTTTCCCCTCCTGCAGTGGCAGGGCTTACTTGAGTGGCTGGAGGCAGGGGATCTTTGGGATCATGAAGTTTTTTTTTTCTCTTTGACACTGTTTCAGTGGTGACAATACTGAGGTGAAGGTGGCTGCACATAACCACATATAGTGAACCTCAGAAGTTCTCTCTATCTCCACCTGCTTGCAGAGGGACATAACTTACAAGTCTCTGGATTGATCTGTTGGAACAAATGGAAAGAAAATTATCAGGTAAGGACTAATTTTACCTTAGTAGTACTTCCCCTTTCACAGCTTTATTCTGAATGTCTTCAATTACATTTGTCTACTAGTCAGATGATTCCTTGAATTGCTGGCTGTGCTCTAAAGCAGAAGTAGGTAATTCCAGTCTTTGAGAGCTCCAGGCAACTCATGTTCTTAGGATATCCACAATAAATCTGCATGAGGCGACCCTCAGGGGGAGGAATGCTGGCTTCGGCCTAACCCCTGGTAAGCCTTTCCTCAGCTGAGAGGTGCCCAGCTCTACCACCGGCTGCCTTTCAGGTGCTGTGGAGGACTTGCAGCTCATCTGCATATCCTTACAGCCTTCTCCGGGGTGACACCCAGGTCCACTCCGATCCACTCAGGGCCTCCGCTCTAGGTGCCCAGCGCTCCCACCAGGTGCTGTGGAGGATTGCAGCCCTTCTGCATTTCCTCACAGCTGTATCCGGGGTGACTCCAGTTCCACCCCGATCTTCCCAGGGCCCTCGCTCCAAGTTCACAGAGTTTCCAGGTGCTTTTTGGCTAGGATCAGGCGACCCTCAGGGGGAGGAATGCTGGCTTCGGCCTAACCCCTGGTAAGCCTTTCCTCAGCTGAGAGGTGCCCAGCTCTACCACCGGCTGCCTTTCAGGTGCTGTGGAGGACTTGAAGCTCATCTGCATATCCTTACAGCCTTTTCTGGGGTGACACCCAGGTCCACTCCAATCCACTCAGGGCCTCCGCTCTAGGTGCCTAACGGCGCGCGGGGCATTTTTCTCTTTACATTTAATCTTCTTCCCAGTTGCTAAAGTACCTCAGTCATTTATGGCCCCTATTCACATTCTCTTCCTAGCCCTGTCCCTTCCTAATCTTTTCCCTCACCCCCTACCTCTCTCCGCTACAGGAACTCACTGCCCATCCATCAACTTCATCACCTCACCTTCTCTCCTACCCTCTTCCTCCCTCTTGGCTTTTAATCTCCGCCTCTTTCTTCTGTCCATTTTGCCTTCCCCATTCCACCTAAATACCTCTCGCCTTCGACGCCTTCGTGGCCACACCTCTCCTACTCTCCTCCGCTCTCTTTTACTCCTTCTCTTACTCTCAGCCGGTGACATCAATCCCAATCCTGGCCCCCCTCACCAACTATTATCCGAACTCTACAGATCTCACAGCGACCTCTCTAACCTCATCTCTATTTCTCTACTCCCCTCCTCTTCTCTGCCCTTCTCTTGCGCCCTATGGAATGCCCGCTCTATCTGTAACAAACTCGCCTATATCCAGGACCTCTTTATCTCGTGTCACCTCCATCTGCTCGCCATAACAGAAACCTGGCTCTGCCCTGATGACTCTGCTTCAGTCGCAGCCCTGTGCCATGGCGGTTATCTATTTTCACATACTCCTCGCCCTGCTGGCCGTGGGGGCGGTGTTGGACTACTTCTCTCTCCCTCCTCCAGATTTCAACCCCTTCTTCCACCTCAATCTCACTGTTTTTCCTCCTTTGAAGTCCACTCTATCCGCCTTTTCTCTCCTCTGCCTCTTCGAATAGCAGTCATTTATCGTCCCCCTGATAAGTCCCTTTCATCCTTTCTCAGTGACTTTGACGCCTGGCTTGCCTTCTTCCATGATCCTTCCTCCCCCTCTCTCATCCTTGGTGACTTTAATATTCCTGCTAATGATCCTTCCAACTCTTATATTTCCAAGTTACTCGCTTTAACATCCTCCTTTAATCTCCAACTATGCTCCACCTCCCCCACTCATCAAAATGGTCACTGTCTTGATCTCATCTTCTCCTCCAACTGTTCACCCTCTAGTTTCCTTGCCTCTGATCTTCCCTCCTCTGATCACCATCTTATAACTTTCACACTTAAATCTCCTCCCTCCCAGTCCCATCCTATCTTATCTAATTTATCTAGGAATCTTCACGATATTGACCCTTAATCTCTATCCTCCCATGTTTCAAACCTCCTCTCTACTGTGGCACCATCCACGTCTGTCAACGAAGCTGTTTCTTCTTACAACAATACTCTATCCTCTGCCTTAGACACTCTTGCACCTTTGATGACCCGCCCTGTAAGGCGTACAAAACCCCAACCTTGGCTGACTTCTAATATCCGCTACCTAAGTTCCTGTACCCGCTCCGCCGAATGCCTCTGGCAGAAATCTTGGGCCCTTGCTGATTTCTTACACTTTAAGTTCATGCTGACCTCCTTCCAATCTGCTCTTTTACGTGCCAAACAGGATTATTATATCCAACTGACCAACTCTCTTGGCTCTAATCCTCGACTTCTCTTCACCACATTGAACTCTCTCCTCAAGGTGCCCCCTCCCCCAACTCCCCCTTCATTATCTCCTCAGACTCTTGCTGAATTCTTTCACAACAAGGTTCAAAAGATAAACCTTGCTTTCTCTACCTCACCACCTCTCCCTCCACTAGTCCGTTCCCCTCTCTCTCCTTTCCCTCATTCCCTTTCCTCCTTTCCTGAAATTACTATTGAGGAAACTACACTTCTCCTTTCTTCCTCAAAATGTACCACCTGTTCCTCTGATCCCATTCCCACCCACCTTCTTAATGCCATCTCTCCTGCTCTTATTCCTTTTATCTTTCACATTCTCAACCTCTCACTTTCCACTGCGACTGTCCCTGCTGCCTTTAAACATGCTGTGGTCACACCTCTCCTTAAGCCTTCACTCGACCCTACTTGTCCCTCTAATTACCGACCCATCTCCCTCCTTCCTTTTCTCTCCAAATTACTTGAGCGTGCTGTTCACCGCCGCTGCCTTGAGTTTCTCTCCTCACATGCTATTCTTGACCCACTACAATCTGGTTTTCGCCCTCTCCACTCAACCGAAACTGTGCTTACTAAAGTCTCCAATGACCTATTACTGGCTAAATCCAGAGGTCAATATTCCATCCTCATTCTTCTTGATCTTTCCGCTGCTTTTGACACTGTCGATCACAGCATACGTCTCGATACCCTGTCCTCACTTGGATTCCAAGGCTCTGTCCTTTCCTGGTTCTCTTCCTACCTCTCCCTCCGCACCTTTAGTGTTCACTCTGGTGGATCCTCTTCTACTTCTATCCCTCTGCCTGTCGGCGTACCTCAGGGTTCTGTTCTTGGTCCCCTCCTCTTTTCTATCTACACTTCTTCCCTTGGTTCATTAATCTCATCCTATGGCTTTTCCTACCTTCTCTATGCTGATGACTCCCAAATCTACCTTTCTACCCCTGATATTTCACCTTGCATCCAAACCAAAGTTTCAGCGTGCTTGTCTGACATTGCTGTCTGGATGTCTCAACGCCACCTGAAATTAAACATGACCAAAACCGAGCTTCTCATTTTTCCCCCCAAACCCACCTCCCCGCTCCCCCCGTTTTCTATTTCTGTTGATGGCTCTCTCATTCTCCCTGTCTCCTCAGCTCGAAACCTTGGGGTCATCTTTGACTCTTCTCTCTCCTTCTCTGCTCATATCCAGCAGATTGCCAAGACCTGTCGTTTCTTTCTTTACAACATCCGTAAAATCCGCCCCTTTCTTTCCGAGCACTCTACCAAAACCCTCATGCACACCCTTGTCACCTCTCGTTTAGACTACTGCAATCTGCTTCTTGCTGGCCTCCCACTTAGTCACCTCTCCCCTCTCCAGTCGGTTCAAAACTCTGCTGCCCGTCTCATCTTCCGCCAGGGTCGCTTTACTCATACTACCCCTCTCCTCAAGACCCTTCACTGGCTCCCTATCCGTTTTCGCATCCTGTTCAAACTTCTTCTACTAACCTATAAATGTACTCACTCTGCTGCTCCCCAGTATCTCTCCATACTCGTCCTTCCCTACACCCCTTCCTGTGCACTCCGCTCCATGGATAAATCCTTCTTATCTGTTCCCTTCTCCACTACTGCCAACTCCAGACTTCGCACCTTCTGTCTCGCTGCACCCTACGCCTGGAATAAACTTCCTGAACCCCTGCGTCTTGCCCCATCCTTGGCCACCTTTAAATCTAGACTGAAAGCCCACCTCTTTAACATTGCTTTTGACTCGTAACCACTTGTAACCACTCGCCTCCACCTACCCTCCTCTCTTCCTTCCCGTTCACATTAATTGATTTGATTTGCTTACTTTATTTATTTTTTGTCTATTAGATTGTAAGCTCTTTGAGCAGGGACTGTCTTTCTTCTATGTTTGTGCAGCGCTGCATACGCCTTGTAACGCTATAGAAATGCTAAATAGTAGTAGTAGTAGTAATGAGAGAGATTTGTATGCACTGCCTCCTTGGTATGCAGATTTATCTTGTGCTTTTTCATTGTGGGTATCCTGAAAATCTGACTTGTCTGGGGCTCTAGAGGATCATAATTCCCTACCCCTGCTCTGAACTGATGTTATGGTAAACTCTAAAATGCAACTTAAAATATCCAACCTCGGTCCTCAAGGGCCGCAATCTAGTTGGGTTTTTAGGATTTCCTTAATGAATATGCTTGAGATCTATTTGCATGCACTGCCTCCATTGTATGCAAATAGATCTCATGGATACCGACTTGGCGAGGGCCGAGGTTGGACATCCCTGAACTATACTCTAAAACAAGCTTTTATATGAAACTCTTAATGGACTTTAAAGGCAAAACTGATTTTGCTAAATAAGCGGATTCAACCCCAAGTCTGAATGCAATTTCCCAACAGGTAAAATACTCCCCAGTGAAATTTTCTTCTCTCAGTAGGTCCCTCTCGCAGCACTTTTCCTGTATTATCAGTGGATATTCAGCGGCACTATCCAAATAACTTCCATTACATATTGTTGCAGACCACTTTGACACTATCCGAACAATGCTGGGGTGGTTCATGGTTGGATCTGGGATTTTGCTAACCAGATAACTATCCAGATAAAGTTAAGACAGTAAAAATGCTGAATATCCAAATTTTATTCAACCGTGGTGACTGCTATTTAATAATGCTGACCACCCTGGTTGAAAACTGATCCACATATTCTTTCTGTGTGTCCTTAGGATATGAAATTTTCTCTTTTTATGTATGGCAGGATCCAGGCCATTTCCTTGCTGTTAGGATGCAGAATTAGGATGGAATTGTCTTCCAGGTCAAGTGTGCAGAGGTGCTTTGCTTCTCCCCAAGCCTCCCTCTCAAGTTCTTTGCTTTTTAAATAATGTTATGGGGAATAACGGAGCAGAAAGGCAGTCTGACATACATAATGCGTTTTCACCTTTTGTCCTTACTGTGGACAATTGGCTTATTCAATCCTGAGACCTCCAGAGTTGGGGTAGATGATAGAATATCTCTTGGGTTTGGTGGAAACGGAATATGGTATTTTGGGCCATGTACACAGGCCCAGTCCTTGAGGTTTTAAGCTCAAGAGGCAAGTTACCCATATGAGATGAGGGCCTCTTCCTCAGTCATTGATCCAGCTCATGGTGGAGTAAGTTAGACAATTGAGAATGGGGTCGAGATGAAGCAAAATACAGGAAGTGACTTCCTCACTTGGCCTGTTCTGTGTGTGTTATAGATGTGTGCTCATTTTTTTTTCCTAGGTGGAAAATATCCTGTTACATGACCGAGGACATTACGTGTTGTGTGACTTTGGAAGTGCTACCAACAAGTTCCAAAATCCACAGACAGAAGGCGTGAACGCAGTAGAGGAAGAAATTAAGAAGTAAGTCGGCCGTTAAGAAGATTGCAAAGGTTCACTTCTTGCAACATGTACAGCAATAAGCATTTAAAGGAATTACATTTATCTGTGCATTGTACCCTAATGCTTTCTGCAAGGTCTGTGCTCTGCTTACAAAGCAGCAAACGAATGGGCAGGTTGCCAGTGGTCTGCCTTGGCTTCCTTCGCATTTTTCTTGGTTAAAAAAAAAAAGGGGGGGGGGAAGATGTTTGGGTCCATTTATTTCATTGGTCTCAAAGGGGTTGTGTTTGTTTCTGACTGCTGACCAGCGTTATCTGAGATTGCAGTTGGGGAGAGGAGGTTCTGCTTCTTAAAGCATAAATATAACTAGACAACTTCCTCACTCCTGTCCCACCATGATCCGAATCAGTTCCTGGCTCAACTTTGAGCGCTTGCGTGGTGTATGGAGTTGCCGGCTGATCCAAGGTAAACCCTGTTGGGTGGATCCATTTCTGGGTTTTTTTTTTTTTTTTTTTTCCTGATGCTTCAGTGCCCTAAAATTTTTTTTATAAAAACAAAACAAGAAATGAAAAAGCCTGCAAGAAACTAAACATTGCCCAACAAGATAAAATCATTTCACATGGTATTAAACAAATTGACTTTTTTTTTTTTGTGCCTGCACATCCCTAATTAATTAATTAATTAATTAGGATTTATTTACCGCCTTTTTCAAGGAATTCACTCAAGGCGGTGTACAGTAAGAATAAATCAAACGTGAGCAATAGGCAATTACAGCAGTAAAAATATTCAAATAACAATACAAATTAAGGCATAGTATACTACTTACAATGTCAACACAAAATGTAATAGAACATTTTAATTGACAGTGTGTAGGGTATAAGCAAAGATGAAACATATAGATAGGTAAGAGAGTAAAACGAGTTGGGAAATATGGTGACTAACGAAAAGTGCACATGAGGTCAGAGAGATGGTTAAATATTATCTCAGGTAGGGTAGGAATGGATAAACATGTCCTGCTGCAGTATGTGCAGCCCTTGTCATTCTTTGTGTGTGAGTGAGACTAACAAGTTAGTTACTTCTTCCATTAAAGGCCCGGTTGAAGAGCCAAGCTTTCACCTCCTTCCTGAAGTACAGATAGTCTTGTGTTAAGCGGAGCCTTTCAGGCAGTGCATTCCAGAGTGTGGGGACTACTCTGGAGAAGGCTCGCTTGCGAGTATCACATCATGTAATGTCTTTTGGAGAGAGTGTAGTTAGTGATAGTCCTTGAGAGGACCTTCTCAATGTAAGGAGAGAGGCAGTGTAGCTGTCGCAAATAGTAGCAGCAGCTCTTGAAGGTTGCTTGGATTTGGGGAATCAGAGTAAGTGTTGAATCTAACTGTATTCCAAGGTTGCTGACTTGTGATTTGAGGGGGATTTCATACTTCCCAAAAGGGATTTTGATGTCAGGTATGTATCTACTTGTGTTAGGGACCTAGAGAAGCTCGGTTTTACTTGGGTTCAGGCAAAGTTTGTTGTGTTTAGCCCATTCTTGAATTCATGTTAGGTAATCAGTTTATTCAAGGCTGTAGGTAGGTCAGGTTCAATGGGTATGAGTAGCTGCACATCATCCTCATAGATGAGTGTCCATTGACCGCATCAGCTCATTTAGTGGCTTGAGGTAGATATTGAACAGAATAGGTGACAGTATCGATCCTTGTGGTATCCCACAGGTACCACAAGATGGTTAAGAAAATAACCATCTCTAGGTAGCTGATTTGCTCCCTAAAAGGCCCAAAATGATAAAGGTCGGTGCCTAGTTAAGAGAGGGAAGTTTAATTAAGGAAATCCTGAACACAAAGTACGAGTCTAAAGCTTTACATTTTTAGAACTGATTAATTCATAATAAATAGTGCTTCTCAAAACCTTAAAAACACCAAGGGGATAATTTTATAAAGTATGTTTTGCACAAAGAAAATAGCTGGTATAAAATTTCATGGTTGAAGGCACATGAACAAATCCGTGTCGGTAGCATGCTGAAAGCTCATTTTATTTAGACCAGTGAGAGGCGTATTGAGAGAGCTGGGTTGGGAGGCTCTCAATTCCCCCTATATTTTAAAAAAGGTTTTGCAGAACACAGAGCCTTCTGTAAAATACTTAGAAGGGTGGCCTGGCAAAAATACGGGTATTGGCAGCATGTGAAGAGGGAGCTGTAATTAAAAAAAAAAAAAAAGAAAAAAATAGGGTATCCTGAGCTCTTTTGGGTTCCTGTATACAACAGCAGTGCAGATGGTGGTCCACATGTCACTGCTCTCTCTTTAAACGAGCTAGTGATGAGATTGACCATTTAACCCTACTCTCTGTTTTCTATCTTTTAACCATTTTTTAATCCACAATAGAACACTACCTCCTATCCCATGATTCTCCAATTTCCTCTGGAGTCTTTCATGAAATACTTTATCAAATGCCTTTTGAAAATCCAGATACACAGTATCGACTGGCTCACCTTTATCCACATGTTTGTTCACCCTTTCAAAGAAATATAATAGATTGGTGAGGCAAGATTTCCCTTGACTAAATTCATATTGGCTTTGTCTCATTAATCCATGCTTTTGAATATGCTAAGTAATTTTGTTCTTTAGTCTCTACCATTTTGCCTGCTACTGACGTCAGGCTCACCGGTCCATAATTTCCTGGATCACCTATGAAACCTTTTTTTTTTTTAAATCGGCATTACATTGGCCACCATCCAATCTTCTGGTACTATGCTTGATTTTAAAGATAAATTACATATTACTAACAATAGTTTTGGAAGTTCATTTTTCAGTTCTATCAGTACTATGGGGTGAATTACATAAGTACATAAGTACATAAGTATTGCCATACTGGGAAAGACCAAAGGTCCAACAAGCCCAGCATCCTGTTTCCAACAGTGGCCAATCCAGGTCACAAATACCTGGCAAGATCCCAAAAAAGTACAAAAACATTTTATACTGCTTATCCCAGAAATAGTGGATTTTCCCCAAGTCCATTTAGGAAGCCGTCCAAACCTTTTTAAAACTCCACTAAATTAACCGCCTTTACCACATTCTCTGGCAACGAATTCCAGAGTTTAATTACACGTTGAGTGAAGAAAAATGTTCTCAGATTCGTTTTAAATTTACTATATTGTAGCTTCATTGCATGCCCCCTTGTCCTAGTATTTCTGGAAAGCATAAACAGACGCTTCACATCTACCCGTTCAACTCCACTCTTTAATTTGTCAAATTGCCCAATTACATCGTCCAGGTTTATAGAGATTTCATTCAGTTTCTCTGACTCGTCAGCTTTGAACATGTTTTTTGGCACCGGTATCTCTCCCAAATCTTCCTCGGTGAAGACCGAAGCAAATAATTCATTTAATCTCTCCGCTATGGCTTTGTCTTCCCTGAGTGCCCATTTTACTCCTCAGTCAACTAGCGATCCAACTGATTCTATTACCAGCTTCTTGCTTTTAATATACCTAAAAAAAAATTTTACTATATGTTTTTGCCTGCAACGCAATCTTTTTTTCCAAAGTCCCTCTTAGCCTTCCTTATCAGCACTTTGCGTTTGACTTGTCATTCCTTTTACCGTTTCTTATTATTTTCAGTCAGATCTTCTATTTGCTGAAGGATTTTCTTTTAGCTCTAATAGCCTCCTTCACCTCACTTTTTAACCATGGTGGCTGTTGTTTTGGCCTTCCATCCTCCTTTTTTTAATACGCGGAATATATTTGGCCTGAGCTTCCAGGATGATATTTTTGAACAGCATCCACGCCTGATGTAAATTTTTGACCTTCACAGGTGCTCCTCTAAGTTTTTTGTCCCCCCCCCCCCCCCCCCACACACACCATTCTTCTCATTTTATCATAGTTTCCTTTTGAAAGTTAAATGCTAACATATTGGATTTCCTGTGTGTATTTACTCCAAAGCCGATACCACTTCAAGGTGGCCAAACAGGTAGAAAAGGCAACGGTAAAAGCCAGAAGGATGCTTGGGTGCATAAGGAGAGGGATGACCAGCAGGAAAAAAGAGGTGCTAGTGCCCTTGTATAAGTTTTTTTTTGTTACATTTGTACCCCGCGCTTTCCCACTCATGGCAGGCTCAATGCAGCTTACATGGGGGCAATGGAGGTCTCTGGTGAGGCCCCATTTAGAGTACTGCGTGCAATTCTGGAGACCGCACCTACAGAAAGATATAAATCGAATGGAGTCGGTCCAGATTGCGGCTGCTAAATTGCTAAGCAGTCTCTGTCTTTAAAACATATAGGGACAGGCTCATGAACCTTAACATGTATATGCTGGAACAGAGACGGAAGAGAGGGGATATGATAGAGATGTTTAAATATCTCAGTGTCATTAATGTACAGGAGGTGAGCCTTTTTCCAGTGAAAGAAACCTCTGGAATGAGAGGGCATAGGATGAAGTTAAGAGGAAATAGGCTCAGGAGGAATCTAAGAAAATACTCTTTCATGGAAAGGCTGGTGGATGTGTGGAATGGTCTCCCAGTGGAGGTCGTGGAGACTCTGTCAGAATTTAAGAAAGCTTGGGACAGGCATGTGGGATCCCTTAGGAAAAGGAGGTGTTACTGCTTACTGAGAAAGGGCAAACTGGATGGGCCAGTTGCCCTTGTCTGCCATCATATTTCTGTGTTTCAGTTTAACAACTTTGAATGGTTTTGTATCTGCATGTAATTTAAGGAGGACCTTGGGAAGATAGAAGTTTGGGCATCTAAATGGCAGATGACATTTACATAAGAATAGCCATATTGGGTCAAACCAGTTGTCCATCTAGTCCTGTATCGCGGCACCTGGAATAGACTTCTTGGACCTATATGTCTAGCTCCATCTCTACCTGTTTTCAAATGTATGCTGAAAACCCACCTTTTCACTGCTGCTTTTGGCTCCTAGCCACAATTGCCCTCCCCTTGTCCCTTCCTCCCTTCTCACCCATTACTTCCCTCACCTGTAACTGTCTTGTCTGTCTGTATTATTTAGATTGTAAGCTCTTTTGAGCAGGGACTGTCTCTTTGTGTCAGGTGTTCAGCGCTGCGTGCATCTGGTAGCGCTATACAAATGCTAATAATAATAATATGCTGTTTGGGTTATTCTTCCCAATGTGTAGCTACATGATACTAGTTCTACATTAAGGGCCCTATTTACTAAGCCGTACTAAGAGTTTTAAGCATGCTTTAGTCGAGTCGCCCATATGTTCCTATGGGCAACTTATCGTTTAGTAAGTGCTAATCAGCACTAGCTAAAAACTCTTAACATGCCCTTAGTGCTGCTTAGTAAACAGGGCCCTAAGAGTTATTTGATGAAACACCTCGCACCCACCTGGGGTTAATCCTTCGGCCACCTGGAGGGTCTGTCCCCAACACTGCTCAGGCCTGCCTACACATGGACATGTGCTCTGTACTAGCACCCTTCTCATAGGCGTAGTTTGACTGTTTCATTTGGGGGGGGCAAAAAATGGGCGGAGCATATTAGCATATCATTTGCATATATACATATGCAAATGAATATGCTAATATGGAGGAAGGAAATGAAATTTACAGGCAAAATATCACAGATGCACATTTCAAAAAGCTGACATTTCAATTAATAAATTATGAATAAAATAAACTTTTATTTACCTTTGTTGTCTGATCATGTAGTTTTTCTATTCGCTTTGATCCCAGTGTCTTCTGTTTTATGCAGTGTCTTCTTTCCAGTAGGCTTCCCTCTGCTCCCCACCCTCCCAGTCCCATCCATCTCTTGCTCCTTCCCTCTGCTCCCCACCCCTCCCAGTCCCATCCATCTTCTGTTCCTTCCCTCTGCTCACCATCCCTCCGTCCCATCCATCTCTTGCTCCTTCCCTCTGCTGTGCCTGACCTCTCCAAATCCCATCCATCTCCTGGTCCATCCCTCTGCTCCCCACCCCTCGCAGTCCCATCCATCTCTTGCTCCTTCCCTCTGCTCCCCACCCCTCCCAGTCCCAACCATCTCTTGCTCCTTCCCGCTGCTCCCCACCCCTCCCAGTCCCATCCATCTCCTGCTCCTTCCCTCTGCTCACCTCCTTTCCCAGTCCAATCCAATTCCTGGTCCTTCCCTCTGCTCCCCACCCACCCCTCCCAGTCCCATCCATCTCTTGCTCCTTCCCACCCCTCCCAGTCCCATCCATCTCCTGCTCCTTCCCACTGCTTCCCACCCTCCCAGTCCCATCCATCTCCTGCTCCTTCCCACCCTCCCAGTCCCATCCATCTCCTGCTCCTTCCCACTGCTTCCCACCCTCCCAGTCCCATCCATCTCCTGCTCCTTCCCACCCTCCCAGTCCCATCCATCTCCTGCTCCTTCCCACTGCTTCCCACCCTCCCAGTCCCATCCATCTCCTGCTCCTTCCCACCCTCCCAGTCCCATCCATCTCCTGCTCCTTCCCACTGCTTCCCACCCTCCCAGTCTCATCCATCTCCTGCTCCTTCCCACCCTCCCAGTCCCATCCATCTCTTGCTCCTTCCCTCTGCTCCCCACCCCCCCCCCCCGCTAGGTCCAAGATGGTGACTCCGTTTACCCCCTCTCTTCCTCCCTCCCTCCCTCCGGCGCAGGCAGCAGTCTTTTCCAGCGTTCCTGGCAGCTGTAGCGATATACACGCTGCCTTCGGTCTGCCCCGGAAGCCTTCTCTTCAAGTTCCTGTTCCCACCTATGCGGGAACAGGAACTTGAAGAGAAGGCTTCGGGGCAGAGCCAAAGGCAGCGTGTACAACGCTACCGCTGCCAGGAACGCTGGAAAAGACTGCTGCCTGCGCCGGAGGGAGGGAGGAAGAGAGAGGAGTAGACGGAGACGCTCCTCTCCGTCCGCTTGGCATCCCTGCCATCTCTGTCTGCGTCCCGCCCGAAAGGAAATGACGTCAGAGGAAGGCGGGACGCAGATAGAGAGGGCAGGGAAGCCAATCGGACGGAGAGGAGCGCGTGCCTGCATGTGTTTTTTTTTTTTTAACTAATGGCGCGGCAGCGCCTCGCGTCGTTTGGGGGGGCACTGCCCCCCCTCGCCCCCCCCCCCAGTCTACGCCTATGACCCTTCTCCCACCAACTGGGTCCCGCTTGCCTCTGGGCTAGTCTCCCACTCTCAGGTTATTCCACAGTGATTTCTAGGATACTGGGGCCATACTCCAGGGGTCCCACAGTTCCTAGAAAGCACTCACAAACCCAAAAACACAAGCCAGGATTATTAGTCCAGGAGAGCACAGTCAATAAACCAATAATGATTATCACAGAACTTGAAAAGTTAACAGAAAAAAAAGGTGATATCAAACAAGCGCCATCTGCTGGCCAATTAGGAGAAACACACTTTATGAAATAAGTTTTCAGGCTTAGAAACCTAATGTTTCATCACAAGTTACAACTGAGGAAAAGATTTAGGGGTCATTGTGGATAACACATTGAAACCTTCTGCTCAGTATGTTGTGGCAGCCAAAAAAAAGCAAACAATGTTAGGAATTATTAGGAAAGGAATAAAGAATAAATCGAAGTATATCATAATGCTTCTGTATTGCTCCATGGTGAGACCGCATCTTGAGTACTGTGTAAAATTCTGGTTTCCACATCCCAAAAAAGATAAAAGTGAAGCTGGAAAAGGTACAAAGAAAGGTCAATCAAAATAATTAAGCGGATGGAAGGACTTCCATATAGGAAAGGCCCAAGAGGCTTGGAGAAGAAACAGCTGAGGGGAGATATGATTGAGGTCTGCAAAATCCTGAGCAGAGTGAAACGGGTAAATGTGACTCGATTGTTTGCTCTTTCACAAAGTACAAAGACTAGGGGACACTCCATGAAGTTGCATATTAGCACATTTAAAGTAAATAAGTTTTTTTCACTCAATGTATACTTGCCAGAGTAAGTGGTAAAAGCAGTTAATATAGCTGGGCTTTTATAGAAGGTTTGGACAAATTCCTGGAGGAAAAGTCCATAAACCATTATTAACGTAGGCCTGGGAAAAACACTGCTTATCCCTGAGGTTAAGTAGCATGGAATCTTTCTGCACTGTGGTACTACCAGGTACTTGTGACCTCAGCAAGATATTGGGCTAGATGGACCATCAGTCAGACCCAGTAGGGCAACTCTTATGTACTTATGCATGGAAGCAAAATGAGGTGTGGATCAGTCTTTCTGGACATAAAGTGACCATCCAGACATGTCATAATGTCTGCGTGAAGGTTCAGTAAGAACTCTGCTCTCCGTGGGAAGCTGTTGCCCTTTGCAGATCCAATGTTGAAAGAGCAGTACTGGTTTTTAGCCAAAAACTATTTGCTGACCAAATACTATTGCTGCATAAGTTCTTGCCTCTACTCTTAACATTTCATTATCCTACCTGCTGTTTTTCAGCCTTGCTAAAATGGAACTCTGTCGATAGCCACTAGGAGTAATTACTGTTTTGGTTTTATCAAAGTAATCTGAATCTAATACATAGGCTGGAACATTGACAGAGAAACCAAGCTTCAGCTAGAGTGACATTCCAGTGTAGTGACCTAAGTCAGCTCATGAAAGTACTTTTCTCTGAAGATAGAGTGCTACAGCTCCTACTAGGGGTAATATAGCTACTACTACTTATCATTTCTAAAGCGCTACTAGAAGTACGCAGCGCTGTACACTTGAACATGAAGAGACAGTCCCTGCTCCACAGAGCTTACAATCTAATTAGGACAAACATGACAAACAAGAGATAAGGGAATATTAAAGTGAGGATGATAAAATAAGGGTTCTGAACAAGTGAATAAGGGTTAGGAGTTAAAAGCAGCATCAAAAAGGTGGGCTTTTAGCTAGATTTCAAGACGGCCAGAGATGGAGCTTGACGTACCAGCTCAGGAAGTCTATTCCAGGCATATGGTGCAGCAAGATAAAAGGAACGGAGTCTGGAGTTAGCAGACCTGCAGAACTAAGAGTTATTACAGGTTTGGGGGGGGGGGGGGGGGAGCAAGGCACTCAAGAGAGAACTAAGCACTCACAGAATTAGTATGTCCGTAAAAAGACAGGTCCATAAAAATGTAGTTGAAGAGAAAAGCTTGTTCTCAACCTTACTGGTAAGTGTAGCACTATATAGTATATACACACAGTAAGTTTGAAGTTTGTTAGGATTGATATAACACTTATAATATCTAAGCAGTGTACAATATCATTAAAATATAAGAACAGGAAGAAAATTAGTTGAAACTGAATTTTACAGTGTTATTGGAAAGTTAAAGGATAGATTTAAAATATAAAGCAGAGCATCATGCTTTGGTTCAGGTCGTGCGTGTCCGCTCTAAATATATAGATTTAAGAACTTTTTTTTCAAGAGCTACAATATTTCTCAAAAAAAAAATATGTTTTAAGCCTGTTTTAAATTTCTGAAAGGAAATTTCCAGATGTAGGTAAATAGGCCTAGCGTTCCATAATGTAGGCCCAATAACATGAAAGAGAACTACAATATGTTTATAACAAACTTGTCAAAAAGAGGGTTTAGTTAAAAGCTGTTGGTTCGTCGACCTTAGAATCTGTCTGGGGTATAGGGAATAAGATGTTTTGTACTGTATACCTGCATAGAATATTTCTAAAGAACTACCCTGGAGTTTTTTTTCCTACTTTAAATGTTTTTATTAAAGAAGCAAAATACATCTTGCAAAGCAATACATGTAAGGCAAAATCACTCTACAATGTTGATCTTACATTTGATACCACAGGAACCGCCAAAACAGCAACCCAGTTACCCCTACAATTAAGCGCAAAAGCGCTTGGACTGTCAACACATAATCCCTACATCCAGGGGTCTACCCCTTCAACCCCTCCCTGCCCCCTGTAACTTATTGGAACATGTAACTGCTTCACATCCCCCCCATCCCCCCCCCCCCCCACACACACACTACCTCCCTTCCTCTTCCCCAGCTCCCACCCGATCCTATCATAGCTTAATTGTCCCCACCCACTCCTGGAGTTTGTTTTGTCATGTCACTGGATTAATTTATTAATGAGAGAAGACCCCCAACTTTTAAAGCTCTAGTGTGTTTGGCTGGTGAGCTTGGATGTGATGTATCCTCTCTTCCCACCCCATTCTTTCCTGTGGCTGACTCTAGAGTATGTTTTACTTTTAATAGTAAGATGAATATCTGTCCTTTTGCAGGTACACTACACTGTCCTATAGATCCCCAGAGATGGTGAACCTTTACAGTGGTAAAGTTATTACCACCAAGGCAGACATGTGGGTATGTATGAATCCTAGCAAACCCGTTTCTTGTTCTGCCATTGGTCCTCTGCTTTGGTCCTAGATTAGATGGATCCAGCATGCTTGGTGTGCATCTGAAGCCCATATGGTCATGAAGTCTCTCATATGCATTTGTAGCCATTTGGGCTGCCTGGTGCATTACACTTGTAGCATAGCTTAGTGTGAATGTAGCTGAGTTTGTGTCCCTATACATGTAAATTCAAAAATGGCAGACTGCTGTACTATGTACATATTATAACCTTAGTACCGCGTTCATTCTGGCCTTCCAGGATCTGTCTCTTATTCTGGCCTTCCAGGATCTGTCTCTTAATATATAGCCACTAAAAATGCCCTAGTGTGGATATTGGAAGGCTGTTATTTTTCAGGTTGAGTTTGCAGACTCCGTTGAGACACTGTTTGAGCGGCAGTGACGTTTTTACCCTGGCTGACTCTTCTCCCACTCTCCTTTCTGTAGGCACTTGGTTGCTTGTTGTACAAGCTGTGTTATTTCACATTACCGTTTGGAGAGAGTCAGGTTGCGATATGTGATGGGAATTTCACCATTCCGGATAACTCACGATACTCTCACGACATGCACTGCCTAATACGTAAGTGTTGCTCTTTATAAAAATATGTTGACCAACTCAAAAGCAATGTGTGTTTGAAAGAGCGGTTCGTTGGACAGGTATAATACCAGTTTTTTAGTGTGAGTTTACGGCATTTTGGTAGCACACTGACACATTTTGACATGGTTTTTCTTTTGTCTAGGTTATATGCTTGAACCAGATCCCGATAAGAGACCAGATATTTACCAAGTCTCTTATTTCGCTTTTAAGATGGCAAAACAGGAGTGTCCTGTACAGAACACACAGGTGAGTTGAATGTTCTTTGAGTGGCAGGGGTGGGGAAATGGTTTTATTATTTTTTTTTTTTAAATGTACGTCACTTTTTAAAAATTTTATTTTTTTATTGTTTATCACCGGAGATGGACATCAGCAATTGCTGATATTAAGTTGGGACTGTATGATTGAGAGGACTGGCACGCTGGTTTCAGAGAGGGCTAAACTGCTATTGCCATCTAGTGCTGGGAGGTTTCTATGATGGTATCTCAGTACAGAGACTAAGACTGTCCAGGCATGGATACTGAATTACCCTCTCACCTATTGGACTGAGAGGGGAAGTTTGTGTTACTGTTGCTTGTGCTGTAGCTCTTTTGGGACTAAATGGAACCCTTTGCTGTCCAATGTTAGTCCAGAACCTAAGACCTGGCTTCTACAGTCCTTGCAGATACTGTATGTAGAGTTTGCATTCAAGTTTATTTCTTTGAAATTTTACAGAGCTCTGCTATTCCTGCTAAGCTTCCTGAGCCAGTGAAAGCAAGTGAAGCTGCGGCTAAGAAAACTCAGCCCAAAACCAGGTGAGAACCATTCCCACCAGAATTCTCGCCCCCTCGTCAGAAATTTCTAACAGTTAAATATTGCAGTGATTCTCCTTTAAGAAAAAGAATGCAAGTCAAACCAATTTATTGTAAGGAAGAATTGTGCTGTCCCGCATTTGACTACCTAACATGTAGGAGGTATGTGGGTAGGGGGAGGGAAGTCTGTAGACTTATTTTTAAAATAAGCAAAGTTCACATGAACATGGATTTGAGGTGCACTTCCTGGTGGGGGGTAAGCAGGGTTACTTTTTAACTAGTGAAATGATCTTCGTATACCCCCTCCTCCCTTTTAGATTGACTGATCCTGTTCCTACTACGGAAACTTCTATTGCTCCTCGCCAGAGACCCAAGGCGAGCCAGACCCAACCGAACCCTGGGATTCTCCCTATTCAGCCAGCCTTGACTCCACGGAAGAGGCCCACTGCTCCAACTGCCACTCCGCCCACAGGTGAGAGAGCAGCAGAGATCGGGAAATGTGTCTGCATGTGAGGCATCCACTTACAATTGTTATTAGGTGTAAAATGTGTGCAGTGGTTGGGGGAAGGATTTTAAATATGTGTTTAAATTGTTCTTTTTGCCATTTTGGTGAGTGAGAGTGGGTTGCATCACCAACACTAGGAGTGTAGAGCAATTTGTGGAGGACCAGCTGGACACAGTTATATTGCAGTTTCCACAATATCAGAGTGATTCACCTATAATGCTGAGTGGGTATAGGGAAATGATCACTTCTGGATCTGTGGATGGTTTTATAGTCTGACCCTCATAGTGGCATTTTATCTATCTAATCCAGGGGTTCTCAACTCAGGCCTCGGGATACACCCAACCAGTTGTGTTTTCAGGATACCCACAATGAATATGCATGAGATATGCATACAGTGGAGGTAGTACATGCAAATTTATCTCACGTATATTTATAGTAGGTATCTTGAAAGTCTTCCAGACTGGATTGAGAATCCCTGATCTAACCAAAAACATAAAGGGCAAAACTGCACAAATGATTAGTTTTGTTTATTTTGCTATCAGCTGTGCTCCTGTCCATCTTAGCTGGTTTTACTTTGTTGTAGAGATGGGTAAATACTTTGTTCTCTTAGACTTCCACAGCAGGTGTCATGATTGTTGCCCTTGTCTGGATCTTGCAGCGCCATTTACTTGGACGCGGCAAGACCCAGACAACTGCAACAAAGCAGGTAAATAAAAGGAAAATGTCTTTCTTTTTTTTTTTTTTACTTGTAATCATGGACATTATTGGTGTCATTTGATTTTATTGTAATGGATTTTTTTTTGTACAGTTTTTTTTTAACCAACTAGATGCCCACAAAGGGCTGTATATCAAGTAAAAATAAACTTGAACATAAAGCAGTATATGGAGCTTAGACATTTGAAATGAGATTTGTAAGCTGATGCTTTTTTTTTTCCCAAAAACATTTTTTAAGGTCCCATAACATTAGCCAGTGGTCAGCCTACACTCCCTACAGCCATCTCCCAACCAAAACCTCAACCTCAGTTGAACTTGACACCCCAACAACCTCCACCTAAGGCAACTCAGCTTCCAGTGGCAGCTCCGGGGGTGACATCTGTACCATTGCCTCAACCGCAAACTTCAGCACAGGCTCCTCCCACACAGGCTCAGGCTCCTCCCACACAGGCCCAGGCCACACCTCCGCAACAGCTCTTCTTGAAGCAGCAACAGCAGCAAGCAGCAGCGTACTATCAACAGCAACAGCAGCAGCAGCAGCTCCTTCAGGCTCAGCAGGTGGGTGCATGCTTACAGTCTCACTTTAGGGGAGAGGTGGCAACCTAACAACTGGCTGAAATCTGAAGCAAGACTAGTAGTTCCCTTCTGTCTTCCCCTTGAAAAATGTAAACAAGCTTTCTTTAGCATCCATACCAGACCAAACCTCTGTGTTTTGTCCATTGATCAGCAGATGGCGACGGAAAAACAAAAGTAGTCCTGTGTAATTTGCACCTTAAGGACTACATGCAGCTGTAAAATGTTCAAGTTTCTCTGTCTCCAGGGGATGGCAGACAAGCCATGCAGATCCTGGACTGTTCTGAGGCAGCTCCAGCCCCAATTGCTTACCTGGATGTCAGAAAAGCAAGGGCAGGGAGGTTCATGGATGAGGCATGTGATCTTTTGCATGTTGGTAAGGGGGAGGTGGTTTAAGAGACTAGAAAGAATGTATTCACCTAAAATGAAAAGAAAAACTGAAAAGGTTTTGATGATGCCCTTTCCGTGCTCTGTTTTTGGCGGGAGCTGCCTGACTTCTCTCTCTATGCCCAGTCTAGGGCTGCTGTTTCTTCAGTACTTACCCTTAATGTTCCTGTGTTGCAGGTCCAGGCTATGCAGCAGGTGGCACAGCAGCAAATGATGCAGAATTACTATCTTCAGCAGCAACTGATAGCCCAGCAGCAAGCAGCCTTGCAACAGAAGGCAGCAACTGCAGGCGTAGCAGTAAGGCCACACACTCAGCTTCCCACTCAGCCACAGGGTGCAGTGCAGCCATCTCCTGTGCAGGAGCAGCCGGTAAGAACTAACAGCATGTAAGATCTACTACTACTAATCATTCTATAGCGCTACTAGACATACGCAGCGCTGTACATATTATATGCAGGTACTTCTCTGTCCATAGAGGGCTCACAATCGATAAGTTTTTGTACCTGGGAGCAAAAGAGGGTTAAGTGACTTGCCCAAGGTCACAAGGAGCTGCAGTTGGAATCAAACCTAGATTGCCAGGATCAAAGCTCGCTGCACTAACCATTAGGCCACTCCTCCCTATCCAAAAGTGTCTCTTGGCTCGTGTGTGAAATAGGGGAATATCACAGGACTTGACCAAAGAGCTAATGTCATTGTTTAATTCTGTAGCGATAACGTGTACTGACATGCATGTGTGTATATACAACAGAGCGGCAAGCTGTAGTGAGAAACAACCATTTACTGCATTGAAGAATGTGTTTTTTTTTTTCTTCAAATGCTAGATTCAGGCTCCGACAAGGCAGCTGCCACAGAAACCCCAGCCTGTCGTACCCCAGCCTGCAGCAGGACAGAAACTGGGTTCTCTTACCCCTCCGTCCTCACCAAAGACCCAGCGTGCTGGTCACAGGAGGATTCTGAGCGATGTCACCCACAGCGCTGTCTTTGGTGTCCCTGCCAGCAAATCCACACAGTTGTTGCAGGCGGCTGCTGCCGAGGCAAGCCTCAACAAGTCCAAGTAAGTTATGTAGGCTGTCAGAATAGATCCCCTGCTCTAACTGGTGGTGGAGAACAGAGAAATATATAAGGTGCCACAATAGGTCAGATTGCCGTCGCATCCTGTCTCTGACAGTGACTGGTTGGACTTGCTTGGAAGATGTTACACTATCCTCCCTCGTATGCTGTGTTAGGTTCATATAATACAGGTCACAAACTGCCAAGCTGGTGTTTTCTGTTCAAGAGAGTCTGCAGTTCTACATGTGAATATTCTGGAGAATTTTGAGATTCTTAGCATTGCATAAAACTGCAGCTAGACAGGGCTTTATTCAGATGTTAGAGAGCCTCAGGTGCATTATGAGTTAAAGCTGAGTGACTTAAGTATTATTATAGAACAGCTATCTAGAGGTGAGAGGGAGGCACAAACAGCAGCAAAGCCTGAGGATAAATGGAGGGAACCTAGTTGAAAAGAAAATGAGAGAACTGGGAACTGTGGCATATACCAGGAAATATATTGGGCAATCACCTACATGCTGTACTTCCACAGCCCAAAGCCCCCAAAATTTCTCACAGGCCTTGAGAGCTGGATGGAAGTCTCTTGCCAGATTAATCTTGAGTCACTCTGTAGCCAGCAGGGGGCAGTACAATAACAGTGGTCTTCCCTTCCCTAGTTTTGCACATGTACCCTTTTCTGAGTGCCTGACTGACTTCTGGCAGCCAGGACCTGAAATAAGTCTTCTGTTCTTTTGCCGGGGCCTACTAGACTGGATTTGTTCTTCATGTTTTATTTTTAAATGTATCCTGTCTACCTTCCAGTGTTTAAAGGTGGTGATGTGAGAACATCAGAGCAGAGCCACAGACTTCTTCATCCAGTTGGGGGTTGGTATTGGGACTAGGGTGACTATCTCATTTAGGGTGGACACTGGATACTGTAACTGGAGTGAACTTTAGCCTGTGTCTGGAGTCCACATTATAAGATTGGAATTTCTGACTGGAATCTTTTTTTCAGGTCTGCTACAACCACACCCTCTGGCTCCCCAAGGACCTCCCAGCAGAACGTCTATAACCCTGCAGACGTTTCTGGCTGGAACCCTTTCGATGATGACAACTTCTCCAAGCTGACAGCCGAGGAGCTGCTGAACAAAGACTTTGCAAAACTGGGGGAAAGTAAGTCGCCAAGCTTTTATCTTTTTCTATTATGGACACATTTGCTTGCTTTTGGAGACGAGCAAAAGGAAGGTGTGAATGGGGCCTAGTGTACTCAATGCAGATTGGGATTAATATAAGGGTGAGGGCTTTAAAGAAAATTCAGATTTTTAAATTGGCGATTCCCGACCTTTATACTGTGGCATAGTATCATGTTTCTCCCCGATCCTGGGAGTGGCACACTATTTCCTTCTATCTCGCTTCCCTCGGCATCCTTTTCCCATCTGGATAGCTTCCAGCAGGAATTGGTCGAGAAGCACTTGTTACTTGCCACTTTCGCTGCCTCGGCAGTTCCAGTTTCAAGAGGGGCTCCATAATCTCATAGACCCCTCCCCCTTCCTGCCCCAGCATGGCTTCCATTTCAGAAGGAAAGCTGGCAGAGGAGGTGGTGACTCCCGCTGCTGGTGAGAGGCCATGAAACAAGGGGCAAGAAGAATAGAGAAAGCAAGGCTTTAGCATTGGAGTTAGCCACAATGTTTCATACGTAGATGCACAAATATTTGTGACACCCTGAAGTTCCCCTGTGGCCCACCAGTTGAGAACAAATGGTTTAAGTATTAATGGTGAAAAGTGGCTTGATTACAGTTCTAAGTATGTTTAGGCCGTAGAATGGTGGACTAGAGGTCACTTTAAGCTGTTAGATGTTTTATACCACTAGACCAGGGGTTCTCAACCCAGTCCTTGGGACACACCCAACCAGTCTGGTTTTCAACAAACCCCACAATAAATATGCATGAGAGAGATTTGCATGCATTGCCTCCATTATATGCAAATCTGTCTCATGCATATTCATTGTGTGTATTCTGAAAACCTGACTGGCTGGATGTGTCCCCAGGACTGGGTTGAGAACCCCTTCTCTATGTATACTTTTACTGTCTCTTAAAACCCTCCAGTGTTGGTAATCCCACACTTCACTCTTAATATGGCCTAACCCTTGATTTATCCCTCACAATTAGAAACCTTTTGCTGATGTCTGACCCAAGTCTCTCCTCCTGTGGTTTAAACTCGCTTCTATTCAACCATTTTATAGTCTTCTTATAATTTTATTTGCCTTCCTTCTAGCCTCAGTTTATGTAAATTGGTGAGTTAGAAGGTTTTGCTCATATCTTCTAAGTTAGTGACAATTCAGACACCTGAAAGTAAAAATAAATTTCACTCCCTGGACAGGTCCTGAGACATGCAGCTGCCCTCGCGACTTCCCAGTTTTTCGTTTCAAATGGAAAAGCAAAGCCCTGGATGCATTGAAAATGTAGAAATGGTGTAGAATTTTGAGCAATGCTTTCCAAGTGAATGGAAGCTGTCTCTGACCTGGAGGCATATTTTCAAAGCACTTAGACTTACAAAGTTACATAGTAATCTATAGAACTTTGTAAATCTAAGTGCTTTGAAAATGAGCTCCCTGGCCTTGTTAAAACAGCACTATCATGACATACTTGAATAATCCTGTGTGGCTGCTGTCAGCCGCATGACTCCATGTGTGGCAGACTAAGTTGGACCTGTTTTTCAGTTTTGAATATTTGGTAGATTATGGCAGTGCTTCTCAACCCAGTCCTTGGGGCTCACCCAGCCAGTCATATTTTCAGAAGATCCACAATGAATAAACATGAGAGATTTGCATTCACTGCCTTCTATCTCGTACGTATTCATTGTGGATCTTCTGAAAACTTGACTGGCTGGATGTGCCCAAAGACTGGGTTGAGAAACACTGGGTTATGGGATGGGAGTTTCCACAACCCTGGACCTGACTCAGCCTTTTTACCTGGATTGTTGTTGTCTTTTGGTGTTTCAGGCAAAGTAGGGGAGAATCTCTGCAGTTCAGCGGAAAACCTGATTGCTAATATCCAAGCCACTCCAGCCGTGACCCAAAGCGAGGCCTTTGGTACATCTCAGTTTGCATCCACTTCGGGTAAGTGGGGCTGTGCTGTTTCACATTCCAGATTCAAAGATGTGTTCCCACTGAAAATGCTCAAACCTGTGTGCTCATTTGGAGCCATGGCGTGGTCTGTGTTTTGCGGTTTAGTGTACGCCTAAAAAAGCAAATGGAGTTTTTTGGATGGGGCTGGAAATACCATGTAATAGGATCCCAGTCCAATAAATTGCCTGACTGCATGATTTAGTGCCGGCTTTTTTTTCGGTCTCTGTGGTAGTGAGACTTAAGTACTTTGGAATGTAAAATGAGTTGACCAGCTATTTGTGATGGGTGAATGAAGTGTAGGTTCGCACAAGTTTTGTCGTATGAAACTGCAGTAACAGGCTTTCCCAAGATAAACTGTTTATCACGTGGTAAAATGTGTTGTGCGCCAATTGCAAATAAATGTATCAGCACCTAAATCTGATGCAACACAGCAATGGTAATGAGCAGATGCAAGCAAAGCAGTTCATTTTTATGGCAAGTGGCACAGCTCACAAAATGCGAAGTGTGTTATGTTACTGTGGAAAAATTAAGTACTTTGAGAGAGAGTCAAAACTCCTTGCCTCCATTCAGCAGTATTGCTAGGTTAAGATGCCATCCTCTCTGCCCAAAATCCCTGGTGGTCTATGGAAGTTTTTTTATTTCAAGGATGTCTGCTTCCTACAACACAAGCTATCCTAATAAATAAAAGAAAACGCTGCATCTTTAAATGACGCCCTCACTGAAAAATTCATCCCCAGAATACCATTTAAAGAAACTACAGGGTTCGGTAAAAAGTATTTGTACCCACTTGATATGAAAACATCAAAGCAAAATCACCCCACTGACCTGTGGGTTAAAGTGTCTAAGCTACCTCCCCCAACCCCAGGCATAGAAATAAATAAAGAATCCATTCCACGAAACCCCATCCTGTTGTAAAAATCCACCTTTGGTGATTATCCCCAGCTTACCCCAGAATTCACAATGACAGAAGGGGAGCAGCAGAGATTCCCCACCTTTTGCCTGCTCTGTTGCCGTAATGAAAAAAAGAACTCCCTTTCGGCTCGTAGGTCATCTGGCACCATTTTGTATCACAGCAATCGTGGAGCAGGAGCAAATGGAGATTATTTCTGCCTGTTTATTCTCAATATAGAATATGGGGTAAGCTGGGGGGGGGGGGTGCCATCTTTTAGAGGTGAATCTGTGCTGGCAGGGGAGCGGGGCTTCATTTAGGGATGCTGTGTGTTTATTTATTGTTTTTAGTTTGTGTTGGGAGAAGTAGATGTTTTGGGGACACTTACTAACCTTCATGGACCACCAAGGATTTTGGCCAGAGAGGGTGGCACATATCAAAGAGCCTTGTTTCTTTAAGTGAATGACCCCCAAGATGGGACTGTCATTGCCCATTTCTGGCTATAGTGGCACAAGGAACATTTTTGTGGTATTTAGTAACTTGTAGGCACTGTAATTTAGTGGTTTTCACATAGAATTTCATGCAGCAAGTCAATATTGAAATGCACTTGAATAAATAGGCCCCTCCTATCTGCTGCATCAAAAGATCATTGACCACCACTTTCATCACTCTTCCCCCAGCTACCTGATGTGCGGTTGGTGCTGTTAAAGGGAGGAATCATGGGAGGTGTATTGTGGTTTCTTTTTTTTCTTAAAAATAAACCTGCCTTAAAAGCCTTGCTTTTCCTACACCCAGGACTGCAGTTCCCAGAATGCAATTGGATGGAAGGTGGAAGCCCAGGATTCGTACAGGGGGCCTGGACTCGTGGGAGGGGCTGGCCTACAGGGGCCTTTCCTGCACTCATGACATATCCTCCTGCCTGGTGGTGATGCCCAGATGAGATGAAAAGGAAAAAAAAACATCATGGGGGCTTTGCAGGGTGAAGGGTATTCAGAACACAAAATAGGAATACTGACAATTTGAATTATAGAAGATGAGGGGGAGGATGATGTAGTTTTTTTTTTTTTTTTTTGTAATTGGGAACTTCAGAATCCAGTATAATTTCTAACTTGGTGCCTGTTTATGGTAATTTTTTTTTCTTGTTTTCTGGCTTGCTTTTAGACATCTGTCCCTTCATATTTTTGGTACCCAGTCTATTTTCAGCTTCAAAGTCTGTTTCTTTCCTCTTTTCTTTTTTCTTCCAATCACTGCTCCCTCTGGATCTTCCAGCCGAAAAAGCAAAAGACATTCTGAGTTTGGACAGTAACTCCCTGTTGGTGACCACACCCGACCCATTCCTTCCTCTTCCTGTATCCGACATGCCAGGTAAACAGCACCACTATTGAGTCTTGTGAATAGTTATTGGAAGCCACCTTCCCGCCTTGCTATGTGGATAGGTGTTTCCCAGCTCCTCACAAGCTTAGGATAGCAATATTCCATCCTTGGGACCCCGCATCCAGGTGTATTTTCAGGATATCCACTGTTTATTTACTTAGCCTTCATGAGAACTGAGCAGTGAACAGAGATGGAGAGTCAAAACGAATGGTAAAAACAAAACATATGTAAAATAAAACACATAATAGAGTAAAACAGGAAACAGGTGTGTATAAAGCTTCTAATTCTAGGGGTTTATAACTCATAGGTTTAGGTATTTTAGGAGGGTACTAAAAGTTATGTATAATCTGTGTTTTTACTTCGCAAAATTAAATTTATCCACATTTTTATTTGGATTCCATTTTTTTTTTTACAAGAGAAGTATTCAGCATATGACTTTAAAAATTTTACATCTTCCCCAGCACTCACATTCCTTTTCTCTGTCCCCCATTATTAGTCCAAAAATTGTTAAAATATGTTAAGAATTACTTCGCTTGTGACGTTGAAAACAGATGGTATAAAATGATCATGCACAAATACTCCTGATCTCACAGATAAAGAATCTATAACCCAATCAGCATAATCTCATTTTACTGAGCAAAAAAAAGATTGACAGCCATACAGGTCCCCAAAAGGAAATGGCGGTTTTGTTGGAAGCCATTGTCGCACATGGATGTGGTTCACTGATTTTGCTGCCAATTCTTACATGTGGATAATTTCTCCACATCAGAGCATACTTTATATGCGCTGTGGCATTTTTATAGTTCTTTTCGATCTAGCTTAGCAGTGTTATCTGAAGGACCTTGTTGGATCTCTTTTTGCTTTTGATGAGAGCACTCGTTTCTGTTTGACCCCTGGGGCAGGTGCAGTTTGATGCTGAAACATGGCCTGTGTCGGATCTGTCCAATTAAAGGACTCTTTATTGTTCCAGTCTTGAAGGCCTATTTGTGCTTTTGTTTTGTTGATAGAAATGTAAGACTACAGGAAAAAAGCACAATGGTCCTCAAGAACTGGTATATAGGAGCAGAATTTATTAACAGAAATGTAAGTAAATTTTAGGTTCTGTACATAGTTCTTTTTATGGAGGAACTGAAATGTTTTCTGAAGACTACTATCCTCATGAGCTGTCTTTTGGGAATGGGGGAAAGGATTTGAATTTAGCTCATGCTTTTTCAGTTGTAGTTCAAGGCGAGTTACATTCAGGTACAGTAGGTATTCCCTGACTGTGGAGGGCTTACTATCTGTTTGTACCTGAGACAACGGAAAGTTAAGTGACTTCCCAAGGTCACTAGGAATGTCAGTGAAATTTTATTAGGCCACTCCTCCACTCACGCACTTCTGGAACAGAACATAAGTGGAAACCTATCTCATTATCAAACTGCTTATATCGATATATTGCAATTGTTCATTTTAGCTACTCTGAAAGCGGCCAAACCCATTTCCCTCTCCTCGGAGAAAAAAAAGCGTAATTGCACTGTGGGGATTGAGTGTTCCAAAACTGACACCAGTAGGCAAGAGAATCCCTTCCAGAAAGAATCATCCTATGCAGTCACTGAAACGGGTTTAAGTGACAAACTGAGCAAACATCTGTATATCCTAGACGTGTAGCCACCTAAAGGTCTCAGTTTTACACACTAATTTTATTGTGAGGGACCCCTTTGTAAAGGGCCTTGTGGATTCACTCTTTTGGTTCTTAGAAAATAAAAACAAGGTGTTTCAGTTACAGGAGGAAATGCAAGGTGTGATTCAAGTTCTGGCAGCTGACACATATCTCTTACATGGGTACGCTGAAGGGAGGGGGGAGGAGGCCAGAGTGTTGTCCAGCCCGGGAGGGGAAGATGTGTTTTCTGTCATGGGGAGGCTGGCCTTCAGTGGCGGGGGTTGGGGAAACAATTTTGGTCCCAGTTCTGGCAGAAACCAAGCCACAAATTTTAGCACAGGTTCGGTTTGGCCTCTACCATACTGGGGGCCACTAGACATGATACAAAGCAAGATGCCTTACCAACAGGAGCAGAACACTAGGTTTGACATATATCTGACTAGAAACGTGTGCCTTTTTATTTTCCTTGATCCTGATGTTATCTTGAGGGAATGGAGTAGTGTAATGGTTAGAGCAGTAGGTTGAGAACTAGGGAAGTCCGGTTACACTGTGGCTCCTTGTGACTCTGAGTAAGGTATTTAATCCTCTATTGCTTCAGGTACAAACAGATTGGGAGCCCTTCAGGGGCAGAAAAATACCTGCTGTACCTGAATGTAACTTGAGCTGCTACTGAAAATGTGTGAGCTTCCATGCTGTTGAGAGAGCTCTGTCCTCAGAACTGTTTGTTCTAAACCATATACATGTCACAGCCTCCATTTTGGCTTTCAGTTTAGTTCAGGAGAATAACATTGAACTGATAATGATCTGTCACTGTTTAATAAGAGCAGTTCTGTCTATTGGCTTGTTTACTGGCATCATGCCAGGTGTTGATTTATTCAGTCCTAGAACAATTATCCTAAGTTCCTTAAAGATCTAATGCTTCTAAATATCTGTTAAGAGGTTAAATTTATTTATTTTTACTTGTAACTTGCAAACCTTTGAAACATGCCTTTTTTTTTAACTTTAAATTTTTATTGAATGTTTTGCAATATTTAAAAACATTTGTAACAGTCAGACCATTCAATATACACCACTGTATAGTTCCATTTCTTTACATAATCTCAACATATTGACTGTCCAACTAACTTGTAATACCAACATTAACACATCTTGTAAATTTCACTCAATTCTCTAAATACAGTACCCTCCATCCATGTTCCTCTCTAAATTATCCCCAACTTTGCTTTTTGCCTGTCTAAACACAGGTGGTGGGATCTACGTTGCCCCCTATCATTTCCCTTCCCCTCCCTCACCCCCCCCCCCCCAGCTCCCTTTCAACCCTTAATTCCTAAGTGTTTCCCTCCCCCTACCCTACATGCCTGGTTTTCTGAGCTTTCAAATCGAAACAAAAAAATGTCAGATGATCTTACCTGACCGTTTCTTCCAGAGTGGGTTCCTGTATAACCCAAGAAAGCCTGACTCGCTCATTAGATACAGACTAATGTAGGTCCTTTAAATGAGTGTCTGCTTATAAATCAGCTGGGGGAAGCAATACAGAATTAGGGACCCTTTTACTAAGGTGCAGTAGGCCTACCACGGGATGCACTCAGGTGTCCTGCGGTAGCATTCTGTTTAGCATGCACTAATCCCATGCTGGAAAATATTTTTTATTTTCCTGTGTGGGAGGCGTGTCTTTGGGGGGGGGGGGGGGGGGGAGATTAGGTGTATTACCGCATGCTACCTGATTTAGCGTGGGAGCCCTTACTACCTCCTAAATAGGTGGTGGTAAGGACTCCTGGTGGTAATGGCCACATGCTAATGGGGAAATTAGTGAGTGGCCATTTTACTGACGTGCTAAAAGTGGCCAGTTGTTCGGAACCCATGTGCTCACAGTGCAGCCACTTTTTAGCAGGGCTTAGTAAAAGGATCCCTTAGTGTTCAAAAGATCTTCCACTGAAGTAATATGATTCGTGTGAACGTAGAAATCACAAAGAATTAAAAGGCTAGTTGAGTATTTTAATACATTCTGGATTAACTCTGAGCCATAAGAGATTCTGATTTAGGGAAATTAAAAATACGGTGAACTAAAAATATTTTTCTTAAAGGCATCCCTTGTTTAAATCAAAAGACCTCTGAGCCCCCTGATTGAATTATGGAGGAGATTTATTTGCTGTTCCTTCCTTGTCTGTCACGAAATGCGTAGACACCAGCCTGGGATTACCCTGCATCCACTTAGAGGGTCTATCCCCAGCTTAGCTCAGGTTTGCCTACACCTGCTGCTTGTGTTCTACACTAGCACCCTCCTTCCACCGACTGGGTCACAACCACCTCTGGGTGAGTCTCCCGCTCTCAAATTATCCCCAGTGATTTCTGGGTTGCTGGACACTCCCAGTGGTTCCACAGTTCCCAGAAAGCACTCACAGACCCAACACACAAATCACCAGGATTCTTTATCAGTCCAGACAGGCAGAACGAACAAACAAATATGTTCTCACAATGGAGTAATGAACAAAAAAACGTGCAATTAGCATACAATAACGGCTAACTGAAATATGGATCAATTATAACACTAACTAAACATTTGCGTACTGGCTAAACAGTACCGGGAAGATCAGGACATATAATTGTTCACAGAGTCTTAGCAAAGAGATCTGTCTCCCTCTTCTTCTAGGCTAAGACTGAAGCAACAATCAGCACTACTGGGTAATTTCAAACTCCAGGACAATCAGAGCCCAGAACAGTCGAGTTTCAAATAAAAACTGGTTATATCACTACAGACACTTCCTAGTATCTGTGTGCCAAATACAGAAAGACAAGTCAGTCCTCTGTAACAGCTTTAAGCATAAACATGTACCATCTGCTGGCCAAACAGGAGAAATACACTTCAGAACTATACAGGAAAATATCCAATACATTTTACATGCTTAAAACACACTGGGGGTCTTTTACTAAAGATTAGCTCGAGTTTTCTGCAAAAAGGCCCATTTTATTCCTATGGATCCTGCTGCAGGTAACTCAAGCTAAGCTTTAGTAAAGACCTCCACTGTTTCTTCACATTTACCTTCAGAGCAGACTTTAGAAAGATAAATAAGAGTGGGCACAACCAAGATAAAATCAGTGTGCCATCTGGATACAACCAACTTTCAGCAGAATGTATCCCATTCTGAATACGTCAGTAGATCACAAATAGTACCAATTATTGATTTAACAGAATGTAAATTGTCCCAGTCTTTACTTCCACTCTGAATGTAGGTGACACTGTTGAGTTAATCACAGGAATTGAAGATTTATATGCGAAGTGCCTCTTAATAAATTTGTTTCCAGGGGCATAGCAGCCTCTTCCTAAAGTTGTGTCAAGATTGCTTTTGAATAAAACACATTTATAAAATAATAGCTCTGGCTATCACACAAAAATTTCAACCGGGATACAGTGAATATGCATGAGAGAAATGTGCAAATACCATGTCGCCAGTGCAGACAGATCTCCATTATGCATATTCTTTGTGGATAGCGTGAAAATCTGGTCCTGAGGATAAGTTGAAACCCCTGTGTTCAACTGGTTTTCAGAGTGTGAGACAGTAGGAACTTTGGAGATGGAGCGTTTATGTAGCATCTGCTATAAAATTAGGGTTACTGTAGAATTATTTGTTTTGATTTTTATATGTTGCGTCTGTCTACTGACTCAGGATTGTACAGCCAAATTCATACCTCATAACTACCCTTCCCTACAACCCCTCATAAATCTAATCCCTTTACAAACCCTGGGGTCCAATATTTGGGACTTTAAGACTGTGTTTTATGTGGTCCTATTTATGCAGTTACCTTAACCAGTTAAGTGCCAACTTGCCTCCAGAATCGCCAGTTTTGGCTTGAGTGCTAACTCGGCATTTTCAGCTGCACTGATTTAGCTCTGGACACGCGACTTAAGCGGCCAGAAGCCTCTCCTGGCCGTTTACATCCTTTTGAATATTGGGCCCCTCTTTCTTCAGCCTCTCCCATACCGCTTAGAGAATAACCAGGTTTTCACCTGTTTCCTGAAAGTTTTGTATTCTGAACAAGTGTGAATCTCTTCTGGCTGTGCTGCTGCCACTCACTTTATTTATTTTATTTATTTGTTGCATTTGTATCCCACATTTTCCCACCTATTTGGAGGCTCAATGTGGCTTACATTATGCTGTAATTTTCCGGAATGAGAAATACAGAGTGCTATTACATTAGAGTTCATAAATTGTAGAGTAAATTATAGAGTAAGTAAAAAGCCTTATTTTTTTCTTCCTGCTGAGTTTTGGGAGTGAACAGTCTGATTTGCCGCCATGCACTGGAAGCCTCCAGATACCAGGCATTGTCCGGGTATAGCTTTGTAACTGGAAACTGGTGAGATTAATCTCCCAGTAGATCTTGATTCTTATCGGGTACATGAGATAGGGAATAAGGTGCAGGCTGGGAAATATGTAGGAAAGAGACAAGCCCAGCTTGTATGCATTTTTGTGCCTTGATGACTGAATAGCAAGAAACGCCAGACCCTCAGTATTAGAACCTAATGATTTAGCTGGAGGGACACGATGATGATTTTAAACTAAAGGCTAGGCTAATGACCTGGAGAGCTTAAAAAAAAAAAAAAAAAAAAAAGGGGAGAGAACTTTCAGTTCTTCTGTTTAATTGGTCAGGTTTTCAGTATTTGACCTAGAAGTGTCTCAGTTGTCTGTGTAGTTGGTTGTAGGTAGCAGGCCCACGAGCAAATCTTTTTTTGTTGTTCATTTTATGAACCTGTGCATACAGGCTTGCATGGGAGGGATTGAGCGGCCTTAACCCCATTCATCTATCCATGTGACTGTCAGTTGCACTGCTGTGACTGCTATTTTCAGCTATTCGACTTAGAACGTATATGCATCATGTTACAGAATACACTTAGACAATTGTGCGCGTAAATTCTAATTAATGCCAATTAGTGTTGGTAGTTGCTTAAGTGGCATTTATCAGCGCTGATTGGCTCGTTAAGTAATTAAGCTGTGCTTGCAAATCCGGAATACAATGGGATTTGTGCATGGAACTTAATTTGCGCTTTATAGAATCTGGGGATTAATTTCTTACCCCTCTGTTTACTAAGCCGTGTGTTAATGCCTGCACAGCCCAGTCTCATGTTTTTCATAATCAAATTTCCAGCATTGTGTCTCAAAATAAAATGCAACACCCTCTCTGCACTCCTGTACACAATGTCTGGGGATAAAACGGGACCCCTTACATAGTTTCATAATACTTTGCAATTGTTTAAACATTTAGCATGACCTTTGAAAATATATTAATCCAGCCTTTATTAGGAAACTCCCTCAGCAAAAACTTTGCACTGTGTACCTTATTTTGTCGCAAAAATTTAATTACAACTTTTATCATCTTTGCTAAATCCCATTTTGCGAAAACAGAATTTAATGGTTACTTCCTGAATGATGTAATTTCGAAAACGGGGATTATCCAGTTTTTATAGCATCTTGCAGTAGTGTCTGTCAATAATAGTAATTTTTTTTTTAATAATAGTGTATTTTGTTTTTGGGTTATTTGGAAAAATGTTGGGGGGGGGGGGGGGGTCCTGTTTTTCCAGAGACACTATCAGGCATATTTTCAAAGCACTTAGCCTTCCAAAGGTCCATAGTAACCTATGGAACTTTGGAAGGCTAAGTGCTTTGAAAATATGCCTCTATGTATTGTGATACTGCAGTATATGAAGTGTATCTGTGGGTTCAATGCAGAAGCAGTTAGCTTGACAGCTCCGGAGGTTCCCTCTTCACAGTTGGCATAGGGTTATATGAAAACCTTGTTGATCTTTTCCTGCTTGATTAATTGGTGCTGTAACCCCCTCTTCCTTCAGTAGCCACCAGACATGTCTCATATGAGCTGTTTGGCACAAACACAAAATCGGCAGTACTGGTTCCAAAGTGAAAAGGGTGGGTTTTCAGAAGATTCACGATGAATATTCATCAAATTACAATTGTGTGCAGACGTTTTAAGTACTCCTCGGCAAAATGTATAGTTTCAGTGAATCTCTGTGAAGGGAAGCTGATTCAACCTCTATATGGTATAAAATTAAAGACATCATTCTGCATATTTTAGCACAGTTATTAACTTGCTCATTTCTAACAGACTGAAAATAATGAAAAAGTTAATGGGCAGGTACACGTTTTAGTACCTTTCCAGTTGGTTCATACAGCCTTTTGCTGCTCCTGTATTCCCATCCGTATTCTCTTATTTTAGCCACTCTGTACTTAAATTTGTAACCTTTGTATACTGGACCAAATTTATCCTGTTGTATTATGTAATTTTTCAGTAACTTCGTTAGCCATATTGAGCCCGCATAAGCTGGGAAAATGTGGGATATAAGTGAACCAAATAAATAAATAAACAAAATACATAGTAACATAACATAGTAACATAGTAGATGACGACAGAAAAAGACCTGCACGGTCCATCCAGTCTGCCCAACAAGATAACTCATATTTGCTGCTTTTTGTGTATACCCTACTTTGATTTGTACCTGTGCTCTTCAGGGCACAGACCGTATATGTCTGCCCAGCACTATCCCCGCCTCCCAACCACCAGCCCCTCCTCCCAACCACCGGCTCCGGCACAGACCGCACAAGTCTGCCCAGCACCAACCCCACCTCCCAACCACCAGTCCCGCTGCCCACCACCGGCCCTGGCACAGACCGTACAAGTCTGTCCAGCACTATCCCCGCCTCCCAACCACCAGCCCCGCCTCCCGATCCTGACTAAGCTCCTGAGGATCCATTCCTTCGGCACAGGATTCCTTTATGCTTATCCCACGCATGTTTGAATTCCGTTACTGTTTTCATTTCCACCACCTCCCGCGGGAGGGCATTCCAAGCATCCACTACTCTCTCCGTGAAAAAATACTTCCTGACATTTTTCTTGAGTCTGCCCCCCTTCAATCTCATTTCATGTCCTCTCGTTCTACCACCTTCCCATCTCCGGAAAAGGTTTGTTTGCGGATTAATACCTTTCAAATATTTGAACGTCTGTATCATATCACCCCTGTTTCTCCTTTCTTCCAGAGTATACATGTTTAGTTCAGCAAGTCTCTCCTCATACGTCTTGTAACGCAAATTCCATACCATTCTCGTAGCTTTTCTTTGCACCGCTTCAATTCTTTTTACATCCTTAACAAGATACGGCCTCCAAAACTGAACACAATACTCCAGGTGGGGCCTCACCAACGACTTATACAGGGGCATCAACACCCCCTTTCTTCTGCTGGTCACACCTCTCTCTATACAGCCTAACAACCTTCTAGCTACGGCCACCGCCTTGTCACACTAGTTAAAGCTCAAAATGTTTAGTGACTTTGGTTAGGCCTTCAGTTAGTTAAATGAATTTAATTCCATTGTTGAACAAATACCGTGATCCTTCTCATTTTTCAGCTTATGATGGTGGTTCTGTCTACTTTCAACAACCATGGGCTTCTCTAAACTATTGACTCGGGAGCCAGTGCAGAAGGCTGCCACCAGCTGAGCCAGGCAGATACCATGATGTATACGTGCACAAGCAATGCAGGAAAAGGGCCAAGTGTGGTTTACCTTATGCAGCATACATGGCTAGACATTGCATTCAGTTGAATGCATGTGAGGCCGTTATGCTGCCACAATGCACAAAAGAAAACAAGGCTTCTGGAATGCGGTTATTGCACAGAGGTTTTCACCAGGTCTAGGGCTGCATTGCCTGACCTGGCATCCATGTTGGTTAGCTTTTTGCACTGGCACCCTCTGCTCCCCCCCGCCCCCCCCCCCCCCGGACATAATACAACAGAATTCCCTGGTGTTGAGGACACCCCTGACCTGACCCCTCCCTGGTGTCTAGGGCATGGACCCCACATCCTCCCCACTGCTTTAGAAAAACAAAATTCCATATCTAGGCCAACCCCTCTCCCCTCAACAACAAAAAATGCCCTAGTTTGTATATATTGGAACCGCCTTTACCACAGTCTCAGTCAGCCCATAGATATCACTTAAACTGCTAAAGCCTAAGAATTCTACCTCATCCTCCTCTAAAAAATGTTGAACTAAGGTAAGCCCTTTTTGATGCAAATTTTAAAACAGTGTTCACACGTGCCATGGCTAAAATCTCCGTTGCCTTCCAGTAGCAAAATCTGGACTGATGTGGGTCCACATCGTGTTTTACACTTGACCTCCCATGCCCACTTCACAGGTTTAACTAAGATATGTGATATTTCAAGGGGTAAGGAGGGAGTCTTTGCATGTAGGAGGAGTGCCAGGTTAAAGGGAGTACTAATATGTTACAGCTGCACATCAAAAAAAGGTGTTGGTACCAAAAACCCAATCTCTCACACAGCGCATTTAGCAGGCCAAATTATAAACTGAGCCACTCTCTCACGTTCTGAGCTGCAAAAATCGCACCCTCATCTCTGGTCTCCCCCCCCCCAACCAAATTCTGAAACATCCCATTCCACAGTCTGGAGCTGTAATATCAAGGGCAGCATTTTTAACAGGTATAACCACTTCAAATTTGCTCTGCCACTTAAAGACAAGGGCAGACACTGCCAGTGTTCAAGTTAGTAAGTACATAAGGCTCTCGAGAGGGGTTACATTCACGTTATAAAATGGAGACAGATGCCGTGGAATCTGCAGACCTATATATTTCATATTCTGTTCGTTCCAATTGAGAGGGAAGTTTCTCTCGCATTGTCTTTCTACACCATCCTTCAGGCTTATTTTAAAAGTGTCTCACATTGTGGTAATTACTTGAAAAGAAGATGAAGGTTTTGTATGACCTGAATGTTGTTGAAAATCTGTGGGGAGATCTAGATTTCGAGTAAAGGAGGGTAGGAAAGAAACTCCAGAAAAAAAAGAAAGGGACTCTGCTGGCTATAGAAAATGTTTGGAGGCTTTTATTTCTACCCAAGGTGGAGTTACAAAGAACTGACTGGAAGGGTGGCCAAATTTTTGAATGTGCTGTATTTAAGAGTTTTTCTTAATATGAATCATGTAAAATTAATCCTACAAGTAGTAGCTATGCATTTAAATGTGCAGAGAGATGCCTGTTTAGTTTTATACCATGTAGAGGTTATCAGCTTTTGATTATTTAGGGATCCTTTGAAACAATTTGACCAGGGACCTCTCAACTTTTAAGAACATAAGCCCAGTATTCTGTTTCCAACAGTGGCCAATCCAGGTCATAAGTACCTAGCAATATACCAAAAGAATAAAACAGAAATAAGAAGTGGATTCCCAAGTCCATGTTAATAATGTCTTATGGACTTTTGTTTTGGGAAGTTATCCAAACCTTTTTTTTTTTAAACCCTTTTTGCATACAGTATTTGAGTATACATTATGTATTAACCTGCTTTTTTCATTTGCCTAGATATGTATCTTTTTTTTTTTTTTCTTGATTCTTGCTTTCTGCTTAACCCAAACCCAGAGAAACTGATTGAGGGTCTCAAGTCTCCTGAGCCCACGCTTCTGCTCCCTGACCTCTTACCTCTGAGTGATCCCTTCGGTAGCACCTCTGATACTATGAATGGTAATGTTATGGGGGGAGCATGCACTGTACTATGTCATGTGCTTAGGTTTTGCATGTTGAGCCTGATAACACAGTTTGCACAGTGTGACTCTTGTAAAGCTGTATGAAACAAAACCTGGTTTCTTACAAAAATTGAGTGTGCTGTCATCTGCAAAGTTATGCTCTCTGTTATCTTTATGGGTGTGCCTAGACAAGTTATCCGGCGATTGCAAACAATTCAGAATTCTGCCATCCGATTAATTTTTTCACTACAGAAGCAGGATAAAATTTCTCTATATTTTGCTGAAGTACACTGGTTGCCTATAGAGGCGAGAGTTATGTTCAAATTCTTTTGTTTTTTATGTAAGATTTTAAATGGTGAATGGCCAGTTTATATAATCATATGGAATTTATCTCCAATAATAGGGACAGAAGATCATTTCATAATTCATTTTTTTGTTCTGCCATCTGTTATGGGTGTAAAGAGGTTTAAAATATTTGATAGACTTCTTACAGTTCAAGCATCAAGGTTCTGGAGTAGTTTTAACATTTGTTTTGCTGCTCAGTTTTCTTTTTTCTTATTGAAGAAAAATGTAAAAACTTAAGACATTTGTTAGTTAGTTCTTCGATAAGATTTATTTTTTTGTTTTGTTTTTTTGTTTTGCTTCCCAGGAGATTTTTTTAAAATATGTAAACCGCTTAAAACCTGAAGGCATCAGCGGTATAGAAGTATATTATAACATAAAAATGTATTTTTATTTCTCTAGGACAAGGTTTATTCATTCTTCCTTCCTCCCCAAAAGTTTGTGCCTTAACGTGATTTATACTGTCATGCACACACTACCACGCCGAGATTGGTGAACATCGCAGCTCCTGTTAGTGCATCCCAGATTTGCATATAGCCAGCTTTGAGACAGCATAACATCTCCTGAAACTGGAGATAGGGTAGAAGGAATAAAGGAACCCTAGGGGCACACAGTGGCAGGGCCCAAGAATAAGAACCCAAGAGCTGCTGATTCCTTGACCTTTGTAGGCTAAATCCCAGCCTACTGTAACACACCAGCTTGTTTATCCCAGAGAAAAATTTGCTGTGAGATGGAGGGAAGGGAGGAGAGAAGAATGTTCTGTTAACTCCCTCTTCTCACCACATATCTGCATACATTTAAAATTTAAATTAGGTATAAGTTGTTTGTTCAGATTGACCTCTTTCTATTTTTGAGCAATTAGAGGGTGTTAAGTGACTGTCAGTACATTCTGTAAGAATCAGACCTTTTGAGTTATCTGTGGCCTAAGCTGTATAGCCTCTCTTCCACAGTACTTGTGTTAAAAACCATTTACCTAGAGAACTGTGGAGAAAGATTTGGAAGTTCCAGAGTAGCTGCAGAGATGGATCAAGACAGTCTTGTACTGTCAGCTTTGGGCTAGATTTTGTGGGGCACTTGTGTTCATGTTTCGTTATGGCTAACCCCATTCTCCTTCGCTGACCTTGCTTTTCTTCCCTATGAAAGGTAAAGCAGAGGTACCCATTGAAAGTCTGATCCCTGGACTGGAAGCCCCCATGCCCCAGCGTCTTGTATCCCAGACTGACTCTGTGGCCTCAAACCGGACAGGTTTGTACTGCTTCTTGGATGAGTGCTGCGGGAGAGGTGGGACAGAGTTGTGTACAGGACAAGCAGGATGAAATAAAAATATAGAAAATGATGGCAGATAAACATATGACCTATCAGTCTGCCCATCCATACCATCCACTCCATCCTCTCCCTTAGAGATCCAATATGCTTATCCCATGCTTTCCTGAATTTAGTTGATCTTGGTCTCCACCACTTCCACCAGAAGACTGTTCCACACATCCTTCACCCTTTCCATAAAGAAGTATTTCATTAGATTACTCTTGAGTCTTTTCTCTTTCATATTTATCCTATGTCCCCTCATTCCCAAGCTTCCTTTCAGTTGAGAGACTTGCCTCCTGTGCATTTATGCCATGGAAGTATTTAAATGTCTCAATCTTTTTCCCTCTCTGCCACCTTTCTTCCATAGCCATATAAGTGTGTTGGTGTCCTCCAATGGCATTGATGTTGATAGCTCTCTAAACTAAGAAAAAATAGTGTTTCTTTGAGTATATGTAGGAGTTTCCATGTAACCACTTTGTTATAGTTCTTCTGTCTTTCTGTCCAACCTACTGTATAGATACTCTTCATTTTTCTTCATAGAGCTTTCCTGGCTTCCCGTCCCCCTTCTCTTCTCCCTGGGCAAAAAATGTTTTTCTGTCCTCTGAGGAGGCAGGTAGCAGCTGCGGAATTTAACCTAACAGGAAGCGTCTTCACCATCGATGGCTTCAAGAAATGCAGATGCAGCTAAAAGTTGTCCATCATGGGCCCATGAAGTTTACTACATTTATATATTTTATTTATTTATTTTGCTGCAACTTGATATACCCCTAAAAAGCCAGGAAATAGCAACTAAGCGGTTTACAAAGTAATAATAAAATCAGGAAAGGTTATAAGTATTAAAAACAGGGAGTAAAATCAACAGAGACAAGAAGTGGAAAGGGAAGATTAAGCAACAAGGAGCACAAAGGCCTCCTGGAAAAGGTGAGCTTCAATAAGGACATAAACTGAGAGTAGGAGGACTGAAGTTTGATATGGGGTGGCAGAGAATTCCAGAGCTTAGGCCCAAGGTAACTGAAGGCAGAGTCATGGGAGATATTCAAACGAAGGAAAGGAGGTTACTGCAAGAAGATCAAAGAGAGCGGGAAGGAATATAGAGGATAAGGAGGTTATTGATGCACACGGGAGCAGATGGAAGGTGACCTTTAAAGACAAACAGAAGAATCTTGGCAGAGACTCCAATACATTGGAGCCCTAATAGAACCTTCAGCTTGGCATACAGGGTGGACACACTGAAAATTGCCAGAACCCTCAAAAGCAAGATGAGTTCCTCAGCCCAATTTTTTACTTCTGTGGTGTTGTCACATAGCAGTCACCATATATTTTACCTAGTTTGCAAATTTCTACACGTCATAATGTAAAGCTAGTGGATAAGGATCTGAGTATAGGTATCTCTAAGGTCCAGAGAGCATAACCAGTCCAGGAGTGAAAAAGTAGCCTGGTAGTTAGGGCAGCAGGTTGCAAACTATGTAAGCCAGGATTCAGATACCACTGATGCATCTTTTGATTTTGAGCAAGTCACATAGCCCTCCATTGCTTCAAGTCCAAACTTAGATCCTAAGCCATCCAAGGATAGGGAAATGCCTAGCATATCTGTAATTCACCTTGATCTGCTACTGAAAAGGCATGAGCTCTATCTAAATAAAGTCAGAAGTTCATCTTTCTGGAACAAGAAGTCTGTATTGGTTTCTCAGATCCAATGTCAGTGTGATATCTTCAATGGTTTTAAAACAACCAGTGGAACCCGTTAGGTCAGTCCCTGTCATGCCACATAAAAATGTCCTTCAGTGGTAGACAACTGCTGACAGCTTGATGTTTGGTCACTTCTTTTCCAGCCACTGCAACATCCAGTATTCTTAACAGATACTTCCAACATAGGGTGCAGTACTTATATGCAGTCCTGATGTACCAAAAAATTTGGTCAGCCTCTGAGCAAGATCAATTTACTGGAGCTGGGAGCAGTGTTCAGTGCCGTCAAGGCCTTCACTGATCTGTTGGGCAAACGAATCCTGATGTAGAGACCCAGGTGTCAATGCTTTATCTGAACAAACAATAAACTGGCTCCTTTATGCTATGTAAGGAAGTAGTAAAGACTTGGAATCAGGTGATAGACTGTCAGAATGTGTTAGCAGACACTCTGTCACTTCCTGGCAATCTCTTTTCAACAGAGGACATCATAAAACTCCTAAAGTTCTACTCTCAGGCTTTCTGAAGAGGTGAGCAAAAACCATCTACTAGAAGATATGACTATTTCAAGTGGAAGAAGTTCTGCATTTGATATGCCCAGGGCAGTCTCAACCTTTTGTCTTCTCCCTCCACCTATAAAACTTACTCCAGTATTGCTTTAGCTCCAGATAGTGGTTTGAGTGTCTCCTCTGTGAAGGAATTCTCAGTATGGTAGAATTATCACAAACCACATTTGTGGTGATCCACCTTTGTTACACCAGTTGATAGCTGGATTCATGATGTGCACAACCCCTGGCTAGGAAGCCACTAGTTCTGTGAACCCTAAAATTGGGCTGACCCAATCAATAAAGCATTCTTATGAATCAGTAGAAGTGGCTTCACATGTGTGATGCCATTTTCATGGCAGAAGTACCTCTTGCCTGAAGAGTGAGCGAGCTGCATGTGTTGATCTCCTTCGTTCTAGTAGAGCAAATCTCCGTTCTCACCCCAAGTTTGTCAAGTGTTTTCATCATTCCATGTGACCCAGTCCATAGTGGTCCCTGTGCTTTTCTTACAGGTGCTGCTACATGCACTAGAGAATAAAAGAGCACTGGCCTTTATTAAGAGAATGCAGTCTTGCTGGTAATCTAACCAACTCTTCATATCCTTTGACCTAACAAATGGGGAACCATAGTTGCCAAGGAACGCTGCCAAATTTGAAGACTGCATTTGCAACATCTTAACAGGGATACGCTTAACTAGCCCAAGGAAAGCATACCAGGTCAGAGCTACAGTAGCTTGTGCTTGGTTCCCATGGAAGATGTCGGCAAAAAAACAGCATGGTCTTAAACTCGTACCTTCATGACCCATTAGTACACGGATGAGATGTATAGAAGAGACCACGCCCTTTATGTACAAAGATTTTTCAGTTAAGTCTGCATTCCTGGATATTTTCCTGGGTTGCTGTAGATCAGATTGGAATTGCCACAGTGCTCATCAGTTAGCACTTCAAGCCACGCTCATATAGTTTATTTCATCCCGCTGGTCAGCAAAGAAAATGGAGTTGCTTACCTGTAGTGGGGAGTTTTCATAAATTGCAGATCAATAAGACACTCACCAGGAGTTGATTGTAAGAGTGGCTGCATAGGAATTCCCATACATGCTCGGTGTTCTTCCATAGTTTGAGCACTATCTGTATCGATGCTGTTGGATGATATCACTTTATTTGAGTATCTGATTTAATAAGATTTATCCTGCTGGAGATATATCCTGCAGTCTATGGAAACTCCCTTCCCCCCCCCCCCCCCCCCCCCCCACACACACACACACTTTTCTTTTTTTTAAACAGGTAAGCAACTTTTTTGTCCTCATGTGGTTTATCTTGAACTCTTCTCTTTTTAACATCACTTAAACGTTAACATAAAGCATTCTTTTCCTGATACAAGCAATAGCCACTGAAGAACATCAATTGTGAAGTAACAACAAGAAAACATCACCCTCTTTAGATTAGATTTGATTTGATTTTTATTTTAGCACTGGTCTTGGAAGGCATTATGCTATAAATAACCCTCCCGCAAAGTTCAGCCACCAGGCTCATTTCTTTTTTAATTTTATTTTTAGAAGTCTTATTAGAGCATGCTACAATACAAAAATGAAATTCAAGGTTTGTAAATGGCACAAGTACAAAAATATAATGACAAGACAGAAGCACAATGAAGCAAAGAAACAGTACAAATACACCCCAACAAAGGAGGGCCTATGATAAACGCAATACGACATGTCTTAAATATAAGATTATAATGACTTCATTTTTAAGGTTTTTTTTTTTTTAAAGAGAGAATTTAAGATCATCTCCACAACCCCCCCCCCCCCCCCCGCCCCAACCATCCAATGTCATAAAGTAGGAAATCAAACTGTATCTAATTATAAACTCACTACCCCAACCCTAAGTGTTTTAACAAAGGGTCTCCAAATCTGGTTCCATTTAGGAATATATCTACTACACTCAGCCCTTAAATGCTCCATCTCGCTGAGAAAACACCTTGGTCCACCATTATACAATTGGGGGGATGGAGTAGGATTTCAAGTAAGTGGCCGAAAGCAGACACCAACCTCATTTCTGCCCCATGTCCTGTGTATGCACATGACTTGTGCCATGGACCTGAACATCTTCATTCTCCACACCAGCATTATCCCCTTCCATCTCTGAAATGTCATTTCAGTATGTGGAAGTCAAATTGAAAACAGAAACACTGATAGAAAAACAGAGTTCAATATTTGAAAAGCTGTCAGCATATGGCATTGTGCTTTTTATTTTCTTAATATCGGGTGGCATTATACATGTAGTGCCTTATTCTCTAAAGGTTATGCTCCTAAATTATGAGCATAATTTATGCTCCTAATTTAGGGCCTATTACTCTCATAGATTTAGCATAAATTACGCTCATAAATTTAAGAGCATAAATTTAGGAGTATAAATAGAATAAGACCCATAGCACTATATATTCAGTGGAGAAGTAATGGGGTATTCTGGGGACTAAAGTTAGGCCTGCTGTATGGCAGGTGTAACTAGCACATACTTATATAGTCAGAATGTCTGTATCTTGCTTTGCCTCTCCCACCCCCTAGCTGCTGTTTCACCCCCGTTTTGGCATGTAACATCCGTTTTAGCACCTAACTTCTGGCACACTATGTAGAATTAGGGGGATGAGGATAAGTCACTTAAAATTAGTGCACACACTTCAGGGACATAACTGCTGCTATAGAATTCTAGTTCCATATCATCATGCTGATCAATCCATAGACTGGTGGGTTGTGTCCATCTACCAGCAGGTGGAGATAGAGAGCAATCCTTTTGCCTCCCTATATGTGGTCATGTGCTGCCGGAAACTCCCCAGTATGTTCTCTATCTCAGCAGGTGGTGGTCACACACAGCAGCAGCTCTGGCTAGGTCTCCAAGCCTAATCTTTAGGTTTTGTTGAGTACCTGGGGTTGAGGGCTCTTCTTGAGCAAGTGCAAACCTGGTGGCGCCAGGTCCCTCCTTTTCTCCCCCCTCCCGCTGGCTCCGTTAAAAAAAAAAAAAATTTTTCAACGTCCTTAAGGGCGTTTATTTCGACGTTTATTTAAACGTTTATTGCAGCTACTCACTGGGACACCAGGTCGTTACAGCTCGGAGCGAGAACCAGGTAATTTTTACCTTTTTATAGCGGGCAGGGGGTTCCCCGATTGATCTCCACGTGGCCTATGGCGTCGGAGGGCGAGGGCGCGAAGAATTGCTCCCCGGACAGCGTGTTGCGCTTCTAGCGGGGATGCGGGGGTTTTAAAGTCTGATTCGCCCTTGTTGGCTGTCAGTTTGGAGGCCGGTCAGTGTCCCGGGTCTTCCTCCGGCGCGGCGGTTTTTCCAGCCATAAACGCCCATCCCCCGCTGCTCGCCTCCGCCATCTTGGCCGGCCACTCTGCTCGGACGGCTTCTTCTTAGGCCGCCCTTGAGCTGGGAGACGTTCATGCCATGGCCGCCCTTGATTTGGGCGATGGCAAAAAAGCGGCTAAAGTTAAGCGCCGTTCTTCCCGCGCGGCTCCTTCGTGGAGTGTCGCGCCGGACGCCATCTTGGATGCGCAGCATGGTTCTCCCCCACTCTTGCGAGCGCCGGTTGAGGGTGCGTCTAGGGCTGTGGCCCAGGCTGCTGAAATACACAGTCTGGGGGGTTTCTCCCCTGAGTTTATTTTGCTGCTGCATCAGGCCTTCCTTATGCAAAATGCTGCCCCTTCTCCCTTGTCCGATAACGGGGTTGAGGCCCCCGGAAGTAAACACCCTCGGGTGGATTCCCAGGCCTTAGAGGACGCTGTTTCCTCTGATGTAGATGACGGCAGCATATCTGAGTTCTCCCAACGGTCCTTTGGGGATTCCTTGGAGGAGACGGATTCCCGCTCGGATGGAGCGGATGACCCCTCTGCAGCGCGGATCTTTCGCTGAGAGGATTTGCCCAACCTGTTACTGCAGGCCATGAGCATTTTGAAGATTTCCTCGCCAGAGGACGTCTCTCCCTCAGCCCCTGTTGGCTCTGCCATTATGCTGGGGACGAAGCGCCCGCCTAGAACCTTCCACGTGCATGATGCCATGCACACCTTAATTTCGGCTCAATGGGATGTCCCGGAAGCGAGCCTCAAAGTGGCTAGGGCTATGTCCCGCCTCTATCCTTTGCCTGAAAGTGAACGTGAGGCCTTTATTTGGCCTACCGTGGATTCTTTAATCACTGCGGTGACTAAGAAAACGGCGTTGCCGGTGGAAGGTGGCACGGCCCTAAAGGACGCCCAAGACAGAAGATTGGAAGCGGCTTTAAGGTCGTCCTTCGAGGCGGCTGCCTTAAGTTTGCAGGCCTCAGTTTGCGGCTCCTATGTGGCCAGGGCGTGCCTGACGATTGTGCAGCGGGCTTCCCCCTCGGATCCTTCCTTGAGGGCTAACTGGCCGGCCATGGAATCGGGCTTGGCTTATTTGGCAGACTTACTGTATGATGTCTTGAGAGCCTCGGCTAAAGGTATGGCTCAGACAGTCTCTGCGCGGCGCTGGCTTTGGCTGAAACATTGGTCTGCGGACCACGCCTCTAAGTCCCGCCTGGCTAAGTTGCCTTTTAAAGGCAAGCTGCTCTTTGGGGTCGAGCTGGACAAAATCGTGACCGATCTCGGCACGTCTAAGGGCAAGAGGTTACCAGAGGTCAGGGCTCGGGCCAGTGCTCGCCCCGGTATCTCCAGAGGACGGTTTCAGGAAGCCCGTCGGTACCGCCCGGGCAAGTCGGGCTCCTCTGCCCCCTCTTCCTTCAAGAGGAACTTCTCCCCCAAGCAGCATTCCTTTCGCAGAGACCGCCGTCCCGGAGGTACGCCCTCCGGTCCTCCCCCAGGGTCTCGTACCCAATGATGGGGTCTTGGTCCATGGCCCAGTGCAGATTGGAGGATGCCTGTCCTCGTTTCTGGGCGAGTGGACCAGAGTAACTTCAGACACTTGGGTGCTAGAAGTCATCAGAGACGGCTACAAGCTAGAGTTCTGCCGACCCTTAAAAGACGGGTTTGTACTCTCTCCCTGCAAGTCTCCGGTCAAAGCTGTGGCAGTGCAGCAGACCTTGAACAATCTGATCCGCCTGGGTGCGGTCGTTCCGGTGCCAGAAAATCAGCTTGACAAGGGGCGTTACTCCATTTACTTTGTGGTACCAAAGAAAGGAGGTTCTGTACGGCCTATCCTCGACCTCAAAGGGGTCAATCGGGCCTTGAAAGTTCGGCACTTTCGCATGGAGACTCTCCGCTCTGTTATAGCGGCAGTGAAGGCAGGAGAGTTCCTGGCATCCTTGGACATCAAGGAAGCGTACTTGCATATTCCCATCTGGCCTCCTCATCAACGCTTTCTGCGTTTTGCAGTCCTGGGCCGACACTTCCAGTTCAGAGCCCTCCCGTTCGGGTTGGCTACTGCTCCGCGGACCTTCTCCAAAGTAATGGTGGTCATCGCGGCCTTCCTGCGAAAGGAAGGAGTACAAGTCCATCCTTATCTGGATGACTGGTTGATCCGAGCCCCCTCTTATGCAGAGTGCGGCAAAGCTGTGGACCGGGTGATTGCTCTTTTGAGCTCCCTGGGGTGGATCATCAACTGGGAGAAAAGCCAGCTGCGCCCAACTCAGTCCCTGGAGTATCTGGGAGTTCGATTCGACACCCAAGTGGGCAGAGTGTTCCTGCCGGACAATCGGATTGTCAAACTTCAGGCTCAGGTGGACCAGTTCCTAGTAGCCTCTCCCCTCCGGGCTTGGGACTATGTGCAGCTGTTGGGCTCTATGATGGCCACGATGGATGTAGTGCCCTAGGCCAGGGCTCATATGAGACCACTTCAACTCTCTCTGCTGCAGCGCTGGACTCCGATGTCGGAGGATTATGCTGTGCGCCTTCCCTTGGACCCAGCAGTGCGCAAGGCACTGAGCTGGTGGCTGCAGACAGTCAAGTTGTCTGCAGGAATGCCTCTGGTGACCCCGGAGTGGATTGTCATCACGACGGACGCCTCTTTGTCGGGCTGGGGAGCCCACTGCTTGGGAAGGACAGCGCAGGGGCTCTGGTCTCCTGCAGAGGCAAAGTGGTCTATCAACCTCCTGGAACTCAGAGCCATTCGGTTGGTGCTTTTGGAGTTCATCCCGGTACTGGCGTTGAAGCCAGTACGGGTCCTGTCGGACAATGCCACGGCTGTGGCCTATGTCAACCGCCAGGGAGGTACCAAAAGCGCCCCTCTAGCCAAGGAGGCCATGAATCTATGCCAGTGGGCAGAAGCGAACCTGGAACAGCTGTCAGCGGCCCACATTGCCGGAGTCATGAATGTCAAGGCGGACTTTCTCAGTCGCCATACCTTGGATCCCGGAGAGTGACAGCTATCTGCTCAGGCGTTCTTGGACATCACGAAGCGCTGGGGCCAGCCGAGCCTAGATCTGATGGCGTCATCGGCCAATTGCCAAGTGCCGCGCTTTTTCAGCAGAGGACGGGACCCTCGATCCCTGGGAGTAGATGCTCTTCTCCAACAGTGGCCGACACAGGAGCTTCTCTATGTGTTCCCGCCCTGGCCCATGTTGGGCAGGGTGCTAGACCGGGTGGCAAAGCATCCGGGCCGGATAATCCTGGTGGGTCCGGACTGGCCCAGACGTCCCTGGTATGCGGACTTGATCAGGCTCTCAGTGGACGATCCTCTGCGGCTGCCAGTGGAGCAGGGCCTGTTGCATCAGGGTCCCGTGGTGATGGAGGATCCCTCCCCCTTTGGTCTTACAGCCTGGCTATTGAGCGGCAGCGTCTGAGAAAGAAGGGCTTCTCAGACAAGGTCATCGCCACTATGCTGAGAGCGAGGAAGCGCTCTACTTCTACTGCTTACACCAGGGTTTGGCGTACCTTTGCAGCGTGGTGTGACGCAGGCTCACTTTCTCCCTTCACTGCTCCAATTTCTTCAGTGTTGGCGTTCCTGCAAGAAGGTCTGGAGAAAGGCCTGTCGCTCAGTTCCCTTAAAGTCCAGGTAGCGGCTCTGACTTGCTTCAGGGGCCGCCTGAAGGGGGCTTCCCTGGCTTCGCAGCCAGATGTGGTGCGCTTTTTCAAGGGAGTTAATCACCTGCGCCCTCCTCTGCACTCAGTGATGCCTGCGTGGAATCTCAACCTGGTGCTAAGAGCCTTGCAGAAGCCGCCTTTTGAACCCTTGTCAAGGGTATCTCTGAAAGACCTGACGTTGAAAGCAGTCTTTTTGGTGGCTATCACTTCAGCCAGAAGAGTTTACGAGCTCCAGGCACTCTCATGTCGAGAGCCCTTTCTGCAGTTCACGGAAGCAGGAGTGTCTATTCGCACAGTGCCTTCCTTCCTGCCCAAGATTGTTTCTCGCTTCCTTGTGAATCAGCAGCTCTGTCTCCCTTCCTTTCGTAGGGAGGACTACCCAGAGGAATACTCTGCTCTCAAATATCTGGATGTGAGACGAGTCATCATCAGATACTTGGAAGTGACCAATGATTTCCGGAAGTCGGATCATCTGTTTGTCCTGTTTGCAGGTCCTCGTAAGGGTCTGCAGGCTGCTAAGCCTACAGTGGCAAGATGGGTCAAGGAAGCCATTGCAGCGGCTTATGTGGCCGCGGGGAAGGTGCCGCCTATCCAGCTGAAGGCTCACTCCACTAGAGCTCAGGCGGCCTCGATGGCAGAGGCGGGGTCCGTCTCCTTGGAAGAGATTTGCAAGGCGGCAACTTGGGCATCGGCCCATACCTTCTCCAGGCATTACCGCTTGACTGTGGCTGCTCGGGCGGAGGCCCGGTTTGGAGCTTCAGTGTTGCGGTCAGGGATTTCAATGTCCCGCCCTGGGTGAGTACTGCTTCGGTACATCCCACCAGTCTACGGATTGATCAGCATGATGATATGGAAGGTAAAATTATGTATCATACCTGATAATTTTCTTTCCATTAATCATAGCTGATCAATCCATAGCCCCTCCCAGATATCTGTATTGTTTATATTCTGGTTGCATTTCAGGTTCAAGTTTAGTCTTCAGTTCCTGTTCAGGAGGACTTCGTGTTCAAGTTTTTCAATGGATTCTTCAAGAGTTGAGACGAATTTGTGTTAGTGAGCTGCTGCATTCCTCTCCCCTCCGTTTTACGGGGCTGGATTGAGACTTAAATTCTGCCGGCGCTCCCTCCTGCTTCGTGCGGCAGTAGGGCAGCTTTGTACCCCTCCCGCTTCGGCGGTGTTAGGGTCAGTCAGCTCCTCCCGCGGTTGCGGTTGCAGGATAAGCCAGATCCCCCCGCATCGGCGGGTGTGGTGTCCCTCCCCCGCTCCGCGGGGATGAGCTGGACGGATTCCCCTCCCCCACTTGTGTGGGGATGAGCTGGGTTAATTCCCCTCCCCCGTTTCGGCGGTGGTGAGCTGGGCAGAGTGTCCCTTTGTGGGTGTAATTCTCTAAGTGCTGAGTCCTGCGGATGGAGCTTGGATATCGACATACTGAGGAGTTTCCGGCAGCACATGACCACATATAGGGAGGCAAAAGGATTGCTCTCTATCTCCACCTGCTGGTAGATGGACACAACCCACCAGTCTATGGATTGATCAGCTATGATTAATGGAAAGAAAATTATCAGGTATGATACATAATTTTACCTTAAGTTCGCTTTTACGTTTGCCTGACTTTAGGCGCAAGCACTTACACAAGCTTGATGGCAGGTGTAAATGGTCGCACCTAAGTGCGGCAGTTAACCCAAGTATCTGACAATTTTCTAAAATCTTAGTGTAAGTGTGTCACGGTTGTGGCCGTGCCCTTATGTTCAGACCTGTTTCTCTGTATCTAGCTCTGTGACCTCTCCAGTCTGCTTCATTTCCTATTGTTCTTCCTGTTAGCCAAGCCTCGCTTTGGTGTCCCTGAAGCCAAGCCTCGCTTTGGTCTCCCTGCTTCTTTTCCTACTTGTGACATCTTCAGCCTACTCCTTTATAAGGACCCAGGGAGCTTTCCTACGTTGCCTTTGCAAGAGGTCTCTTAATCTGTGTTACCTGTATAGGTTGTATCCCTGCTTGGCTTTGTTCCTGAGTCTTGCTCCTGAAGGTCTCTGTGTTTCTCTGAGTCTTGTATTTCAATGCTTTGTTTTGTTTCTGTGAGTTTGCTTTTGAACCTTGATCCTGAAGGCCTGGCTCTAGAGCCACACCCTGCCCTTGGTGTCTGTATCTGTTTGACTTCCCTTGGCTTCTGCTTTTAGTCTAGCCCTGCTTTTGACTCTTGCTATAGTTAAGCTCTGTGTTTAATCAATCTCTGTGTTTAGCCAAGCTCAATTACCTCACTGCTATGCAGGTGTGTCTGCTGCCTCTCAATCTGCCTGGCCTTTCCCTTCCAGGTGTGGATGCTGGTAAGCATATTGCTTCTTTGTTTGTCTTCCCTTAGTCTTCTTAATCCTTTGCCTGCTATGTTTGCTTCCTGGCTCTTGAGCTCTGTTTCTGCTAAGTTCTGTTCCTGTTGTGTGTTTGAGCCAGGTTCTGCCCCTGTTATGTGTTTGAGCTAGTTTCTGTCCCTGCTGTCTGTCAAGCCATGTTCCTTTCAGTATCCTGTTCCCTGTAAAGCCAAGTCCCTTTCAGATTCCAGTTCCAGCCAAGCCCTTTCCAGCATCCAGTTCCAGCCAAGCCTGTTCCAGCATTCTGTTCGAGAATCCTGAATCCTGTTCCAGCCAAGCCTGTTCGAGAATCCTGTTCCTGCCTTGTTTATTGTCTTGCTTCTGTTATTCTTGTTGCCTAGCTCCTACCCTGTCTTGCCTGTCTAGGTGTGCTTTGTCTTGTCTCTTTCAGTCTAGTCCTGTCCGGATCCAGTCCTTGCCTTGTCCTTGTCTTGCCCTTTTCTGGACCCCGTTTTAATCTACTTCCGTGCATTTCTGGGTCCCAGTTTTAATCCAGTTCCGAGTCTTGCCTTGTTCTGGCCCTTTGCCTTCTTTTCCTTCTTTTCCTTACTTCGTCTGGATCCGGTTCTTGTGTTGTCCATTGTGTTTAGTTACCTCTGTCCTGCCTTGTTGAGTCTGTTAGTTTATCCTAATCCAGTCTGTTCTGATTCCTGCCTGTGCCAACCCAGATGATTTGTCTGCTAAAGCTCCGGCTTTGGTCCAAGGGCTCACCATTCCTGACAGTTCTGACAAAGTGCTTAGTTTGCCATGCCCATGCCCCACCCATGTTTACAGCCCCTTTCACAGTGCTCACAATAGAATTTAGGTGTAAACCTAGAATAGCGTCTAAGTGCTATTTCATGCATAAATGTAAATTAGTGCCAGTGAATGCCAAATATGTATTGGTTGTTAGCGCCAAATTTATCAGTTTATGTGCATAACTTCCAAAATTCTATAACCTATTTGCTCAATGTTGCACACTAAGGATGAAAATTTGCATGCAAGATTACGGAATTGGGGGGATAATGCAAACATATAGGTTTATATGTTTGGCTCGAACTTGGAAAAACCAGGTATAACTTGGGATGAATGAGCCAAATGTATAAGCTATACATTTAGTACTGAAGTTCATGGATTCTTCTTGAAACTTAGAGGCAGATGCACTAAAGCTAAATGAGCCTTTAATGACACTCCAACGAGGAAAATTTGATCCGTTGCATGCATCAAAGGGCTTTTACCGAGGAAGCCAGCAGCTAACGAAAACGGAATGGAGATGAGCAATTAGTGTGAAAACCCCATTGAATCGACATGTACTAACCTTTTCCGATTGCCTTTACGCAGGAAAAAGGCAGGAAATCTAACGAGAGGTCTGGACCTCTCGTTAGGACAGCTCTGTGCCAGGAAAAATCATCAAGTGAAAAAATAAACAAACTTTGAGCCAATCCCAGCGCATTAGCAGAGCTAAAAGCGCTGTGATTGGTCCAAAGGACGTCAGAAAACACATAAAAAAATAAAAATAAAAAAAGGATCGGGAGGGGGCAAGGGCGCTCATCAGGAGCGTCCTGTACGGACGGCCTTGCCCCCCCCCCCCCCGCTGCTCCCCACTTTCCGCCGCTCCCCCCACCCCGAAAAAGCAAAATTCTAGCAGCCCCTGCCCCCCTCCCTTCCTCACTACTCTGTCTCACCTCAGCTCCGCCTCCCGACATCCTCCGCCCTGTGCCCCGCCCCCTCTTGGGGTCGTCGCCGCCATTCCCCTCCTCCATCGGGCCCCCCTCCCTCTTACCGGGCCCGTGCAGCGCCTCTCTCCTCTGTCCGAAGGTGCTGCACGGGCAAGAAGAAAGCTGATGCCTCCCTTCGCCCAGCTTCTGTCGCGCGTCTCTCTCCTCCTGGGCCCGCCCCTGTCTGACATCGGTAACCTACGTAGGTTACTGACGTCAGACAGGGGCGGGCCCAGGAGGAGAGAGACGCGCGACAGAAGCTGGGCGAAGGCAGGCATCAGCTTTCTTCTTGCCCGTGCAGATAAAGAGCTTAAGGTCCATGGAGTCTGCCTGTTCAGCTCTTGATGAGAGAGTTGTATTTGTCTGGCTCACTTCCTCCACATGCAACCTTACAATGCAGTCAGGAGCATCTCCCCCCTCTCTACCAGCCATTTCTTTGCCTGTGAAGTACCTTCAGTCTAATGGAGCAGGATTTCTTTCTTCCTTTTGCTTCTTTGTAAGCCTGTGATAGCATCACCCTCTGTCCTACCTATACTGCCCTGCTAAGGAAGAATACTCTCTGCAGTGAATCGCATTTCAAGCAGTGTCAGCTTAACATTTGTTTTCCAACCTGACAATGTATTTTGTTTCTAAAGGCTTTTATAAAATAAGTCAGGGTGGCAAATTAATGTTTAGAAAAGTTCACTTTCCTTGAAATGTGATTCACTGCAGATAGTATTCTTGTTTAGAGCAGTATAGATGTCTTTGTTATACAGTGACTGAGGATTCCTCCTTGTCCTCCACCTTTCTTTCCATCCTGGGTGGGAGCCTGAATGAAGAAAGAGGACTTTTTTTCCACTTAAATTTATGTGTGTGTGTTAATAGTTCGCTGATACAGAACTCAGACGTAGCACACTGTTAAGACTGAGGGCTTCTTTTACAAAGCCGCGCTAGCGATTCCCGAGCGGCAGATGAGAGGAAGCCCATGGGAATTGAATGGGCTTCCTCTCATTTGCCGCACCGAGAATCGGTAGTTCGGCTTTGTAAAAGAAACCCTGAGTGCAAGAAAGGAACATTGGGAGAGATTTTAAATAGACAGGGAGATGGCTTTTGGGGGGGGGGGGGGGGGGGGGGTGCTTTTTATTTAGTTTCACATAAAACCTCAGATACAGCATTTTTCTGTCTTTCCTCTTGGGCTGCTTTCTATAAACTGTGTTTTGTCTCTGTGATTCGGGGTGCTGTGGAGCTACTGACATATTCTTTCCTTTGCTGTTTAATGCTGCTGATGCTGCCTCCTGCATTCAGACTCTCTCACTGGGGATGACTCTCTCCTCGATTGCTCCCTGCTTTCTAACCCTTCTGCTCCTGATCTGCTGGATGAGTTTTCTCCTGCCACGCTGTCCACTCCAGCTCACGCAGGTAATATTATCGTTTTGATGCTTTCACCGTGATGTGATCTTCCCCCTGTTTCTTCCTTTCCTTTCCTTTCAGGTTGATCATCTCAGAATCCCATGAATGCTTATTCTGTGCAATAAGATACAACCTGCTGCCCCGTCACATAATTTCATTCATTCAGTGAGGGCGAGCTCCTTTTAAAAGTCTTATGGGATATACAAAGAATCCCTGCCTTGCATATCGGACTTAAGGGTGTGTGTTGTTTTTGTTGCCACGTCTTCTCTGCTGCTGAAAGAACAGTACTGGCGAGAACTCATAATATTTTTTATTTGACTTTATTGTAAATGTGCTTCCTTGTATAGATTTTTATTTGTTTTGGTTTCAGGGAAATTTAAAGAAGTGAACTGTTTTTCTTATCGTCGTACCCCTTGCATTCAAAAACGTTTAAGTTTTCACTCTTTGAGTCTGATTCATGTTTCTGCAAGGGTCAGTATTTGGCACTGATTCATGTTTCTGCAAGAGTCAGTATTTGGCACTGATGAGGAACAGAACAGCAGCATCCTTCTTTCTAGTTGAGAATGTAATTACGTCAGAAGGGTTTTCAAGACTTTTAAATGGAGCTCCATAGGAATGGGGGCAAAAATTATTTCTGTATGAAAGTTCAACATTTCTCTAATATTTCCACTTTAAATGCTATTGTTTGGCTTAGGATCACAAACCTGGCCTTAGGTTATTGTATTATATTGCATTTTGTCTGTTGCTTCTGGTATATGAAGTACTATGTGAAAAGCTTATGGTGAACCGACTGTTAATGGCTCTGTTGCAAAGAGCCTGAAACCCTCTGTGGTCCTGAAGAAAGGTTATGGTTCTTGCTTGGGGTCAGGCAGCCAGCAGTGAATAGTAGTCATGGGTCTCGGACTTCGCAGCTTGACATCCCAGCCACTTTTGCAGTAAATGTTTTCACTTACCACTTAGGCTTTGTGCTTACCCAGTATCTGTTGGGGGTGTGGCCAGCATCTGCCTTGCAGTTACTGCCCAAGGTAAAGAGTACACTTAATTGCATCCATGCTGTAGTTAGCATAGCGCCATGCACTAAAATACCCCCCACCAGCACTTATTAGGGCATTCCCTGGAAGTTTACTGGCAGAGCAGGAGCTGCAGTCGCTGGATTATCTTGCCCCATTGCCATCCCAGGTTCAAAATGTATTTGTTTATTTGGGTTTATTAACCGCCTTTATGAATTCACCCAAGGCAGTGTACAGCAGATAAAGTTTAACATGGTGACTCTGACCCCTAGTGGTAGTCTTGTAGTACTATAGCTAGGCATCAAGCTGCTTGACTTCTAGCAGTAGTACTCTGAGACTACCACTAGGGTTCAGATCCACCATTTTGAACCTAGGATGGTAATGGGGCGAAATTAAAGGATTGCTCCTGCGCTGCCACTAAACCGCTAGGGAAACACTATGTAAGTGGTGGGAGGAGGGTCATTTACCTTTTTGATCTTTGGGGGGGGGGGATGATGATCTTCAGGATGCTAGGAGTTTGGGGGTTGATACTTTTGCTTAAGAGGGGAAGATTGGGGAGATGGGGGTTGTTTGGTTCCTCATCAGGAGGGATTGGGAGTTTTATCCCACAATGAGCTTCTGTGGTAACTACTAGCGGGTAGTGTGGATGCAGCTGCTCTGTCTACAATGGTGACAGCACACAGGAACTTAGCAATGCGATGTACGTGCCCATAACCTACCCATTATCCACCCATTCATGTCTCCTGCTGTGGAAAGCAGTTAATGTGAGATTTGTAGCACAGGACTCTTCTTGGCGGCATATTACCTGCTTAACACACGTTAGTAGACTGACCCCTTTGTGTCGAACTGGATGTTTGGAGGTTAGACTGTCAGTGCTGACATGTTGTGTTCTAGGGCTAAGGCAGCTAGCTGACGGGAATGATCAGAAGCAAGCGCTAGAGGCTGTTAGCGCCATACTAGCACTGGCGTTTGCTAACGCCCCATGATCAGAGCCCTCATCATACACCAACTTAATTGTAAAGGAGTGACTAAAAATTAGCCTACACCGCAAACTTCCTATGTAACGCCTCTAAATGGTGGAACACATTGCCAAAGGATACATGACACATCACTTTTTCAAAAGTTTTCCCAGAAAAATAAAAACATTTCTGTACAAAAAATTCCTAATGATCGACGCAACCTAACATAAATGACGGACAACACTACAAATGTACCCAGTACACAACACTTAGTGGGATCACAGTCTAATTCTTGATAATATTCCTGATCATTCAATTGTCTCAAAGCTTCCTGCCTGTAGTTGGTCATATTCTGTAACACAACACCACCTCCTTTATCTGCCCTGTGAATTATAATATCACGATTGTCCATTAATTCTTTCAAGGCTTTCTTTTGCATTTTGTTCAAATTATGGGGCACAAACGGATGATGAGTCTCCATTTTAGTAAGATCATGTAACACTAGCTGAGCGAATGTTTCAGTATTCGCGTCAGGAGGTCCGGGTGGCATCCACGTCGAAGGAAGTTTATGAGTCATTAGAAAAGATCAGTACTGTTCTTCATTCCCTTGTGCATTTTCGTTTGCATTGCTTGTTGATTCTTGTTTATTGAAAAAAGATTTTAATTTTCTAAAACTTTTTGCAAACTTTGTCTCATCCTGAATGGATCATACACACTTGTGGGGACAAATAATAAACCCATGTTTAATACCTCTCCCTGGTCCTTGGTCAGCATCCTTGATGATAGATTATAAATTATTCTTTGTTGTTTCGCGGCGGGTGTCGATTCCGAGTTTGTCGTGGTTGGGGTATACTCAGGGCTGGACCTAACTCCTCTGTTGGTCCTAAAAAAAGATTCAGATCTATTGTTTTCTACCAACATAGAGGGAGCGCTGGATTATTACTTCTTGATGTTTCTTTTCTTTCATCACCTGATGAGTCACTGGAAGTATTTGTAAATCCTACTTTTCACATGCGATTATATCTTTTTGATCTTTTCTTCATGTATAGCCATGGGTAAACATAGCCCTTGGTATAATCGTATTCGTCGCGTTTAAACTTCTTTATCTTTTGATTGCGAATTTCTATTCTATATTTATCCAGTGTTTGTATGTGCTGCTGGTACTGCACTTCAAATGTTGTCCCGTCTTGATTTCTTAATCCGTCTAGTTTCTCTTGCTGTTCAAGTTTTTGCAATTCGAGTTCCCGTTTCAATTTATCAATCGTTATTAACATTAAGTCAAGGGAGCATTGCGAAATCACTGAATTCCACTGATCTACAAATGTTTTATCATCCATGAATCTTGGTTCTTTATTCCAGCGTAAACCCCGAGGAATGCGCTGGACATGGCAGTATTCGGTTAAGGCTTTTATGTGAAATTCAGTCCATATTATGGTCTTACTAATCCGCAAGAAATCATTCCAATCTACATTATCAGGTATTTCCTCCGATCCAAATAATCTCTGTCCACTCATTATTTCCGTGATCCTATCTTCGGTCAGTCCCGGTTTTGATGCCCACCCAGTTGCCATTATTCCCCATGGGCTTGAAATCACTATGCAATACCTTGGGTATCATATCTCTTCCTGGTTTCAATATTCAAACATTGATTCTCACAAATAGAAACCGTTGGAAATTCTTCATATATTTTTTTCTTCTTTTTTATATGCTCTTAATTGTTAATATATAAATTAACTAACTCACTTCACTAGGTAGTGCTATTATCAAAGCTTATCCAGTTGTGGCTAGACTATAAATAATACTACAGTGCTCAGCTGTGCAAATTATCAATCACTCCGAATGATTGAACGTATAGTTTAGTTCAGCATACATCATTGCACTGGGTCCCTTCCTCCTCCAGTATATGACATTAAGTACTTAGTAATAGTAGTTAACAATCAATTTTATAAACATAAAGTACTTATCTGGAGATGGTTTGTTAATTCTCCATATTCCACAACGAGATGTGAATTTTTTTCAATCGGAGTGAGATATAAACGTGATCATGTGCTCGTGCTCACTTAAAACAGTCCCACAAGTTTCCCAAACTTATTCTTCCATCTGTAGGTATTCCCTTCCCATTAAAGAACTTCCCAACACTAGCTGTGTTTCGCAGTATAGTGCTTCATCAGGGGAATTCTCATATCCTGCAAGTTGGAAACATTGTGTTACAACCCGCACTTGGTTTTCCAATATGCATGGAACACTGCTGTATTACTAGTTCCTTAGATATAAAATCCTGCCCTTATAATCTTCAGAATTATATTTCTCTCTTAAAAAGTAGATTAGAATCATTCTCAAATTTGATTATAACATTCTAGGCATACCTGAAGTGTGACAGTCTCCCAACCTACGACTCGCCTTTCTGAAAAGACGCCAACGCATGCGCTGTTCTTTTATTTCAAACTCAACTGACTCCTCCCTGCAACCTAATCCTACAGCCACTCAATTTCACGATTTAACCCACGTGGTATGACAGTGTCCTATTGGTAGATTAATCTTTGCTCTTTATTCTTAAGCACTCTTGCAATATCCCTCCCCCCCCCATATGGTAAGTTAATTTGTGTTAATACAGTGTACTTCAAGTCTTCCAAACTGTGATTCAAGCTTACCCAGTGCTCTACCAACGTAGCCTCTCTTTTTTGGATCCTCAGATTGCTGATGTGTTCGGCTATCCGTTGTTTTATTTTTCTAGTTTTATAGCCAATATACCATTTTTTACAAGGACACATTATCCCGTAAACAGCCTGCATGGACTCGCAATCCGTATTGGTTAGAATCCTGTATATCTTGCCCATTATTGTGGAAAGCAGTGGTATATTATAAAAATGCACTTGCTTTTTTTATTATTATTACTATTTCACAGAGAAGGTATTGATTAATGAGGGAAGGGTTTCCTTCGTGCAGAACTGTCTAGAGTCAATCTAAATGAGCCAACATTGTCCAGTTCAGCACACTATTAGCAGCCAAGTTCATACAAAGTTAATTATGTTCAGTGGAAAATAAATCTGTTGGCTCAGGCTGCTTGCTATGTAAGTATTCAATCACTGTTTCATTATTGCTGCCAAGTAATACATATTAAGGTGATTTGTTTTAATTCATTTATCCAGTCCTTAAATGCACATGGTTTTGCTTTTTAAACCCAAAGGTTTCCTATGATAGCAATGTGCATATCTGAATAATTTTTTCTGTATAAGTTTTGCTTGACTTGTCTTTATTTGAAATAAGAAAAAAATGTTTAAAACACATCTTGTCAACAAGGGGTGGGGCTAAGTGGAGACTGGGGGGGGGAGACCCACAGAACTGGTCTGCACAGGGCCCCGCAATTGCTGCGACCGGCCCTGTCTCATACAGTCAACACGAATTTTGAGATGAGATTACTAGAAGGTTGTGTTGCAGGAAGAGTGCCCGCAGAGGTACATGGGTGGGGGGTGGGGGACAAATTAGATAAAAAGGTAGGCAGACCAGTAAAAGTGCAGCAGGCAAGTATGGGCCTCATAGAAGGCGCCACAAAAATTGTAAACACCTCTCTTTCTAATGGGCAGCTACCAACAGCATTAAAAAGGGCAGTGGTCTGCCCTCTGCTGAAGAAAAACAACCTTGACCAGGACAAACTTGAAAGTTACAGGCTAGTATCCAACATCCCGTTTCTAGGGAAACTCATAGAACAAGCAGTCTGTGTTCAACTTAATGACTGACTAGAAAAGAGAAACTGGCTAGATCCATGTCAATCTGGATTCAGACCTAGTTATGGTAGAGAAACGGTCCTCATATCCCTACTAGATGATCTTCACAGAAAACGAGACAAGGGATTTGCCTCAATGTTAGTACTGCTTGACTTCTCAGCAGCTTTTGACACTGGATCCATGATATCATGCTAGCACGACTCACAGAAACAGGTATCAATGGAACAGTACTTGCTTGGTTCAGATCCCATCTATCAGACAGGCAACAATCCATAATGTTTGGCAGCAACTCATCACCACCATGGACACTGACCTGCGGGGTACCACAAGGATTGATACTGTCAACTGCGTTCAGTATCTGCCTCAAGCCACTAGCTGAGCTGATTCAGTCAATGGACACTCAGTTCCATCTATGCGGATGATGTGCAGCTACTCATACCCATTGAACCTGACTTACCTACAGCCTTGAATAAACTGATTACCTGTCTAACATCAATTCAAGAATGGGCTAAACACAACAAAGTTTGTCTGAACCCAAGTAAAACCAAGCTCCTCTGGGTCCCTAACACAAGTGGATACATACCTGACATCAAAATCCCTTTTGGAAAGTACGAACTCCCCCTCAAATCACAAGTCAGCAACCTTGGAATACAGTTAGGGTCAACATTTACTCTGACTCCCCAAATCCAAGCAACTTTCAAGAGCTGCTGCTACTATTTGCAACAGCTACGCTGCCTCTCTCCTTACATTGAGAAGGTAAATCTTATCCCAGTTGTACATGCCATGATAATCAAGACTGGATTACTGCAATGCACTATGCAATGGTCTGACTGCAAAGGGCATGCACCAGCTCCAGTTGATTCAGAACACAGCAGTAAGATTCATAGAAGGTTGCAAGCGATGTGACCACATCACACCATTTTTACAAAAACTTCATTGGCTACCAATACAATACAGGGCTAAATTTAACTGAGTACCTGAAAAATAGGATGATCCTCCACACACTGCCAAGGACACTAAGGTCCTCCCAAGGACTATCACAAACCACACACTCTCCAAAAGACATTACACGATGTGATACCCACAAGCGAGCCTTCTCCGGAGTAGCCCCCACCCTCTGGAATGTACTGCCTGAAAGGCTTCACTTAACACAAGACTATCTCTACTTCAGGAAGCAGGTGAAAGTTTGGCTGTTCAACCAGGCCTTTAATGGAAGAAGTAACTAACTTGTTAGTCTCACTCACACACACAAGGAGTGACTCGGGCTACATATACTCCAGCAGAACATGTTTGTCAACTCCTACCCTAGCTGAGATAATATTTAACCATCTCTCTGACCTTATGTGCAACTTTCATTAAATCAATCACCTTTCTTACCTACCTATCTGTATGTTACATCTTTGCTTTACCCTTCACTATCAATTATAATGTTCTATTAGGTATTGTGTTGACATTGTAAGTAGTATCAGAGCTATAAATGGAGAGAGGAGAACTCCCTGTAAATGTAACTAATATCTAGAAAAAATAGGGAGATTCACTATCTAGAAAAAATAGGGAGTACTATTCACTAGTGCGGAGATAACATGCGAACTACCAAACCCTGAGGCAGGTCTTCGAAACGACGGCCATCGTAGGTCGGGGTTTGAGGAGTAGGAAGGATCCGCACCGAGTAAATAGTGATAAACACCGCAAAAGCTGAGTAAAATAATTTGGGTGTCAGTTCACGTAACTTAAGTGAGACTATACAGTTACTTTAACTAGAACTGGTCAAACACAGAGGTTTTCCGGCCAATGATGAAGAAGTCCAGCCCCCCAAAGTAAAACAAAATACTATATGCTGGGGGCTTCTTGAGGCCTTTCCTCTTTATAACACTCGGACTTTTATGAGTGTTTTAAACCGGTATTGCCTATTTTTGATGCCTGACATTTGAATCTCCCTATTTTTTCTAGATATTGTAAGTAGTATACCATGCCATATTTTGTATTGTTTTTGAATATTTTTACTGCTGTAATTGCCTATTGCTCATTTTTGATCTATTCTTACTGTACACTGCCTTGAGTGAATTCCTTCAAAAAGGCGGTAAATAAATCCTAATAAATAAAATACTTGATGTGTACATGACATTGATTTAAACTTGTGAGAGGCTTAATAGAAAATAGCAGAAGGTGATATCTTTTTTTTCTCTTCTGTGGAGATCACCGTGATGAGTTGTGGTTGGATTGGAGAAAATTATCTGTTTGTGTAGCAGCCTCTGTTTTGTAGACTAGTAGTAATTTATTTTTGTAGAAGGACTTACACTTTTCTCTTGTGACCATTTAAGAAAAATGTTGTTAGCACTTAGCAGAATAAATGTAACAAAAGAAGCATCATTCACTTGACAAATGGATGCCTACCAGTGGTGTGCTGGAGTGGGCTGTCACGGGCTCGCGAGAGCTGTTTGTTAAGTTTTTAAGAATTTTGGGAGCCGGTTGTTAAAATAGGCCTCCCCATGGCTACTTTAACAACTGACTCCCAAAATGTGGGCTTGGGCCCCCTCCTGAATTCTCTTTTACTTTGCTGGCAGTGATGTTGGCCCCACTAGCCAAGTAAATAGACTGCTGCTGCTCCCTGCTCCTTGTTTCTGACTCTGAGCATCAGGTTGGGACTTTTCATGCAAGCACAAGAAGGTTCCATCATGCTGCTCAGAGCCAGAAACAAGCAGCAGAGAATGATGGCAGTCCATTTATTGGCTGGTGGGGCTCGGCAAAGGTATGCCTAGCGTGCCCGCACAAGGGAGGGAAGAGAGAGGCATGTATTCCCCCCCACCCCCCCCCCACCCCCAAATTTCAGGGCCAGCTGTGCCCGGAGAGAGATCCCATTGTTAAAAATTTACCAGCACACCCCTGATGCCTACCCTTTCCTACCCTGTGGTACACTGAGAATGCTCTTGGCAGTTGGCCAGGCCACAGTGAAAGCCTGCAGAACTTATCTTGCCCACTCCTTGAGTATATAAGTTTTGCATTCCCCTTACTCATCGTGGCCTGTCCTTCCTTGGGGGCGATATCAGGATATAGATCTTTTGAACTATACCTTGTAGTTGTATGCCATGGAAGTGCATGAGCACAGAAGGTGGGAAAATGGGAAGGGTTCTGGAAAATCTTACTGTTGATTTTGCTGAGTAGCTGGTGGTATGTGAGGAAAGTGAGTTAGGAAAGACATGCTCTGCTACAGACCAAAGGTTGAAAATTACCTTGGATCATTGATAAGTCACAGAGATAGAGCTTAGTAAACTGAAAAGTTTATTTTTTAAAATAATTTCAACAAGGTAGTTTAATGAAATCGAAGTAACAATGTACAGTGCTCAGTGTTCCATACAAACCACCACATTCTGGCTAAGAAATGTTGAAACAGCACAGTAAGTGAATAATCAAAGTATCAGGAAATAAATGAGGCGCAATCATTATAACCTTTCATTTTACAGTATTTTTATCCCCTACTCCCAGTTAAATAAAGAAGAAGATTGGGAGGAAAAAGCCCAAAGCACCCAAACTTAAACCTATGCAATCAAAGTTTATCCTTTTTTTTTTTTTTACATTTGTATCCCGTACTTTCCCACTCATGGCAGGCTCAATGCGGCTTACATGGGGCAATGGAGGGTTAAGTGACTTGCCCAGAGTCACAAGGAGCTGCCTGTGCCTGAAGTGGGAATCGAACTCAGTTCCTCAGTTCCCCAGGACCAAAGTCCACCACCCTAACCACTAGGCCACTCCTCCACTCCACTCCTTTAAAGAAGCAGTTCCTAAAGCTGAAGTCTGGGGCTTTGGCGGTGGGGACTTCCTTTTCTCTTAAATTTCCATGTAAATGTCTGGTCACATATGGGAACAATAAGTATATTTTTGTTGATTCCTCCCATTTGGAAACTTTTTTTTTTAGTGGATAAACCTTTACTTCAAGGGGAAAATACTTACCCCCCCCCCCCCCCCCCCACACCGTTTACAAAGCCGCACTGCCAACATCCTATTCAAAGTGAATGGGCTGTCAACATTACCGCATCAGCAGCCGCTACTGCAGCTTTGTAAACAGGGGTTTTAGATTTTTGTTTTCTAGGCTGAGATATTCAGAGGTGGACTTTCATAGTTTATCTCCTGCCCATTGTGTGTTTCTGTTTCCTTTTAGTATATCTTATTTGCAGGGCTTTTTTTGAGGGGGGGGGGTACTTGGGGGTACTGAGTACCGGCACCTTTTCCATTGTCTGCTAAAATTGACCCATGGTCCCCAAGTTTTAATGAAAGAGTTCAGGCTCTAGCTTTTGCCTGGCTATTGTGGGGTGGGTCCCTCAGTGATCACCCCACCCCTGAAGGGTGGCCAGCACCTTTTTCACTAGAAAAAAACACTGCTTATTTGTGTTATTTGTTGAATTCCTAGATGTGGACTGTATTGAAAAGAGTGAAATGTTCTTTTGGAATGGTACCTTTGGTATTCTGATATTTCTTGATTTTTGTATGTTGAATATATCGCAAAGAATTTTTTTTTAAGTAGTAGTTTATCTTTCTATTTCTCTGATATTGAACTGCGTGCAGAGTCTGACTTCTTGGGGTTTCAGGTTAATTTTTTGTTTACATTAATACTTTGTTTGTGGTCACTTATCCTGTAGCTGAAGGGGGTCTATGTGTGAGCAGTGCCAGGTGTTGAGTAGAGATCCATATTAATCAGGCTCATTCAGTTTTCTCAATAGAGTCATTAATGTTTTAGGGGCTCACTGCAATATTTATGGTGCTGCCTTTTTCCTTGGTATGTCTTTTATGAGTTTTGGAAGTTAGTGCCGTTATGGAGTGGTAGAATTCATTTTGTAGGTCTTCACTGACTTTTGTAGGGTTCTGTATTACTTCACAAGATCATAAAGAAAAAAATAACTAGCCTTTGCAAAAAAAACAAATAGTTACAAACAGCAAAGGTGACAAAAAAAGTTCCAAAGCAAATGGTGCAGTGTAAAGATTTATTGCTTAGGTAGCAAAAGACTCAACACGAACCATTTTTTGGCCGTATGGCCTGCCTCAGGAGTCTACAAATCATAAAAATAAAAACATTGTATACATAGATTAATAATAAATTAATAAGCAAACATTAATAAACAAAACAAAGAAACATTTTTGGATGCTGCTTCGTGTTTATTGTTTGCTAATGTTTGCTTATTAATTTATTAATTAATCTATGTATAAATGTATACAATGTTTTTTTTTTTGGTTTTTTTTATTTGTAGACTCCCTGAGGCAGGCCATATGGCTGAAACACGGCTCATGTTGAGTCTTTTTTGCAGTGCTTTTTTTGTAGGAAAAAAGGTACTGGTACTTGTGGGCGAGGTCACCATCTATGGCTCCACCCTTATAGTAGCCACACCCCTTATACCAGCAGTGGCGCATATAAGCAATATCACTGAAAATACTATACCCGTATAAGAGAAAAAAATAACTTGTGACTTTTTTCTTTTTCATTATAAAGAATTAGTATAAGCTGTAACAGCTCTAGTATACCCAGTGCAAAATAAAAGAGCAGATATAAATTCTCAAATTGGACATCTTCCAAACACTAAAATTAAAATAAAATGATTTTTTTCTATCTTTGTTGTCTGGTGACTTTGTTTTTCTGATCATGTTGGTCCTATTCTCTGATTCTGCTGCTCTCTGTCTCTTCCCTTAACTCTGTTTCCAGGGCTTCCTTTTCATTTATTTCTTTACTTTCCTCCTTTCTTCTTCATTTCTTGCCCTACATCCATAGGTAAAAGCTGGGTCCTCTGCGGACTTGACTGGAGGAGGTATAGAGCGGATCCAGCTTTTGCCTATTTTATTCATCCATGTGCAGTTTGTCTCCTCTTTTCCCTTTCCTTCATCTTGTCAGTATGCATTTCCTTCCTCTTTCCATCCACATCCAGCATTTTTCCTCTCCCCCTCCATCCATGTCCAGCATTTCTCCTCTCTCCTCCCCTCCATCCATGTTCATCTCACTTCTTCTCTCTCCTCCCCTCCATTCATGTTCATCTCACTTCTTCTCTCTCCTCCCCTCCATTCATGTTCATCTCACTTCTTCTCTCCCCTCCATCATTCATGTCCAGCATTTCAACTCTCTCCCCTCCCCTCTATCCATGTCCAGCATTTCAAGTCTCTCCCTTCCCCTCCAATCTTGTGCATCTCCTTCCCAGGAGCATAGCCAGACAGACAATTTTGGGTGGGTCTGAGCCCAAAATGGATGGGCACAGAATTCAGCTCCTCCTGACCCCCCCCCCCCCTCGCTTTCCGCATTCTGCCTCTCCCCATACCCTCAAACGCAAAATATGAAACACCTGAACTGGTGGGGATCCCCAAACTGCACCAGCTGAAGATTTCCTCCTCCTCGGGCAGCCAGTGCTCTTCAACAGCAGCTGGCAGCACTTGAGCTGACGCCGCTGAGAGTAGTCCTTACATGCTCAGTGCTTTCGCCTGGTGAAAACTGAGCATGTGCAGAGGGGCCATTGTGTGGTGCCATCTCCCGTTTGGAAGAACATTGGCTGCCTAAGGAGGAAATCTTTAGCTGGTGGGGTTTGGAGATTCCCACCAGCCACAGCAAGAGTGCCACAATTTTGGGTGGGCCACAGCCCACCCAGACCCACCTGTAGCTACGCCACTGCTCCTTCCTCTGTCTTTCCTTCCCTCCAATATTTCTTCTCTCTTCCCTGCCCTCCACTCCATGTCCAGCATTTTTCGTCTCTCCCCTCCATACATGTGCATCTCCTTCCTGTGTTCCCTCTCCTCCATCGATGTCAGCATTTCTCCTGCCCTTCCATCAATCCATCCATGCCCAGCAACTCTACTCTCTCCCCTGCCCTCCTTCCTATCCATATCCAGATTCTTCTCTGCACACCCTTAGCTCCCCGACAGCCCTGCGTTCTGTTCCTGCCACCCCGCGACACGTTTGAATCTTTTATTTATTTTCTTTTACCTGAAGTCGCAGCACCAGAGTTAGTGAAAGGACCAGGCTCACCTCCTCCAGCCTTCCCTTCGTTCCCTCTCAGTGTCCCGCCTTCCTCTGACGTAGTTTCCTGTTTCCGCAAGGGCGGGACACAGAGGGAACGATGGGAAGGCTGGAGGAGGTGAGCTTGGTCCTTTCATTAACGCCAGCGCTGCGACTTCAGGTAAAAAAAAAATAATAATTTAAACGTGTCGCGGGCGGCAGAAACAGAAAGCAGGGCTGGGGAGCTAAGGGCGGGCAGGTGAGCTGGTCCTAGGAAAAAAAAAAAAAGGTGCCAGTACGCCGTATTGGCACAAAAAAAAGCACTGGTCTTTTCCTACCTAACCAATAAATCTTTACACTGCACCATTTGCTTTGGAACTTTTGTCACCTTTGCTGTTTGTTACTTCACAAGATGCCTGGTGCTGAAGAGGGTTTTTATGTTGCTGTTATTGAGATGACTCCAGAATAAGGTATTTATTTTATATGATGAGTTCTGTTGTGTGAGGAAGACTTCTGTAGATACCGAATATATTTGTTTACACTTTAACATCTTGACGGCCCACTGTACAGGATCAGTGTCGTCATTTTCCAAGCTACACAATTTAACTGCAACAATTTTTGCTGGGTGTATGCAGCATTTGCAAAGTTTTTCATTTTTTTGTTGTATATAGCACTTTTCTGTGCTCTGTGCTGGTAACAGGCAGTGTGGCTACTGTGAGAGTGGGACCATGGATAGTTACGCCGCCCTCTAAGGCCATCTGTGTATGAGTATCACACCTTTTTTCCTAGAAAAAAAGCACTGTGCCTGGACTGTTGGATGCACCTCTTGGCTTGTTCTGAAAACATGATTACACATCCATGAATGCTTTTAGAAGAAGGAGGGAGGGGTGGGGGAGGATTAATTGACTGTCCTATTGAAATAGGCCAATATGATAATGGAGCGGAGGAGTAGCATAATGGTTAATGCAGTGGGTTGAGATCCTGGGAAATTGGGTTCAATTCCCACTGCAGCTCCTTGTGACCCTGGGCAAGTCACTTAACCCTCCATTGCCTTAGGTACAAATAAACTTAGATTGTGAGCCCATTTGGGATAGATAGTACCTGTATAAATAGTATATGTAAACTGCTTTGACTGTACTTACAGAAAGGCAGTATATCAAGTATGGAACAAACAATGCAGTGAATGAGAGCAAAGCAAGATGTTTGCTCACAGTAGCGTCTTTTTTTTCTAATATATATATTCTCTTTATATAGCTATATGTATACATAAAAGTATTTGGCAAGCTATCTGTGTCTTGCACCCACATACGTACTTATACACGTGAAGTATGATTTTCTGTGTATGCACAAGTTGAAAAGAATTTCCACGTCCACTACTTCATTACACCAGTGGGCATATCAAATAATTCATGTTGGCTTAATCAGTTTCCCTCTGAAATCTACTACACTAGAGAAACTGTGCATTTAAAAGCAGTCTCTTGTTCAGTTAGACATTTATGATGCCTAGTCTCCCCACTTCCATTCTTGTTAATTTGTCAGACAGGCTGTGCATGTTTGCGTTTTGCTCAATCTCTCTTAGGCAGAGAGTTGCTTTTATTTTTGGGGGCTTGGTGGGTTTTTTTTTTTTTTTTTGCTTTGTATTTGTTATCTATTTTTGCTGCTTCCAGCCTTTTTCCCTCACCTAGCACCCCCCTTCCAGTCTTGCAAAACAAACCAGCTCCCCATTGCTAACTGTGTGCCTTGGTACTTCTAACATGCTCTCTCTGCTCCTTGCTTCCATTCCCTTCTGTGCTACAGAGGATGCTAATCTGATAGCAGGCTTTGATGTCCCCGAGGGCACAGAAAAAGTGGCTGAAGATGAGTTTGATCCTATTCCTGTGTTGATATCCAAAAACTCACAAGGTAAGAGGCAGAGAGTTTTTAGAGAACCATAAAGCCAAAATGAAAACTGAATATCTTTAAGATATTAGTCTACCTGCACATTCCTAACTGGCCCATTTCCACCAAATTTATGAAATCATACTTAATTTTTTTTTTTTAATTTGCACCATGCAACCTCACCTCATCCCTGGAAAGGAACAAACCATCTGACATTAGCAGAGAAGCATGTATCTTATTGCATTCATTCATTAGGCCAGCTTTGAATGGGCTTATTTTTAGGATGGGCAAAGATGGATGATATTGATGTCCTGGATCAATCCCCCCTACTTTGGATCTCTTGATTCTGACTTAGTTGTCTGTGAATGGGAAACCTGGTACTATCATGAGCTGCAGTGCCATACTGCTCCTAGATATCTTCTGGCTGTTGTACTGGGTTTAATCCATGCTGCTGCTTTCTTAATCAGCCAAGTAGTCAGCAGGGGTGAAATACTCACCTGGGGGTATGAAGCACATTCATGCAGTACTTTATATCCAATGGGACAGGCGTATATTTTAAGGAATGCAGAAGTTTTGTAGGAAGTGCATGTGCGGATGCATCATCTCCTTACCCTCCTGTCCCTGCTCCCCCTTCCTCCCGCTGGGCTCCGATTCTGCCATGTTGCAGACTTTTTTTTTCTCTCTGTTAGACTCTTAACAGCTGAAATATTGGAGGGGCTATTTTTCTTTAGTAAGATATTTTTCTCCACAGGCAAACAGGGGAAATGTGGACACACTTGATGTCATCTCCCCTAGCTTAAATTCAAATTTTTGGGATCTGGGCATGCATGCACAGGGACTCCTACATAAAGAGAGCCTATCAGTGTGGATTGAGGTTAGTTTACCTCATCTGTGCTACCACGCCGGTCACAGCTCTCCTGTCTTTTGTCAATGGGGCCTCATCCACATGCACACAAAATACTATAATAACACAGAACACTGAGCTACAGACAAGGAACCAAGACTACACCCCCTGCAGCCCACAGACAATTCCTTCCTCTTCCTTCCTCTTCCATGGGGCTCCATTCACCTGCAAGCCAAAAAAATCCCTCCCTGCTCTCTCCCTCAAGCCCAGTTCTAGTTTTGGGTGAGGCACGCAAGACTTCTGATTCGTCCCTCATGAGCCTCTTAGCATTGGACCCTGAAAAGTTGGTTCAACTAGGATACTGGTGCTGACACTTGCTCCACACCACCCCTTCTTGTGCCGGGATACAAAGTGGTGCACCCCTGGCCAGCTCAAGGACCTTCCCTCTCCGAGCACAATAAACCCAATTCAAGGAAGCACTCTTTGACCCACAAGGCCACCACCTCTATGGCTGCCTGTGGGTCCTCTTGACTGGGAGAGCAGACAGCACAGCCTATTGTGAGGATACAGTGGCATAAGCCCTCAGTCCTCCTCTTCATTCCCAATAGCAGCAACCAGCACCAATATAGGAACCACAACGCTGGTGAGAGTTCCCACCTCCTCCCTCTCACTGAGGGACCCAGGTATGCCCCAACTGACTCCCATCTCTTTGCAACCAGTGATGCCCTTTTCCTGCAAATGTTGCAAAAATCTCTGACACATTCAGCCTGCTCCAGCAGACTGTGCAGCCAACTCCTACTGCTTTGCCATAGCCAGCATCTCTTCCTGCTTCCGTCCTTAGTTCCACGCCCACCCCTTCAGGGTTGCTAAGCACACTTACCCCAACAGAAAAAGTGTATGGTCCCCTGCCTCACCCCACTACTAGGACACCAGCCTAAAGGATCAGGAGCCCATGAATTGGAGGGTTAATGAAGAAGATGCTTCCTCTTCCCTGCCACAGGCACCTCCCATGCAGAAGTATGTGGCAGATTATTTCTACCCCCACTTTGTCCAGAAGCTATCAGCTGCCCTCCAAATGTCTTTCCTCACAAGCACCTGCAGACAGAAGGCACTTCCAGTCTATCCTGCAATCCTGTGCCGCCACAAAAGAAGTCCTTGCCCTCCTGGTCCACAAACTGCTCCAAGACCTCCAGCTTTCCATCTGGCAATTACCTCTGTTGGAGCCAGCAGCCTCCAGGCATCTGAAACTCAAATATAAGGTTCATCCTGCTCCAGGACACATTCACCTTCTCAACCGCACCCTTAGTTACCCCATCAATCCATGGTATCATAAACGGCCTAAAAGAAGGACAAATCAACTAAATCTCAGCTTAATTACCCTTTGGGAAATGACTACAGGCTTTTGAACTCCGTCGAGAGAAGGCCTATCAGGGCTCTATGCTGACACGGAGGATTATAGTTCACAAACTACAAATCCTAAATTACCAACACTCACTCACTCCAACAACTGGAAGATGTTCTCGCAGATGAGATTCAAGTGGCCAATCCTCTGTCAGCCTCCAGAAATCCACCTGTTGCCTCATCTGCTCCACCTATGATTCTGTCTCATAGACTATAGCGATGGCTGTCTGTGCCCAATATATGTCTGGCTCAGGGCATTAGACCTTTGTGGTAGTCTCCACGATTGACTGCTGAAATGTTTAGCAGCCTGCCTTATGGGATGAAGGCTGTGGTGGTTGGGGTGTACAGTAGTGCTTCGAAGGGCAAAGAGTTCTATGGCATCAGGTTGGGCTTCTTGTAGTAGATGATAAATCCAAGAAATTCTGCTCCATTTATCCAGACCCACACAGGACTGCTCATGATGCCTTGCCATTCTATGGGACAAGGGTCTACTTTGTGCCTTTTCCCTGCTTTCTGATAGCCAGGATACCTCAAGAATCAACAGAACAAAACTTGGCTCATCCTCGTTGCTCTCAAATGCCCAGACAACTCTGGTATCTGTTCTCTTCCCTACACAAGCTGACAAGCCAGTCCCCCTTGCTATCTATCCCATCCTTCTAACACAGCAAAAGGCTCTCTTCACCCTGACCTCTAGACCCTCTCCCTTGTCAGCGTGGCATGTCAGTGGAACTATGTAGGCCATTTTCACTAACTCCTGAGGTCAAGGACATTCTCCTCTCAGCTTGCAAGCCCTCTACCAGTCAATTCTATCACTCCAAATGGACCTGCTTGTCCTGGGTGGGACTATGACCCCTTCTCTTGTCCCTTCACCTACCTCTTTGAACTCTGCAAGACCTCAAAATTACCTCTGCCTGACTTCACCTTGCTGCCATTGCAGTCTGCGATGATCTGGCCAACCACAAAGCTGTTTCTGTCCATCCACTGTTGGCCCTCTTCATGAGGGGGATTCATGCACATTTATTATCCCTCCCTCCCTCCCTAGGTTTGAGACCCTCTGCCAGCAAGGGACCTCATTGTTGTCCTTGCAGCACTCATGTCCCCTGCCCCCCCACCCCCTGTTTGAGCCCCTTGGCATGGCTTCCATCAAGCATCTTACTTGGAAGGCAGTGTTTTTCATTGTCATCAAATTGACCAGATGCATTAGCAAACTGCAGGCTCTAGTGACCTACCCTCCCTTCACTCAGGTTCTCAACAACAAGATGTTGCTTCGTACACACCTAAAGTTCATTCCAAAGATTGTCTCCGTCTTCCATATGAATCAATCCATCTTCCTCCCTGCCTTCTCCCCAAAGCCTCACTCCACGCCTGCAGAAGAAACACTCCACACCCTGGACTGTAAGTGTGCCTTGCTGTTCTATCTCAGGGAGGCTTTGACCCTTTGCAAGAGCTCCCAACTCTTCATCACCTTCAATCCAAACAACCCTAGGCTGCTCACCTCCAAGCATACCATCTCCAACTTGATATCGGACTGCATCTCCTTTTTCTACCAGCAGTCAGCTTTTGATGTCAAGTGGGCCCTCATAAACTACATGCTATTGCTACATGTGTGGCGCACCTCAGATCCATTCCCTTGATGGGCATCTGCAAGGTGGCCACTTGATTGCTTCTTCACACTTTCACTAAGCAGCACTGCTTGGACTATTTCTGTGTGACATATTGCTTTTGGAAACTTGGTGCTCCAAAGCGCCTCTGCCTTTTAATCATCATCTTCCACCAACTGGTCACAACACTAGTGACCTGCAGCGTGAGATTCACCAACTAGTGTGCCTGCATTTTCCCTGCTTGTCTGTGGAGAAAGCAAAGTTACTTACGTAATGGGAGTTCTCTGTAGATAGCATGGAAATGCAACACAACAATTCCATCTCCTGCTCATCTCAGTTCCTGACCTCAGTCTGTGCTGGGAGGCTCTCTTCATGCAGGAGTTTCTGTGCATGCCCAGATCACAAAGATTTGAAACTAGGGAAGTGTTCTGGCACATTGGCTCCATCAGATGCATTGCCAATTAGTGTGTTAGCATTTCCCTGCTGTCCACCAAGAACAAGGTAAGCAGCTTTGCTTTGCTTTCCCTTTGGGCAGGGCTTGCAGCAGTGGTCCTTACAGCACTAATGTAATTCTGATTGTGTGTGCTGCCCAGTATAGAATAATACTGCCAGTGACGACCAAGGGATAAGAGTGTCTGCAAACCCTCTAGCATAGGGGTTTCATAGCCAACCCATACCCTGGTGCTGCTTCTCATCTTTGCACATGTGCATTCAGCTACAGGTCTTTATAAAATGGCACAGCCCATTTGTTCTTTACACTGTATTTCTCCTCAGAAACTTGTGTGTCATTTCTCATTCACATCCTAACTGCCCTTTTGTATGTATGTGTGTATTTTGTTATCTCTCTAAATATATATTCATATGAATATCTATATAAACTTTCTTCCAGGTGGGCACTCTAGAAACAGCAGTGGGAGCTCTGAATCCAGTCTTCCCAACCTAGCCAGGTCTTTACTGCTGGTGGATCAGCTCATAGACCTGTAGCCGTCTTTGTTCATCCTTTCTCTAGTCTGCGTTTCCATTCCCAGAGGAGTTTAATTTCTGCTTTTTTTGTTGTTTTTTGGGGTTTTATTTTTTGCGTAAGAGTTTTGCCTCCCACCAACCTCAATGAGGAAAAGATTCTTTTTTTTCTGTCCTCCCGGATTTCAATCTGTAGCACATTCCTCTTGGGGTACCGTCCAGCTTCTCCTGCACTGACCTTTAATTGCATATCCTGAAGAAAGTACTGTGTGTGTGCTATTAACCCCCTGCATCATTTGCCTCTAGTGGCAGAGAAGTTTGTGCGTAACTGGCAGTTAATGATTATAACTTCTGTGTGAGTCTTGCTGGCAGTGGCCTTACCTGTACCTCACCACAAAAACAAAACAAATCGATCCTCTCTGGTGCAGTGTTGCCAGCCTAACTCTAGGTCAGGAGCTTCAATTCCAGGCCTGGTTTTCTGGCAACCTATTTTTTTTTTAATTGAAATCGACATGTCGAATAACACAAATCTGCTGAAGAACATGCCAGATCTCCATGCAAGTACAAAAGAGGTTTAGTATAATGACAAGCATTCGTGACGGTTTTCCATGCAACTTTACAAAGGCATGGCTTATTGATTTGCCTTCCCTTAGATTCTTGATATTTCCACATTAAATGTGGATTGTGCAGGGTCCAGAATGCATTAGAATAGAATGAGCTTGTGTTTCCTCACACATTTAATCTAGTAGTGAATATGTAGCTCTCTAATTATACTTGTGAAATAGTTTTGGTGTCCAGGGTTAAATTTGGACACAGGTGAAAATTAATTTGCATTTTAGTTCTGGAGTAAGTTCCAGTTTGAATAGGGCAGGGAACAAATCCAAATTAATTCAGAACTGAATCCTGGAGTAAATGTCTGTGTGTAAAAACAAATATATGAAAAAAAAAAGTTAAAATTTTTTTTTTTCGTGTATTTGTTTTTACACACAGACATATTTACTCCAGGATTCAGTTCTGAATTAATTTGGATTCATTCCCTGCCCTATTCAAACTGGAACGTACTCCAGAACTAAAATGCAAATTAATTTTCACCTGTGTTCAAATTTAATGTATCAAAACTGTGGAAGATCTTCTCTAGTGCCACATGAGTGTTAGAGGGATAACTCTACCCTATATAAATAATGCAGAGAAAATGTTTAATTAAGAGGAGGGTCTTCTCAGAGATATTGCTCGCCCAAGCAGGGTTATCCACTGCAAAAGTGGATTAACACCCTAGCGGGTGGACAAGCTTCTCAATCATTGAAGATCCCCACTACATTAAGACTTTTTAATTTTTAATTATTTAAGCACACCTTATGCCTCAAAAATCTTTTCAAATGTGCATTCCATATACCAGTGCAACAGAACAGAACAAAAATTTGGCTGTATAAATGAATAGCGATACCTGTAAAACTCAAAAATAATAATTCTTCGCCAATATCTTGTGAATTAACTAAAGCAATAAGCCACTAAGCAATTTACAAAATTACTTAATACATTTTTCAAATACTGTATCTGCACAATATACATGTTCCCTCCACAAACCAAATATAAACGACTGCAAAATATTCGTTACTCATATTAATATCTGTTTACACTCAGCACATTACGCATTGCACATTACTCATAGCTTGAACTTAAGTTACTGAAAAATAGAAAGTAAAGGCGCAGCACTTAACTCATGGCTGCTGAATGGGAAAACCCCCGACACAGCAGCCGTTGTATTACGACTCCTCTCCAAACTCCGGAACTCCCAAAAATCCCTTCAGTTGCCCGACACCGCGGAGTTTGGATGCACTCTGTTTTAAGGGCTGGATTCTGTCTGCCGCAATCTGAAAGAGAGGTTTAACAAATGCACCTGCTAATACAGTGACAACTGGACCTTTGGGAGTTCTGGAGCTTGGAGAGGAGTCGTGGTACAACGGCTGCTGGGTCGGGGGGGGGGGGGGGTTCCCATTCGGCAGCCATGAGTTAAGTGCTGTGCTTTTATTTTCTATTTTTCAGTAACTTTAGTTCAAGCTATGAGTAATGTACGATGAGCAGTGTGTAATGTATAATGAGCAATGTATTGAGGGTAAACAGATATTAATATGAATAAAATGAATATTTTGCAGTTGTTTATATTTTTGTTTTGTGGGGAACATGTATATTGTGCAGATAGAGTATTTGAGAAATTTTGTAAATTGCTTAGTGGCTTATTGCTTTAGTTAATTCAGAAGATATCGGCGAAGCCACTATAGGCAGTTACAGAATTATTATTTTTGAGTCTTACAGGTATCGCTATTTATTTATACAGCCACATTTTTGTTCTATCTGTTGCACTGGTGTATGGAATGCACATTTGAGAAGGGTTTAGAGCCACAAGGTGTGCTTAAATCATAATAAAAGCTTACAAAATTAACAAATCTTAAAGCAGTGGGGATTTTCAATGATTGAGAAGTTTGTCCACCCTCTAGGGTGTTAATCCATCTTTGCAGCGGATAACCCTGCTTGGGTGAGTTATATCTCTGAGAAGCTCCCCCTCTTAAATATTTTCTCTGCATTATTTATACATTTAAAGTGTATTCGCCCTTGCGCGACAAAGCAGAACAGACAAATTTACACATGGATTAAATGAATTGATATGGAAGGGTAGAGTTATCCCTCTAACATTCATGTGGCACTAGAGAAGTTCTTCCACTGTTTTGATGTATTGGTACTTCAGATATTTTTTGTATATTTGAGCTTTATTTACTGGTAGTTTTTTGTGGGATTTTTTTTCTTTATATTCTGTGTGTGAAAACAAGCAAAAGAGGGGCTTTGAAATGGAATATTAAAATGACCTTGGGTTGGGTTGCTAACACTGTACAGGATTCTCTTAGTACACAAGTTATATCTCCAGTCCAAAATGCTTGTCTTAGATTTGTTTTAAAATTGCTGCTGCTTTCAAAATACCCACCAATTTCTTTTCTGCTTTGCCACAGGTAAATTGACAGGAGGACCCATGGGAGTTAACACCCAGGACCCCACACCTTTTGCTAAAGCTTTCTTAGAGTAGAATAACCCAGCCTATATGCATTGAGAGCCTGTTGTAAATTTGCAGAGGTAGGGAACCAAAGTCACTCTTTCCAGTGGATTTTGATAAGGGGGGAAGGGCTAGCTCACTCCTGTGTTAACTGAGCCCCAAATATCATCCATGAGTAAACAGCATAAATTGAGTGTTCTTTATCTGTGTGACTTTTATTCCATGTAAAATGGTTCTGCCACTTACTGTAGCTACATGGTGCCCCTGGTTCAGCAGGTCCCATAACATTACTAACATTAGGAGTTTATCATTGATTGAGAGAGAAGTTTGGTGCATGAGAAACGACTTATAAGCAGTTAAGAAATGGGGGCTACCTGTCCTAGGATGTTTTGCTACAGTATGCAGGTTAAGATGTAGTTGGGCAGCAAGTCTACAATTCCTTTGTGGGTTGGAAGCTCTGATGGTGAATTCTAGTGTTGTCATTTGAATGTGTATGGTAGTTCAAATTTGTTTTAAGGGAAAAGACTGTGTATACAACATCACTGTTTAGAAATGCACTTTGTATTATCTACCTTGTAGGTTTTATTAAGAGAACCCATCTGGGTAAATGTAAACCAGCTGGAATTAGGGGGTGATAGTCTACTAAGAAAACCAGCTCCAAATTGGAAAAGTTTCCATACCCCACTCCCAGTCAACCCTCCCTTCCATTGGAAATTTGCTTAATCCTCCAAACTGACTGAGGATTTCAAACAACTCTTTAAGGCTGGCTGCTTTCAGAGCTGGCTTGATGAGACTGAAAGTTGCCGCAGAGAAATGATTTAAGATTTGCTGTGGCAGGTGACAAAGACAAGTGTTGAATCCTAATGGAAAAGACCTTTAATCATTTATATAGTACATTTGTACAGAATCACCCACATAGCCACAAATTCAACCCACATTGTTTTGTTTCTTTAACTTGTTTTATGTCTTTGGTAAAAATATTTATCCTAAAAATGTAAAAATTTCCCTTGCTGTTTTCTTATGAAATAAGTTAAAACCCTTACAACTATGAGACTTTTTTTTTATTTTGTTCACCTCTGTGCTGTAATGTTCTTCACTGCACTGATTTTGATGAGAATGGAAGTATGACTTCTTTCAGCTGTATGGGGCTGGGTTGATGTAATTTATTAGCTAGTTGTTCCACTCTTCACAAAGCATTGTAGCGGATTACAGTCAAAACCAACATAACGCCATCAGTTCAATAACATGAAATGAAGCATATCTGAGGAGGAATAAATTGTCCACTTACTGTTTGGTTGTTTGTCATGAGTAAACTCTGCTGACCAAATGGATGCATCGGTTTTTAACTGTCTTTAAGTTTGGATTATGTAAAGGTGTTTTTAATATGTGACTTTAAGATGCCAATCTGGGTGTGGTAGCCCCCACCCCCACCCCATTAGGCATTTTGTTTGGTTCATCGTCTTCTCCTTTTTCCTGCAGTATAAAATGTTTTGTACATTTTTGGGATCTTGCCGGGTATTTGTGGATTGGCCACTGTTGGAAACAGGATGCTGGGCTCGATGAACCTTTGGTCTTTCCCAGTATGGCAATACTTATGTACTTATGACATAGGCAAGTGAAGATTCTAGGTTTACAGAGCTTCCTTCTAGTTTTTGGATAAACAGAATGCCCTCTTATTTCACAATCAGATGAGGTAACTTTTGATAAAAGAAGAACTGGCCTTTGCACATGCAGGCAGAAGCACAATCTGCAAAGGTGATACACAAGTCCAAAAAACAAATAGTGTGGTGCAATAGTTTATTCAAATATCAGTGACTGGTATTGAAGACTCGACATGGGCCGTGTTGCAGCCGCAGCCTCAGGATTGAACGCACCAATGAAACACACAATATATGCTTTACCTATTCATAGCACTAACTGTCAGCGTGGTACTGAGATAGCAGCTACCTCATACCACGCTGACAGTCAGTGCTACGAATAGGTAGAACATAAACTGTGTGTTTTATTGGTGCATTCAATTATTATTCTATCAAATACACTGTCAAGCAAAAGCCCGTGTCAAGTCATCGATACCCGTTATTGATATTTGAATAAATTGTCTTCACAACACCATTTGTTTTTTGGACTTGTGTGTCACCTTTGCTGTTTGTGCTTCTGTAAAGTTTAATAGGCTGGGCTGAATACCAGTGAGTTACTTTCTTTTTTGTAGTTTCTGAGGAGTTTAATTAATTATGTTTAGTTTGGGCTTTTGATAAAACCATGTGTTTTAGTTAATTTTCTAAATGGGAGTAAGTGGTTTTTCCATAGTTGATTCTTTATTTGGTTTTCATATTTTGGAGGAGATACCTATGTACTTTTTCACAAAGTGAAAACTTCATCTGTGACTTGAAGATAGGGATTATGTTCAGAAAGATGAGCTGATTTGAAATGTGGCAGTGGAGTCTTTTCAGTCACAGGTGTGCAGAATATGAATACTGATGCCTTCCCTTTTGTTAGATATTAAAACACTCATGTTTCCTTGGGATGTTTGCAGGTTATGTTTAAAGCTGCTAAGCTCAGTGAAGAGAGAAGTCTGTCTGAGTTGGGCTGGTACTGTTTGTGGCCTTCACACAGAGAGACAGTATTTCTCTAGATAAAACTGCATGGAGATTCAGAAGCTGATATTAGACACACGGACGGTGATTGAGCTCAGCACCTGAGAGAACTGCTGTGAACTTATTAGCTGCTGACCACCATATTCAAATCATTTAAAGGACATTCTGTAATCGGTAAAATAATAATACCCACATAAATGCAAAAATTCTGCTTAAGCATTATTCTGCAAGTACCCACTTGATTTACTTAGTGTGCATTTGCAAAGGGCATGTACACAGGGGCAGGTCTTGGGTGGGGCTTGCATAACTTAATAGAATACTGTAACTTACACGAGTACCTGCCACATTTAGGCATCCGCAGTTACTGCAGCTGCCTAAATACTACTATGTCAATACCGGGTTGCACTAGTATTCTATGATGAAACCTAGATTCCTTTATAGAATAGGCTCAGGCCACCTAAATGGAAGCACCCAGTTATAAAATTGCCCTTTAAAGCACTCTTGAATGTCTTTTGGCAACTAGCTTCTCCAGTAAGGGATTGTGCTCATCCCATATATCTTAATGACAGGTCTTCAAGATGAGTGGTGAGTAAAACATGTGAAGGAATGTTCACAGTCTTCTGGACCACATAAAGTTCACTTTAGAGCTTTGTTGAAGCAATCGCCCAACCTGTGCTGCTGCTCCTGCCTGCTCTGATGACGTACAGGCCCCTGCATCATGAGTCTGGGATGTCTCCAACCTGCTGCCACGTGTATTCTCAACCTTACTACCTGCTGGACTGCTGATGAGGGAGGTGTTCTGTAGCTCTGAGGATGCAAATCTGATACCTAAAATGATACTATTGTGTTAGGTCTCTGATCAGAAGCCACAGGGGATTATGATCCAGGTGAATTTAGTATCTCATTGCAGAATTTGTCATGGGTTCTCAAGCTGTGAAACAGAATAGCTCAGCAATTCCTTCCCTTGAAGATTAATGTGCTGCTATAGAGACCTTTTGCCCTTCATCTGAAAAACAAATTTCCTGATACCTGTACATATACTGGTAAAGTGCATTTTCCTTTGTGAAAAGTGTATGAGATTGTTTTAATCTCTCTCTTTGTGTATGTGCGTGTATTAACAATTTGGGGTGGAGGTGAAACATTGTATTGGCTGTGCAGTTCTTTCAATGTCTAATTACCTTCCCTCCCCCAAGAAAAAATATCTTGGATTTTGTAAATAAACATATTACGATTTCTCAATGGTCAAGCTTTTTGCACACACCTGTTTTTCTGTTTCTCTATTAGATCATCTTTAGTACTTGGAAACTGGCATTTGCACTTTCAAAGAGTTGTTTTGCATTAAAAAAAAAATATATAGGTATGATCTTAGTAAAGTGAGTTTATTTTCAGATTTTTTTTCCTTTAGGTAGTAAGTGCAGGGAGGCTCAGATTCAGATACAAAAATTAATGTATGTGAGAACAGGAAGAGGTCAGAGCAAAGCAGAGGGAACTGGGTACCAGCTTAAGCAGACTTGAAAAAAAGTGACCTTTCAGTTTGGATCAGAAAAGAATCGGGGTGGAGGAGCAGAAGGGAAAAACAGAGGTGCTGAAGTTTTATGAAGGTGGTTGAACAAAGAGGGGAAGTAGGATATTAAGGACCATGTTTGTACCATATTGAGAGAACCTGTGAATCCCCAAGGATGGTCTCTTATTTTAGCCCAGTTTATACTCGGGAGTATGATTTGATCATAATCTAAATCATAATAAAAGAGAATGATAATCTCATTCAATAAATGACTCAAACACAAAAAGGCATATTTTCATTAAAAAAGTTGACAGTGTCCTTGTGTGAGAAAGTATGTGAACCTTAATGCAGTAAATATAGGAGGACAAAAATGCAAACCCAGACGTGGTTATACACAAGAAGTAAAAGGCATATTTTATAAACAGAAATTACATTTATAAAGGTTTGAACTTTAGAGAACAATAACTCCTTAAAATGAGGAGAAAATGGTACTTTTGTTCAATCATGCAAATATATAAACATATTTCATTCAAGTTGGGCCATTTGGCCCTTATCTACCATCATGTTTCTAAGTTGCCTATTAACAGCACACCTTTTTAACTGCATACCACTAAAACAAAGCATTGCCTCTGCAGCCTTCCACATAGGACACATTTCATGACGGATCTCGGGGCGAGGCAGCAGACATGTAAATGTGCTGAAACATGAATTATATACAATCTTTCACTGATGATCTCACAACAACAAATACATTTAAAATGGAACATATGGTTTATACCAGAAAGACAAATCGTACCAAAAAGGAAGAAACAACCCTTAGCTCAAATCCAGGAAAGCAAAAGAGAGCAGGGATGGACAAACAGCCTTTCAATAAAATCCACTGTAATACAGTAAATGATGGCACAAAGACCAGCATGGCCCATCCAGTCTGCCCAGAAAAGTGACCAGGGTCATACCTGACACTTTTGCAGGATACTCACCTCTGTCTTTTTTTTTTTTTAAGTGTGAAAGTTGTTTATTTGTTAAATGGAAATGCTCAATACTTTTATTGCATCCTTTTGTCATATAGGGATCCAAGTTTCTATCCTTTCAACTTCATTTAATCTCCTTTAGTTCTGTAGCCTCTCCATTTTTTGGAAAAGGTTTATTCATTAATATCTTTCAAGTGTTTTTAAATGTCTGTGTCATATCTCCCCTCTCCTCCAGGGTATCATATTCAAGTCTCTTCTCATATATCATCTGGCAGAGACCGTATACAGTTTAGGTCACTGTCCTCTGAAGTGCTTTGTTGTCCTCTCTTTTAATGCGACCTCCAAAATCGAACACAGTACTCAAAGTACTTTTCTATGTAGCTGAATATCCTTGTGGCCTTAGCTATTACCTTGTCACATTGTTTTGCCACTTGTGATTCTCATACTATCACTTGAAGGTGTTTCTCCTGGTCTGTGCATATCAGCCTCTCTCTCCCCTTATTGCGTACAGATCCTTTGGATTTCTGCATCCCAATTGTATTACTCTACATTTCTTCACATTAAAGCTTAACTGCTGAGCATTAGCCCAAGCTTCTAATTTTTTGGGTCACTTTTTGTGCTTTCCACTACATCTGGGTTATCAACTCTGTTTCTAATTTTCATGTCATCTGCAGAAAAGCTTACTTTTCCATCAAGCCCTTTGGCACAAAACTATTCATCAGAATCGGCCCCAGGAAAGATCCCTGAGGCACTCCACTACTCACCTTTCTTCAAATGAGTTCCATTTACCACCACCTTCTGTACCCTGTTAGTCATTCAGTTTTGGATCCAGTTCACTACCTTGGGTCTCAGTTTAATAGAGCTTCATGTAACAAACAGTATTAAAGGCTTTGCTGAAATCTGAATAGAATATATCCAGGGTGTGCCCTTTATCTAGAAGGATATTCATTATTGTTCTCACTGTAATGCAGTTTTTCAAAAGGGCTGCAGGGGTGATCTAGGAACTAGACTGTTGAGCCTCACATTTGCGCTGGGAGAAATAGTTGAGCATGTGCATTAAATAAATAAATTACGATATACAGCGCTGCATATGCCTTGTAGTGCTAAAGAAATGATAAGTAGTAGTAGTTAGATATATGGCTTAATGGAAATGAGTCAGGATGGGGTCAGCAAAGGCAAGTCTTAACTTACCAATTAGGTTTTTTTTTTAAAGTGGTAAACACGGAAGTGGATAATAGTGCGCTGCCTGATATGATATGTTTGGACTTGGCATTTGACAAAGCCCCCTCATAAGACTTCTTAGGAACTTAGAGTCATGGGATAGGAAGGCCATGTCCCTTTGTGGATTACTAACAGGCTAAGAGACTGGAAAAATAGTAGTTTTAAATGGTCAGTTATCCACATGGAAAAAGGTCAGTAGTGAAGAGCTTCAAGGGTTTGTATTGGAACCTGTTGGTTAATGTGTTCATAAATGATCTGGAGATAATTGCGGTGAGTGAGGAGAGGAGGTGATCAGATTTGCAGCGGACACAGAATTATTCAAAGTAGTTAAAAACGGCAGAGGATTGTGAAGATTTTTAGAGGTACTTGTGAGACTAGGAGACCGGGCATCAAAATGGCAAATGAAAATTAATGTGGACAAGGGTCATGCACATAGAGAAAAATAATCCCAACTACAGGTTCAGAAGGCTGGGTTCTGAATTAGTTGTCTCCACCCAAGAAAAATCTTGGAGTCTTTGTGGACAGTACATTGAAATTTTCAGGCTAGTGTACCTTTGCAATCAAAAAAGCAAATGTTAGGGGTTATTTGATAAGGAATAGAGAACAAAACTTATGACCCTGTTTACTAAACTACGCTGTAGACGAGCTAGCGTTTTTAGTGCGCGCTAATGCTAGAGACAGCCATATATTCCTATGGGTGTCTCTAGCATTAGCACGTGCTAAAAACGCTAGCGTGCCTTAGTAAACAGGGCCCTAAGAATATTATGCTTCTATAAAGGTCCCTGATGTGACCACATCCTCTGTTGTTTGCAGTTCTGGTCACTGCCTTCTGAAAAAGGGAAAGGGCGTGAGACTTGATATACCACCTTTCTGTGGGTTTTTTTGCAACTACATTCAAAGCGGTTTACATAGTATATACAGGCACTTTTTTGTATCTGGGGCAACGGAGGGTTCAGCGACTTGCCCAGAGTCAGAAGAAGCTGCAGTGGGAATCAAACTCAGTTCCCCAGGATCAAAGTCCACTGCACTAACCTCTAGGCTACGCCTAGAAAAGTTTCAGAGAAGGGTGACAAAAGGGATACAGCAGCTCTTGTATGGAGAAAGACTAAACGGTTTAAGGTGCTTTGGCTTGGAGAAATGATAACAGAGAAGATGATATGATTGAAGTTTATAAGATCGTGAGTGGGATGGAATGGAAGTTATTTAACCTTTCAAGAAACACAAAAACGAGGACACATGAAACTAATGATCAGCGGATTAAAAACAAACTGTAAACCGTTTTTTCACAGTGCATAACCAAGGTGTGGTATCTGTTGCCAGAGGATATAGTCAAGGCAACTAACATAGCGGTGGGACATGTTCCTGGAGGAAAAGTGCACATTAAATTATTAGCAAGGCAAACTTGGGAGAGCCATTGTTCCTCCATGGAAATGAGCTAACAGAAAAAGATCTACTTGGGATCTGAAGGGTACATGTGACTTGGATGGCCACACTTGGAGTTGAGATACTGTGTTCAATGGACCTAGGTGTTATATACCCAACCTTCTTCCAAAACAGCGAATCGCAAGCTTGTAAGTAAATCTGACATTGTCTTTCTGGTGTATATTAAGATAGGTTAACAAAAGATGAATGTAAACTTCAGATGTAGTACAACCATTACACATGGTGGGGAAGGTGAGGATGCTGTATGGAGGTAGTTTTGGAAAACATATTGGCAAAAAGTACAACAGCCATGCTTGTAGTACTCATTGTCCAATATAGAACTGATTATTTCTTGTACAGGAAGCATAGATGGTGCTAGGTTGTTTAGATTTTCCTTATCAAAAGGCAAAATGAGAAATAGCACTGACCACCAACTGTGCTTGTAGAATATGCAGGACATAAATGATATACATTACACAGAACGCTTGTATTTGAAAATGGTAGGACAGCTACATTCTCCAGAGGGGATGGTTTAACTGGAAGAGTCAACAATAAATCAGAACAGAGACTAATGAAACAATCCATTGTATCCTTACTGAGAGTAGCCATTTTCAGAAAACTGAGTACCCATATGCTGGGCTTGAATCTTATACTCTTGAACTGGTGATGTCCAAAAGGGAAATGGGACTTGATATACCGCCTTTCTGAGGTTTTTGCAACTACATTCAAAGTGGTTTACATATATTCAGGTACTTATTTTGTACCAGGGGCAATGGAGGATTAAGTGACTTGCCGAGAGTCACAAGGAGCTGCAAAAAGATGAATGGTCTCTCTTTTTAAAACACTTGGGCAGTAAATTGAACATTGGAATGACTACAAAAAATCAGAGAAGCAATCCAGATAGTTTGTCCAGACAATAAAAATATTATCAATCAACACTCCCTTACTTTTCAAGGCCATAAAAACAGATGTATATAAGAATGCCTCTTTGATTTGATCTGCGTGTAAATGAGCAATTGTCAGGGCCATGGTGGCTTTCATCTGTTTAGCTTGGAGCGAAAACTGACCTTGAAAACTAAAAATAAAAAAAAGATGTTAAACACATGTTTGTGTCTCTGGGAGGCCTGGGGTTCTTAGACCGATTTCTCCCACAGCTTGTTCCTAGTATATAATGTTGCAAGAAGCCAGTTTTCCTGAATTTCAGGACATGTGGACAGAAAATGTGAAAGATCTGTTGATTCCTGAATGTACAACTTTATAGCAGGGACTAAGGGCTTCAAAAAAGGGGTCTATGCAGATCGACAAAGGTTCCAGTATTTATTTTAAAACAATTTGTGCACCACATTCTTAAAAAATAAAAACAAAAAAAAAAATCACTCACTTTAGATCATGGAGCCAGCCAATCCCAGTAACAGTAGGCCCACGTGGAGAGGATTCCAGGGATTTGTGTATTCTCAGTTACTTCAGCATAAACCAAATTGGAAAAATGGCATCTTGATGTTAATTTAGAGTTCAGTCAGTACAGGTCTTTTGTTTTTTATTGAATAATTGCACAAAGGAAAAACATATATCAGCATTAATAAACAGAGGCAAAAACAAAGATATTGTTCACACAGAAAAGGCACAAGTTGGGCGTCTAGCATATAGCACACCCTTATTTTTAGTGCATGCTAAAAATGCTAGGGCATCTTTGTAAAAGGACCACCATACTTTTCAGAGGATCCCAAATTCATCAATAAATATTGCTTGATTTAACCACTTGCTTTCTGTGGTCTTTCCTTCCAACCCATGGCCAACTCCTTGTGTCTTTTTGATTGGTATTTGTTCTTGGCGTTTTCCTTTCCGTTGTTGTTTTCCCCCAGAACATCTGCATTTCTTTTTTTAAAGTAAAGTAACATTCAAATAATTGTCCCATACTCTTTGCAAGCCCAGCATGGATCCTTTTCACCTTGGCAGTTAGAGATAGTGGAGGCAGTTAGAGATAGTGGAGGCTGCCTTGTGTGTCCCTGCCTAATGGATACAAAAGTCTTTAACTTCCCAATCTTCATCTATTGAATTAATAACCTTGAGGCCTGTAAACAATGCAGTAGTTGCAGGAACTGATAATAGAATTTCTGAGGCAAACCAAACTCTTATCTTAATTCTGGGAAGAACTTAAATCGATCTTGATGAACTAGCTGACTAAAAAAAACAACCCAATGGAGCATTAAACATTTCTGGTGTGGCTTGTTGTAAAGTAGAAATATTATCCTGTATACCGATCCAGAGTACATTGCTAGATCTATTAAGTGTATAATGAGTAACATAGGCCAGATGAGTACTTGTTAAGACTTGCATTCCACTGGTTGTCAAGTTCAATGTTGTCTATATATAAATTTGGAAGCCCTATGGTATGGAAGAGTACTAAGTGAAAGAGTATAATTTGGTATGAATGGCACACTTTTGTAGTTGTGAGATAAGTCCAATCAATAGATGGCCACAGCTTCACTGCTGGATTTGAATAAACGAATACAGATAATAAAGAGGACATATTATTCAATAGTTTATTCAGCGCTTTGATATGCCACCCTTTGAACACAAAATATGGGGGAAAAGGATTGGAGAAAAGATGTAAGCAGTCTGTACCCTGGGCCCCAAGGCACCCAGGGTATATCTCTCACCACCTGAAAAATTTTGGTAAATAGGCAGGCTTTGAGGGCCACCTTGAAGTGGGGTCTAGAAGCCTTACCTCCTGAGGATGTTGGATAAAGCATTCCAAAACAAAGGGGCAAAATTAACTAAAGGCAGACTGCCACATAGAGTTTAGGCTAGAGATTTTCCACCAAGTTCTTCGGACACATCCAGCCTGTTAGGTTTTCAGGATACCCACAATGAATATGCATGAGATAAATTGCATGCATTGCCTCCATTGTATGCAAATCTGTTTCATGTATTTTTACTGTAGGTATCCTGAAAACCTGGCTGGTTGTGTCCCAAGGACTGGGTTGACAACCCCTGTTCTAGACAAATTACTGTGGTTGATGTATTAGGAGTATAATGAATGAGTTGTGCGTGTAATTAGCTAAATGGGACCCTGAGTAGACTACTCTATGCACCAAGAGAAGACTCTTAGATTCTAAAAATGATGGGTAAGCAGTTGAGAGCAGTAAGAAGTAATGTGACATAGTCATACCTGCCCTAAAGAGCAGTTTTTCTGCTCTATTTTGGAGTACTTGTAAGCAGTGGAAAAAAAGTGAGCTTTATTCTTCAATATGGTAAATTGCAGTAGTCTAAAGACAACTAAGGAGATGTGCAAAAGGTAGGGTACAGAGATCTCTGAGATCACAAAAGGTTCTTTCTTGAACAGCAATCACTTGATCATTCTTTTTCTCTTGAGTAATTTTGGGTCATTCCTCTATACAGAACTGTTTCAATTCTGTGACTTATGTGGGGCTTCCTTTCATGAGCACCTTGCTTTGGGTCTTGCCACAACATTTCAGTAGGGTTTAGACTGGGGCTTTGACTTGGTCAAAACAAAATGAGAAATATCTTTGTTGGACAATCTGTAGATTACATAACTGCTTAGGGTCATTGTGTTGCTTGTTACCCACTTTTGATTCCGCTTCAGCTCACAGATGGATGACTTGATGCTCTCCCATGGAATTTTCCTGAGATAAAGCAGAATTCATGGTTCTGTCAGTGATGGCAAGCTGTCCAGGTCCTGAGGCAGCAATGTAGCACCACACCATGATACTTCCAGCACTGTGTTTAACAGGATGAGGTTCTTAATTTAGAAGGAAGTGTTTGGTTTTTGCCAAACAAAACGTTTTATTGTGACTGAAAAGGTCAATCTCTTCAGAAAACATATATTTATTTAAGATTCTGTGTGAGTCATCGAGACGCTCTGTGGTGAACTTGAGCCAGGAAGCAATGTATTGGATATTTTTTTGTTTGTTTTTTGTTTAAAGAGATCAGTGGAACCCCATTTCCTTTAAAGTTTTTTCCCCAAATAGTTGATGCATGAGCCCTTATATCAACCACAACAAGAGGCCTGTAGATCCTTAGCTCTGGGGTTTGTTGTGAATTCATGGATGATTTTCTGGCTTACTCCTGGAGAAATTTTGGCAGGACAGCCACTACTGGATACAGTTGCTACAGTCTTCAGCTTTTCCCCATTTGCAGACTTTCTGACATTGGATGGAGACAGCCTGAAATGTATAGAAGTGGTCTTAGAGCCCTGTCAAGACAGATGAGTGTAAACTGCTCTTTCATGGGTTCTGACCTGAAATGACCTTTATGAAAGGAAGCCTTCAAATATCAGTTCTGTATGGAAGAATGGGCCAAAATTCCTCAAGGGTGATATGAGATGGAGAGCAGTTAGAGGAAATGTTTAGTTGATGACATTGCAGCTCAAGGAGGTGTTCTCAGTTACTGAATGAAGGGTTTACTTACATTTTTACACAGAGATACTTATTGAGTCTTTTTGTTGAATACGTAAGAATAATGTTTCCTTTTTCTGATGCTGTTTAATCATTGAGGTTATGGTTCTCATCAGGGTTTAAAGATTAGTTAGTGTCTAATGGTACTTTGAGTACAAACATACAAAATGCATAACATTTTCTCAGCAATGTAGGTGAAAACCAAGAGTATAACTGTTTCTGTGCAGGGAGATAATGGAATCGATGAGAGAACCCACTATCAAGCACATCTTCATTACTGTGGCACATTGGGGCAGTACATACACTTGATTGGAACAGAGGAGCATAATGTGTTTGGACTGAGGTCCTGTTTCCATACTAAAGCGAAGGGTAGAAAGTCCCAGGACCTAGGTTAATTGAAAAGTTTAGTAAAAATTCTTGTAACACCTGAGTATGAATCACTTAGCAGCCAAAATATTAAAGTCCCTTTAGCAAGACAAGAATCAGCCTCTGGACATGCAGGCATGAACAGTAAAGTATATCTGTAGAAACTCTAACCTTTCTAATATGGGAAAGAGGAGTACTTTATCATGCAGTCAGAAGTAAGTGTGTGTATTTTTTTGTAGGTATATGTGTACAGTATTGACTATGGCATTCGCTAGCATTTTTACACTGCTGAATGTCGATTGTAAGAGCTGAGAAGGTTCTGTGAAATTTCACCCCTGCAGAACAAAATGCTTTTTAATTTCTCTGTATCATGTCCTCGGTTTGAGAGCATAACAGTTTCTTCTTTTCCTTCTGCATTCTGAACTCTCCCCTATGATTTTCTCAAGCTTGTTCTCTTGTGTAATTATAATTTCATCTGCTGTGAGGGCATCGCTGAGCAAATACACTTGAAAACAATTGTAATACAAAGGTTGCAACAAAAACTGCAGTTTTGGTTCTGTGTGGAAGAGTCACTAGCTCTGCATGGTTAGGGAATTACATGCTGGTGCATAAATAACTTGCTGTTAGGTGTGTTTCCCCATTCCAGGGTAAAGGGAGGGGGGGGGGAGAAGATGCCAGATTGGGGAGTGGTTGCGAGGGGGAACCAGAAATGAGTACTGGACCTGGGAAAGCATGGGTAAGAAGGGGACAGGTGGATACTGATTACATAGGGAGGGAGGGGAAGATGAGTTGCTGGACTATGGAGAAGGGGGGAGTAGGGCATTGAGCTACTCCTTGGGGGTAGAGGGGGTGCATATGTGTGAAGACTTGCCTTGGACTTACGGTACCCTTGGGTGGTCCTGCTTTTGTGCACTGCATACAAATCCATCTCAGACATTCATTGTGGTTATTCTGAAAACAAGCTTGGTTCTTGAGTATTGCAGAATCAGCTTGAGAAATACTGCACTACTGCATTAGAACCAGGCAAAATAAAGACTTTGCCATTAGCTATGGCATGGTATCAGCTTCTCACCATATAATCACAGTGTCAGATTCCCATTTGGCTCCAGCTTGAAATTTTGGTTAAAAACAATGTATCATAGAATTGTTTAAATTTGGATTAGCTCTCGCCTTTCTTAGTAGCTCAGGTGCATTCAGATTCAGTAGTTATTTTCTTGTCCCGGAGGGCTTACAATAGGGTTTGTACCTGAGGCAGTGGATGGTTAAGGGGGTCTTTTACTAAGACATGCTCGCGTTTTTAGCGCGTGCTAAAATTGGGTGCACACTAAACGGTAGAGACGCCCATAGGAATCCATTGGTGTCTCTAACATTTAGCATGCGCTAAAAACATGAGCGCACCTTAGTAAAAGGAGGTCTAAGTGACTTGCCCAAGATCACAAGGAGCTGCAGTAGGATTTGCCCTGGGCTTCCCTAGTTCTTAGCCTGCTGCTCTAACCATTAGGCTGCTGTTCTATCATGGTGTAGGACAGTGTTTTCTAAGTCAGTCCTGGAGTACCCTCTTGCCAGTCAGGTTTTCAGGATACCCACAATGACTATGCATGAAAATTTGCATACACTGCCTCCATTGTAGGCAAATCTCTTTCATACATATTCATTGTGGGTATCCTGAAAATCTGACTGGCAAGGGGGTACTCTAGGACCCACATGGGAAAAGCTGGTGTAGGAGAAAGTGAAATAACTAAATATCAAGACTGAGAAAGGACTAAATGAGGCTGCATAGCGGCAGACATCAATTTGGTTCAATTGGAACTAAAGCAAATTAGGACGTTAGCCAGTGATGGGACAGATATTTCCATTTTGGTAATAGTTTACTTGCAATGAATTTTAAGTGTCTGCATAGTAATAAAAGCTTTCCTTTTTTTGTTTCCTTTATACTGTTTGTTTTCGCATTTTAATGCACACGTGTTTAAAATACAATAAGACCAACTTTTTTCTGTTGTTTCACATTAGAAACGACATGAAAAAGCAAATGTTGGTATTTTTCAAAGTCATTTTAAATGACTACATTTCTAATGAATTGTAGTGCAGTGCTGTCCTCGGTGGCACCATCTCCTCCCCCCCTCCACCCCCTCCGCTGCTGCCACAACAGCTATATGTGCACAGGAAGAAAACGATCATTAGTCCAGCTGTACTGATTAACGAAAAGGCTTAAATTGAGCTTGCTGCTCTCGTACGATGCAAATGTAAAAAAAAAAAATAATAATAATTCCCAATTGCGATTGCAGGACAACAGATGTGAGCAGTTACTGAACTGACTATTTTAGATGACCTAATGCTACATAATGTTTCTTTCTGTTAAATGTGGATGAGCCACTCAGTGTTAAATGTCTTCTTCTATTGAAAACCAGTCAGTCTGCTATTGGTGTGTAACTGAACTATAGTTCTCCAATGAGGGAGCGCTAGCTTTCATCCTTCTTCGAGAAAGTCTAGTGGGGTGTAAAGTTTTGGTTTTTTTTTTTGTTTGGTTTTTTTTAGTAATATTCATGAAATTCCCACATACAGCCATCATGTTTTTCGTTGTTCTGTGCTCCTAGTTTATTGGATTAATTACTCGCCCGATCTTTTCAGGTGTTTCTCACTGTGTTCCATCTCTGCCTTTTCTCTAATGTCTGCTTGTGATGATTCAGGGGAAGGGAAAGCAAATGACCTTGATTCCCATTTGCTGACAATAATATGAGATAAAATCCTTGTTCACCCCCTACTGAGGAAGAGGACAGAACAGATCCAGAGGTCTTTGATCAAAAGTCCCATCTCCAGTTTTCTGGTTAACAAGAAATTTGTCCCAAATAAATCTCACTGTTTTGTGTATCTCTAGTACTTCTTGCCTCTGTTTTAGGAAACCCATCTTCAGAAGGGGTATTTTCCTCCTATTAGGCTAATATTTTGAAATCAAGACTTGTAGAGGGCCCAACTTAAATCCCAGATTGGACTGAGTTTTGTTCTACTGCATGTAACTAGTTTTGTATCCAAGATGATTGAAAGCATAAGCAAGGTATATTTGCCAAAATAAGTTTGTTGCCTAAAAGTTCACACCGATCGTATGGGGGTGGCCTATATACTGCCAGGACTTGGTTTATCATCTCAGTATGTGTTGTCTTGCTGTTGTGAGATGCGTTTAAAGAAATGTACTTTTCTTTTCTCCCTTTTGCCTTCTGTGCAATATGGAAATTAGTGTGATGTCACTGGCCTGGCAAAGCTTCAGCATAACATTATAGATATCTGTAGATATATTCAGATATCTATGGGTAGTAGTTAAACTTGTTAGGAAAAACAGAATTTTTTTTTTGGTTACCACAAAAACAAATTAGTATTGATTGGTGTAGGCTTTGGAGAAACATACATAGTATTTTTGTACAGTACCTTTTGAGATGTCCACTTGTATCTGCCCTATCCTCACCTAACAATGCAATGTATGGAACTGAATAATTTCCCAATAAATGATTTTGATGCTTATATACGTTGTGGGCGTCTGTTTCTTTTCTGATCAGCGATTGCTGTCAAAGATATATATCAGAGAATTTCATTCTCATGTTTTTGAATCATGAAGTCAGATGCCTTGACTACTGTTTACTATGAAAAGAAGTGTGTTTTAAATACCAAATGTGTCTGAAGTGCACCCAAAGGATCCGAAGTCCACATGACAATAGTGAATACATTTAAATCAGCATTAGGAAGAAAGATCACTTGCAGCCAAAAACCAGTTGTTCCGTATTTATGGCTGTGGCTTGCTAGGTTACAGTAGTAGGAGTTAGTTTGGATGATTTTATGTGTATTTGTAACAATTTCTATTTTCTGTCAGGTGATGCACAAAACTCTGTTTTCTGCTTTAGAGCATTTTGATGGCCTACAGCCAGGTGATACAGGTATCTCTTCAAAAGTTAAAGCAGTTCACAGCCCCTGGTAATAGAGAGGCTTTCCATACAGGAGCCAAAGCTTAACATCACATATTATCCTTCCTTGATCTAAACATTTAAATTTAGCTTTTTTTAAAGCATAGAATGAAATAAGCTTATTAATCTAGAAAGTAGCCTGGAAGAGGACTATAAAATCCTGAATGAGGTGAAACAGGTAAACATGAATCAATTGTGTACTCTTTTTTTTTTTTTTTTTAAGTACAAATACCAGGTGGTTACACCATATCACATTTAAAACAAATTGGAGAAAATACTTTTTTCACTCAACCTATAGTTAAGTTCTAGAACTCATTGCCAGGTCAAGTAGTAAAAGCAATTAACGTAGCTGGGTTTAAAAAAGGTTTGGCCAAATTCCGGAAGGAAACATCTGTAAACCTGAGAAAAGCCACTACTTGTCCCTGAGGTTAAGTAGCCTGGAAATTTGCTACTTTGGGGACTCTGACAGGTACTTGTGAGCTGGATTGGTCACTGTTAGAAACAGGTTACTGGGCTAGATGGACACTTAGTCTGACCTAGTACAACAACTCTTATGTTTAAGAATCAGACTGAGGACTGAGTCCCTATGTCACTTGAAAAATTCTGGGTACAATGTGTCTTCTGTCACCATATCCCTGGGCAACTGTCCCAAATTGCCAACTAGCCATCCAAATGAGAAGCTTTCCTTGAAGGTTTGTTGGGAAGAGCTCACTTCTAATGTATTTTGCTTTTATTAAAGCAGCAGAGCCATTTGGGAGCGAACCTAAAATTACTACATTTATCTTTTTTTAAATCTCAGATTAAGAGCTAGGTATTTTATTAATGTCAGTTCCCTTGGTTGTATACTATTAAAGTATCTTCTTATCTTTTGTCATGTGCTGAAAAGTTTTGGTAACTCTGCAGCTTTATGTAGCAATCCATGCAGCCAAGTCATCACCATTGATATCTTCCCAGTAAAGCAGTGTGGTGGTGGTTTTAGACTAATTGAAGGCTTGGCACTAAAGATTGATAAGTTCTCTTGAGCTTCCATGGCTGGTGTTGTGGTTCATGCAGCTGGTCAGGTGGTGCTGCATCCAACTTTGCTTGCTTTACATTTCAGCCATATTGCTGCAGTTTTCTTCTGATGACTGAAACACTGGTCAAGCAAACTTGGATGTGGCACCACCCAATAGTTGCAGGAACCATAAAAATCAGTAAGTTAAAAAGGTAAAATCTTTCTTGTATTTTAAAATTCAGTTTGACTAGCTTTGGGAGGCTCCATTCCCTTCATCATGTTTCCCATCATTTTCTTTGACTGATGGGAGGAGGGTGAATTCTGAAAGCTGCTCAAGAAATCTTAAATTCATCCAATAAAATTGTAACGTCCTATTCTTTTGTATTTAACCTTTATTTCCACATCTCTTTGATTAAGGCAGCAACACCATTTCAGGTGGACAGACTGTGGAGAAGCAATATTTCAAATGGAGGGTTTATTTAATTTTTTGCCAAAAGGCTGGTCCTTAAAGATAAGGCCATCTTTAAGGACCAGCCTTTTGGCGAAAAATTAAATAAACCCTTCATTTGAAATATTGCTTCTCCACAGTCTGTCCACCTGAAATGGTGTTGCTGCCTTAATCCATAAATGTGTAAGAACCTTTGGGTGTACTAGGTACAGCAATGGAGGGTAGTGGTAGATAAAGGGTTGAGTGATCAGGTAAAAGTCAAGATGTGGTGAGGGGAGAGTTGATGTTAAATTTCCTTCAAAAATGAAGCTCGACTGGTCAGACAGGGTTGAATCATTTTGGCCTTGATCTATCATCATTACTGTGTTAAGTCAGTTGACTTGCAAGAAGGGCTAGACGAACAAAAGAAACGCAGAATAATGTGGGATGCCCCCCTTCAGCATTCATTGAGTGAATATTGACTTGCCACTGCTAATTTATATTTACAATACAATTAAACATTGCAACGATACAGACTGTGTGGACAACACAAATGCAAAGATTTGCTTTCTTTTTTAACCACATATTTTATCCTGGAAAGAATCCCCTCAAAATGTGTTTATGGGTGTTGCTGGTTGTATCTGATGCCTCAGATCTTCCATTCTATCAGTTTAAGTTCTTTTGCTCTATTCTGTTATGTAAAGACATTGGGCTGTTGTCCTAGATATGTTTTTCATCTTGTAAAGACATGCATATACATTTAATGAACTTAAGAAGTTCTCACTGGAATAAGACATACAGATTAATTTTTCAGTTCATGTCTTCATGCTTAAAGTAATTTATTTTCTATGCCATTATCAAATGCAGTTATTCACTAACAAAGACTCTACTTTTTTGTTACATATATGCACTTGCCTTTTTTCCTTTCCTTTTGCTAACACCTGCCCCCTTGACATGCTTCTAGCCTGCTAACCTTTCCTTGAAGGTAAGATTTTTTGCATTCTGCTAATTATCTCTGAATTGTTAAGCAATAAAAACCTATCTGTGTAAAAGTTATCAGAAAAGTGCAGCTTTTCATCCTTCATATTAGCTCATGACTTCTGAGCAAAGTATATGCAGACTCTGTAGAACATAACATTAGAAACAAAATGTAATCATTCCCATCGCAAAACAGTTGTTCTAACATTTCTGCTGAGAAATTAGAAATACAAGTCTCATATGGTGGCCATGATGAGCACTGAAGAATCAGGATTTGACCAGTGTGTCCTTGGTGGCTGATAGTGGTCCAATGTTGCCTTTATTGTGCATGCAGGGAAAATGTGTATGTATACTAGATGGATAGTAAAATACAGTTTAAAAATGATAGCCTGTAAACAGGTTAAGGTGGGGATTAGAGGTGCTCTGTGTTCACTACGTGATAGTATTGGTCATCCATTAACAAGGATGGCCTTTTGGTTTAACGGTACTAGTTGACTTTTCATGCAAATATTTTGTCTAACAAATAGGGAGGAGGAGGGGAAGGTTTGTTTTTTCTCGGAACACATCCAGAAGTTAGTTTTCAAATTTGACAGTGAACAAGTTTCTCAACAGCCTTGCACCTGCAAAACATTGGCTGTGAATAAAGACTTGCGTTCAGAGTCCATATAGACTTGATATTTTTAGTTTGTTCCTGACTGCATTTTTGAAATGTGATCTGACTTTGGAATTTTATTCCCTAATCATAAGAGGGCTGTGACCAATGCCTCTGAGAGATACGGGTTTCAAAATGGTGGGCATGCATCTGTTGCCTCTCATTAAAGCAGACTCGTTCCCCAATGTGTGATGAGTCTGCCACCACATGGGTAATTAACAAGTGGAAAGAGAAACATTAAGAGCTGAGGATCTGAACATCTGTAATAGTGGTGTTTTTAAAGCATCTGTCATCCAAGTTGTGAGCCATTTGTCATTGTGCAGTGAATTCATCCTTGAGAAATTCATTTCTCATCTGTGTTGTCATGAAACATCTTCATGTAGTTTAAAAGCAAATTGGGAAGTGAATGTGTGAACAGGTTTGCTAATGTCTTGTTTTTATGCTTCTAGGTCATCAGCGAGAATCAAACACTTATCTTGGTGTAATTGCTGAGCAGCTTAAAGGAGCAGCTTCTGATGGACTTCCGCTGGAGAAGAACATCTGTGAAATGGAGGGCAAAACTGACTTTTTGGTAAGAGGTGGCCCTTCAAGTACTAGCTCATTCCACAGTAGTGAAGGAGAAGGCACGGACCAGGAGATGGACATCTTGGATTGCAGTGGATCCAGACCTTTGCTTATGGATTCTGAAGAAGAGGAAGAATCAAATAAATTGCAGCAGGCACCCCAGGAGACCTTGAGAAAGATTGTCCAGAGCCTTCAACAAGAGGCTTCCAAAGATGCCCACCTCTACCCAGCTGCAGTAGAAACTCCACCTGAATCTTTTCAACAACCTGTCGGTGACATTTTTAAAACACCAGATGTCTTTGCCACTGCTCCTTTCAAAGGCTTGGGAATGCGTGAAGACGATTCTGATGTCTTTACCAAAGCACCATTTATTGCCAAGAGCAACACTGCTACTGGGCAGCTGGAAGAAGCAGATGTATTTCTACAAGCACCATTTACAAAAAAGAAAACTACAGAGGAGATACCTGTTCAAAGTCTTTTATCTCAATATGTCAATAAGGAGATTCTTGCACCCGTTACCATGATTGGACAAAGTCCTGATGTCCATCCCACAGTCAGCCCCGCATTTCGAAATGTGGAAGCAGGCCCAGGAGCTTTGCCTGTGGTTCCCAAAGTTCTGTATTCTTCCATAAGCTTTAATCAACAAGAAAATCTTTCCCATCATTCCATAAGAGCTGCAGAAAACCAAGAAATCATTCCACCACAAGGAACCTCTAAGGAGTACGCAGGCATCCAAAATCACCGGATCCAAGAGCAGGAACTCTCACCAGACCACTTTTTAGGTTCAGTGGTCAATAAACCATTCCGCCCGCAGTCTTTAGCCAAATATTCCCGTCATTATGGTCAGGAGGATGGGCAAACTGTAGGCGCGCAGCCCATAGCAGCATATAAAGTTGTTTCTCAGACCAACAAACAGGCTATAGCTGGTTCTGTTTCTGTGTCACCTCTGTCGTCTAGAACTTTGAAGATGCCTAGTGCTGATCCATTCACTTTAGCACCTTTCCCTTCCAAACTGGGAAAACAGAATCCTTAAATTACTCATGCACAGAAATGAGCAGTGCTGCTGATTAGGATTTGATATGGGATCTCTAACCTTGGAACTGTGATTTACTCTAGAGCAATAGCTATATGTCCCGAGCTCAGAAGTAAAGTTGCAACGAATTTCTGGTGAATACTTTTTATGCTTTCTGTTACAGTGATTAGGGTGATGATGCTTCCTTCTCAGGCTGTGTACTGCCATGGATTTATGTGTGTGATTCCCATATATTCTCTCAATGGTATCTTTTGACCTTTTTAAAATATTAAAACCAGCCTCATTCTGCACTCCGCTTAGGAAGAAGAAATTGTCAACCAGGTTAGAGCTGCTAATAATGGTTCAGTTACCCTCCTTCTTCATGACCTGTTTCTGTTAAGAAAATGTACGGATACTGCATGTCAGATTCTTGCAGGTAAAATGTTTTTTTTTGTTTGTTTTTTTTGCATTAGGTAGGAAAACAAATACAAAAGTAGGCACTCTTTCATTTCCATTCTGTCATCAACTTGCAGCTTGGCTGTTAAGATTTTTTTTCTTTGAATAAGCATTTAAAATACTTATTATAATTGAGTGACTCTGGGTCAAAAATAGTATAGCTTAAATAAGCTAACCAGTACAGTATTGTGAAAATGTCACTTCTGTAAAAAAAAACAAACTTATATGAAGCTTGAGTGCTTCAGGGAGTGTAGGTTACATGGCAGTAAGATCTCCCATAATACCTTTTTAAGGAGCTGTCTTAATGCCATACAAGTAAGCTTACTACCCTCCCCATTCCATCTTGGATATATTGTACCAAATTATTTTCTCCAGTGTTTGGGATGGTCTTTGGATATGCGGCATGCTAACCTTCCTCCAGACTAAGTTCCAACTACAATCTAGTGCCTGAGGGAGTGTTGATGGGGGAGGGAACTTCAGTTCTGGTTGTGTGCTAAGCTCCAAACCATGAAAAAATACATCCTTTCAAAAAAAATGAATAAAATCTCTGTGGGGTGTGCAGTGCTATATTTCACTAATCTACATCTAAGGTTGATCCTTTTCTATTTCGCTGATCTTTCAAACAAGTGTGTCTCTTGAAACATGCAAAATGCTGGATAAATCATTGTTCTTTCATTCTGGTTGGCTGATTGTATAGTGGAACAGTGTGGATGTTGGCCACTATAGATTTTGGAGAGTGACAGTTCAGTGGCTAACACCTCGCTGTTTGTGAATTCACAGGAGAATTCTGCAGGAGAGCAGAAAAATTCGTTTCTGCTTGATTGTGATCTTTTTAACTAGTCAAACTGCTCTATAATGTTTGAGTTCCTGTCCTTGTTAGTAATGCCTGCAATATGTATTCTTAGGCCTCGATGCTCAGAAGTAAACACAGGCGCTAGAGGCCATTAGTGCCAGACTAGCACCCGCATTTACTAGTGCTGAATACTTAGAGGCCCTTACTGCCAGAAACAATGAGCTCGCTCACAGTTGGTGCAAATAGCATGCAAATGGGGGTCATCCTTTATTTCCTCCGATGCTTAGAGAACAGCACAGGAAAGAAGAGTGCCCATACCACTGCAAACCCTACGCCAGCTTGAGCTGGCGTTAGGGTGTCCAGTGTTTCCTCTTTCATTTTTTTTTTTAAAGCACAGCCTGGCCTCGGTGGTCCAGTGGTCCCCAGACCCCCACCCACCCCAAAGACTTAAGGTCCGTGGGACCCCTGGCCATGATTTCCCCCCACCCCAAGACCATCTCAGTGGCTCCCAGCCCCTCCAAATCTTGAAGAAGGGATTTATATGGTAGGCCCCGCCCAGTGCATCCCAGGATGCACTGGGGAGGACAGAGCACTGCCATTTTGATGACGCACCTAGAGGGGGGAGTAGGACTTCTGTCCTCCTTCAAGCTCCTTCTCCTTCTTAAATGTTTGGAGGCCAGTCTTGGGGGGCCCTGGCCAGGAGTCCCATTGGATGACCAGGGTTTTAGTATTTGAGGGGGATCTGGGGTCTACCAGACACCCAGGGCCTTAAGTCTTTGGGGGGGAGGGGTCGGGTCCACCGGACCATCAGGACCTTAGGTAGTGGGGAGTCTGGGGGGGTCCACTGGGCCACCATGGCTTTTCTCCTAGATGCTTTCTGGGCATGCGCTTAAGAGCTGTGCTTATTGCACAACTCTTGAGCTCATGTGCCAGACACTATCCTCTCGCCAAACTCCCTAATGCTCAATGCTATGAGTACGCCAATATTTGCATCTCAATAGCGTTGAGCATTAGAGAGTTGTCATTCTGTGCTGTACCAGTGCTATTTCTTGCACTGTTTAGTATAAAACCGGAAATTTGAGCATCTGGGCCTTTAGTACCTTGCTTGTGATACCGGTGTATGGCTCAGACATACCCACCATCCTGGTTCTCCACAGATATTTTATCCTAAAATGCTAATTATTTAGTTGTATCCTCTGAATGGGTCCTGTTAGACTTTAGTGTCTCCACTTGACTTGAAGTGATGATAAGCATCATGGGAGTAACCTAGGTGTGGAAGTTCTGCCGCCTTTTTCTACTTGGGGGTGCAATGTCTTGCTGACAAGGACCTTGGAAATAGTGGTCATTGTGACTGTTTGAAAACCATATTGAAGTAAGAGGTGTGGTGGGTTTTATAGATTTATTTTACCTGAAAGCTGTAGTGGCAGACATCTGTCATGCAATAATAACCTTCAAGATGTAGTGTTAATGGCCAGCACCTGTGGTCACTATTACTGCCAGTTCCTGGTACATACTATAGAGGTGTGGTGTATATCTAACCAAGAGAAATTTACGATGTAGGAGGTGATAAACTCCTCCCTCTTGAAAGCTTCAGAGTTTGGAGATTTACTTTTGTCATTATATGAAGGTACTGGGATTATTTTTTTCTTCAATGCTTTCACTTTTTCACAGGAAAGAAAAAGGTAGTTCAGCATCAATAAAAATAAGTAAAAACGACAGTAAGTTTTCTAGGTGGCAGTTTTTGATGCTAAAGGGTAGATTGTGTTGAGGCCTACTTGTACCTGTTAGTTACTTATACCTGAGGGAGGAGGCAGTTGTAGACAGCTGTGCTCCTCAAGTGCCACAAGCCAGTCAAATTTTCAGTATATTCACACTAAATATGTTTGAGCTGCATCTACATACACTGCTTTCATTGTATGTAAATTCATCTCATGCATATTCATTAGGGCTCTCCTGAAAATTCGACCAGCTTGCTGCAAGTACTGAAGTTGCCTTCCATTGCTATAGACCAAGGCATCCATTTAACACTCTTGCCCTGTCGTCTCTTCCCGCTTATTTTCCTTCGTGATGATGGCTGGCTTTTAGAAGTTGAGATCTGATCCTTTTCTGTGTATGGATTCTAAGAACAGGCAGTTTCCAGATGGGTGGGGCAGGGTTTTTTTTTTTTTTTTTTTTATATTATGGTACTTTACTCTGGTAGCTGCCTTGATTGAATATGCCATTCAGTTGGCCAATAAGAATGGATGTGCAGCAGCATTCCTCAACCAATAAAGCCACATGGGTCCTTTGGCACACCACAGATAAAATCAGTACTTACGTTTTGAACCTAACAGACCCATTGGTAATTGAATATGGTTCTTTTGAGAATTGATTTACTCTAAAAGTAACTCATTAAATGACAGCAGTTAAGTACTACTGATCTATACCAGATGCTTTTTCCTGCCTGTTAGCTCTGTATGTTGCCTTCCCAGAGTATCCAGCTGCACAGGCAGCTGGGATTCTAGGTTTTTGCAATCACAAACTGCCAGAGCTAGATATTGGGTCAGTTAGTTTCTAGTCTGTGATTACCTTTTTTTTTTTTTTTTAACCTTTATATGGTCAGATTAGACTGTGTGTGATGGGTCTTTGACCCATTTATTCTGCAGACCATGGAAAACTAAACACCTGACCACTGATAGCTGCTGTTCTTTCTGAATCAGAAGTTTCCTGCCTATGGTCTCAAATCTGCACATTTTCTGCCCATGAATTCCACAGAATACAGGCATCTGTAACTTATATAATGTAAAATATTTAAACATGTCTAACTGAAAACGCAACATAACAAGAAGCTTCCGTAACCTGCCCTGGACACCCCACAGCCAGTTAGGATTTCATGCATATATTGGGTCTCTAGTGTATGCAGATTTCTGTCATGCATATTCATTGCAGGTATCCGGATTGACTGCGAGATCCCCAGGACAGGTTTGGGAGGCTCACTACATGAGCTTCTTTTTCTGTTTTAAGGGAAGGTGAGACCTATTAAATGTGAACTCTGCCAAGATGCTCCAGACACCTACTGAAAGTTGGACCGCTAGGCTTTTGTTTGCACCTCTTTGCTTTTAGTTATGTGCTGTGCTTTTTGGGTACTTAAACTCGGTCAGACAAATGCTATGGGCACTGCACAGCACATCATTCCAGGACACCGTTCCCCTTGTTCTAGAACAGGTTGCTTACATTTAAGTGCCATTTGCAAGTTTGAATTTATAGGATACTGCCCTCTACAGACATAAGTGTGTATACTTACACACATAAATGGCAGTACTAAATCCAGCCACTAGTCTGTGTTTACATGCTCAAATTCTGTATAGGTTGTCCAAAGTTTGATGTACAACTTCGGGCGTGGATCGCAGATCTGCACATAAAGTGATTGGCTAAATTGGTGATAACTATCAATAATTGGCACCAAGTACTGGTTATATGTGGACCTGCAATCTGTGCCTATTCTATAACCTGTGCAACTCCAAAGAGGGCATGACACAGGGAGGGCATGGGGGGGGGGGGGGGGAATCAGTGGCTTTCCCAGGATTTAGGCGTGCAGTTATAGATTTCAATTTCTGCACCAAACCAACAGTAAGTAGACACAAGCATTTACACCAGCCATTGTTGGTGTAAGTGCTTGCGACTAAAATGAAGTATGAAAATGACTTAAACACACAGAATGTTTTCTAGAATTTGTGCTTAGCGTGCATCATTTCAGCACCTGTCGTTGAAAGCCATCTACAGAGTCTAGCCCTTAGTGCCTACATTCAAAGGGGGAAGGTCACAGAGGAGAAGCATGGGCATGGCTGACATTTCTGCACTTAGTTTCCAGAATGCTGTAATTTAGGTGCATAAATATTGCACTTAAGTAATCACGTTTATAGCAGCCATAGCCCTGTTGTAAGTACATGCACCTAAATGTAGACGTGGTAATGCAGGTTTATGCTAGTTTTCTCTAACAGCACTTACATGAGTTAAGTGTTCTCATAGAACAGGCTCCCAGGCCACGTAATGGAGGCACCTAAATCCTGACAACCTGCTATGGAACTGCCGTGTGTGTGTGTAACACATGAAAAACCAAATCTGTGCCTGTCCAGTAGGACTAATTAATCTGGCAAATACAATGAACTTTCATTCTTTGTATCCTGTCTGTTTCCTCAGAGGGCTTTCATTTTAGTAAAAGTTGAGGCTAAGCTTTCAGGATAAGATGTAAGTTGGTCAAGGCCTGCTCGGTATAAGCTATCTAATTGGGTTTTATTTCATGTACTGTACTTTGTGTGATTTTTGCCTAAGTGTACAGAGATGAGTCAAGTTGAGCTTGTTTAACCCCTTGTATAAATATGTGTGTTTTATTTTGTTTTTAATTTTCCCCATCATCTTCTTGAGATGTCTCACTTGTGCAATAGATTTACTTTGTGCTTTCAAAGCTGCTTGGTGTTAAGGCACCCTTGTTGGAAAGTATTTTCATAACCTATTATATGCTGCTCCATATAGTACTTACAAAGGGGTCTACATACCAAAGGTTTTCTCCTATGTTGTGTCTATGGGGGTGGGGGGGAAGCTTTGTTAACTAGGGCCAAGAATAAGCTCTGACTCGATATGATGAGAGAGGCAGATCTCAAGTGCATGTTGATAGATAAAAATCGTGTAGTCCTCTTTTTTTGTGTGTGTCCTTTTTGCCTTTCCCTTCAGCACCATACTGGCAACTGGAGACCACTATGGATCTGATAAATGGCCACCCAAGCCTCACAGCACCATCTAGCTACTGTATGCTACTCTTAAAATAAGCAACATGTGCTTATTTAAAAATGTACCGTTGTGTTAAGGATTAGTTGCACATTAACAGCCTCCAAATGGAAGCTGTCCAGCATGAAGGGCAGTGTGAAACACTCCTATTCAGTTTGCTATGCTCAGCTACACACACAAGATGTTAACTATTGGCATTTCTCCAGGAATCTTCAGGCCCCAACAACTGACCCATATGTTTGCAGAAATCAGATGTTTGCATTATTTATTGTAAAGATAGATGTAGGGGAATAAGTCTGCTGTGACTTCTTCAAGAGAGTTGGAGGTAGAGGGTTTATAGAACAAGCTCTAGCAAGACTTGTGGTTTATGCCTGTGTCTGTGGAGAAGTTGTGTTGAATTTTTCCTTCATCTTTTGCTATTATATTACAGAATGCATAGAGTCTAGGTTTTTTTTTAAATTTTATTCTTTGTTCTGTTTATGCTGCCAAGCACTGACTGACTAAAGAAATTATCCACCATTAGCCTATCATGTGAAACAAATTGGGTTTGGAAGACAGCTTTTGTGACAGCAAAAATGCAACTATCTGGTTTAATGCAAGGAGGTTCTTGGGGCATCCACAATGAATTCTCATCGGTGTCTTTTGGCATGCACATATAGTTACCCTGAACTGCAAGCCTCTTTGTAGCCCCTGGAGACAGATGTAGAAGGCCCTTGACTTATATATATATATATATATATATATATATATATATATATATATATATATATATATATATATATATATATATAATATTAAAACCAGACTCTTTGCACTCTGCTAAGAAAGAGAAACTGCCAGCCAGGTTAAGAACTGCTAATAATGGTTCAGTTATCCACCTGCCCCCATATACTAAGTGAACATATAGGGTGACCTGTGTATGTACTGATACATTTTCTCCAAGTTGTGGAGAATGTGAAATTACCTATTGGACTGCTTTTGTTCCCATTGGTCAGTCAGTCTTTTTTTGGTGTGCTCCTTTGGACTTCCAGCTCAGAACAATCCTGCACTTGATTTTACAGCACCATGAACAATTAGGAACCCAACAATTAGTGACAATGTTAGGCCCAGCTTCATCTGTAACCACAGTAGGCACGAAACCCTGAATCTGGCCATGGGGTGCCACCACTGCACAATAGCTGGGGCCTTCCTGTCCCCCAAAGCCCTTGAATGTGTTTCCTCTCCTCAACCAAGGCTGCTTTGAGAATCATAAGTCAAGTTTGGAAATCAAACATAGATCTGTGTGACACAGCTTCATAATAAGAATTCAGTGCGACATTGGGTGCCCCTTTTACAAATGCGCGTACTAAAAATAAGCATGCGCTAAATGCTATAGACACCCATATAGTTCTATGGGCATCTTTAGCGTTTAGCGTGCCTTTGTAAAATATACCCTGGAAAAATGAAGATGCACATCTCTTCACTAACAGAATTCAGAGATTCCTCATGAGGATTTTTCTTCACCAGTCATGACTAACCCAACATGCTTCAAGGACACTTTTTGTTTGTTTGTTTGTTTGTTTGTTTTTTGTTTGTTTTAAAATCAGGATTTACTATATTTATCAAGCTTTGGTTTTTAGAGTGGATAAAAATTTGTTGAGAGTTGTTTTTCACAGGTGAAATAATGAGAAAAATACATCTGGTGCTTGTGGTCTTATATGTCCGTAAACCATGGGCTTGTATGAACATAGAAGCCGTTGTCTTAGTGTCTTCCTTTGTGCCCTATCACCCTCATCATCCCTGTTTTGCTTTGGTTGGCCAGGTCATATCAGGTCAAAGACCTCATCTAGGATTCACACCAGGCCACAGCAAACACTCACTGCTGTCTAAACTCCTGCTTTTGAAAGATGGTTTCTGAAATAATATTTCAGGCAAATCATCTGGTGTCTGTGCATCTTCTCCGTCATTCTTTAAGTGGCGCACATAATTATAGGATACTTCAACTTATATGTGTGACTTGAGTATTTAATTGGGCCTTTGTTGGCAATAAGTATCAGTAATTTGTTACTAATTTGCAGTTATGCGCATAAGTAAGTTATGAGCTAATTCTATAAATTGCATGTGTGGTTCATAGGTGTTCTGACAATTTTGGAGTATGCTTTATAAAATACTTTGCACATGCAACTCCCGCATTTAGTTGCAAACATTTTATGCCTGCCGTAGGCATAAGTGGTTCCTCCTGACTTTTGGTGCATCATTCCCAACTTATGCTAGTATTCTATAACTGCTTTGGCATGCAAATTGCCATTTATAGAGTACTGGCTTAGCACTCACTTTTTTGGCACCTACTTTCTGGTGCCCTATAGAGAATTGCCTCCCTTGTGTGCATTCTCTTCTTTGATAATCATGCTCAGGTTAATAGTAGGTACTACTGCCTGAAATAATTTGCTCTACCTTCTATGACACCATCCAGTATTCCCAAGACTTCAAATCTTGAAATGTAAACAGAAGTTAGCAATGAGCTTTAAGCTGTGTTGAGAGTGTGTAGAGTTTACAGTCTTGTGATTTGCGCAAAGCATGGGATTCAAGTTGGGACAATGAGCTGTCTCTGTGTTTTGCAGCCATTTTACTAAAGTCTTGTGATTACAGTAGTAGTCTGTTTAGATACTTTGAAATCAAGGCCAGCAAATGAGTTGTAGGCAATACTTTGTCAGTGCTTCTCAACCTAGTCCTTGGGGCACATCCAGCCAGTCAGGGTCTCATGATATCCACAATGAATATGCATGATAGATTTACATGCACTGCCTCCTTAGTGTGCAAATCTATCTCCTGCATATTCATTGTGGATATCCTGAAAACTTGATCTGCCTAGGGCTCTCAAGAAACCGGAGTTGTCTACCCCTGGCCTAAACCATTCTCTAGGTCGGTAGTTCCCAAACCTATCCTGAGGAAACCCCCAGCCAGTCAGGTTTTCAGGATGTCTGCAATGAATATTCATGAGAGAAATTTGCATGCAGTGAAAAGACATGCATGTACATCCAGTGGCGTAGCCAAGGGTGGGCCCAGGCCCACCCACTTTGGGCTCAGGCCCATCCAGTTGAAGCATACCTATGATGTGGCTGGCAAGGATTCCCAAGCCCTACCAGCTGAAAACTCCCCAAAACTGTCCCTCCTGCATACCTTGTAAATAGCAGATCTTTGCCTGCAGCGAGCAGCAACTGATGTATGCTGTGGGGCCAACATGAGCAGTGTGTATTAGATGCTGCTCGCTGCTGGTGAAAATATGCTATTTAAAAGATATGCGGGGGGGGGGGGATGTTTGAGAGACCATATGATATACAAGCGAGAGAGGGAGAGACCAAGAGGCTCATTTTCAAAGCACTTAGCCTCCCAAAGTTCCATAGGAACCTATGGAACTTAGCCTCCCAAAGTGCTTTGAAAATATGCCCACAAATCACTTGTGTGACAAGGTGCAGTTCTTCTGCCCACCCATCTTGGGCCCAGGCCCACCCAAAATTGGGTGTCTGGCTACGCCCCTGTGTAAATCTCTTTATGAATATTAATTGTGGATATCCTGAAAACCTGATTGATTTCAAGGTTCCCCAGGACAAGTTTGGGAACCACTGCTCTAGATCCTTTTGGTAAAATCCAATTAGAGCCTGTAAAGGGAGTTTTATTGCAGATGTCCTTGCAGATCACCGTGAAAGGGTAGACAAAAGCTACAGTTAACTCGGCTTCCACCGAAATTGGTTCAGGTTAAGTTTGTTTTCATATATTTGAATCAGTCTGTTTACAGTACCCTAGGCACTCCAGAAAAGTTAGGAGCTAGGAGACTAGAACAAAAAAAAAGGGCCCATGTATGGTATATTTCTGAATTAAGCTGGAATAACATGATGTGGAATGTGTACTGAAGAATGCAAAATGTTAGCAGAAATGTCTGGTGCATTTGCCTGTATAACCTGTATTGTTGTATATGTATTTGAATTAGTGTTTTATAAACAGTGCAAAAAAATTCAGTGACTTGCTAATACCTTGCATTTTGAAATATTAGATCACACACAAGGTAATTTATCCTCTAGCATTTGTAGACTATGAGCATATTCATTTCGACAAGGATTAAACCTAGTTAGTCATTTTATTAATTTGGAGTCTTTTTTTTGTGTGTGTGGAGAAAGGTAGTGATTACCCTCTTTACTGTCCCACATCACTACTACTAGTTTTGTTTTGAAGGCCAAAGTGGAAGCTTGAGAGAGAGTTTGATTTGCACCATTTTAGAATGTGAAATGCTGGAACAGTGCTTCAATTGGAACCCCTTTCAAACACATGAAAACTAACAGCATTGGAAATACCTCTGACTTGCAGACTACTTAGAGATCAGTTATTGCACTCTTGGTGTGAGATGTACGTAGATCTTTATGAAGAAATGTTCAGAGTTGTAAACTCGTGCACATTATGAAAACCTATGAATAAAAGAAAATAGTTTCTGATTGAATTTTAGTGTTTCTTTGTTTCACAGTATCACTGTTGTAAGTGGTAGGCAATTTCTCAAATCTATATATGCAACATGTGTATCATTCAAATATGTATGGAGCTGGCAAAAACTCAGCAACTCAGCCTTGATAATATGAGTGAAGTAAACAATATCAGTCTGATGAGAAAACACCTTTTGTAAAGTTAATAGTTGAATGGTAGGAGATAATTTAAAAAGTTCTGTCAATATAAGGGTGCTGTATTTCTAAAAGTTAAAAACAAAATACACTACAGTGAGTAGTGGCAAAGTTGGCATGAATCTCCATGGGTGTACAAATGAATAATAAGTGTGATTTCTGAATCAGGACTGTACATCCTTTTTCTATGACCCAAGAGATGTACCGGACAGCCAATCTCCCACACTCGCATACAGCTTTGGAATTGTGGACTGATCTCTTAAAGATCTTGAAAAACTGGATATATAAACAAGAAAACTCCTCCATATCCACAAGCTCATTTGTAAGAATCTGTGTTAGGCCAAGACTGTACATTTCCCGAGCTAAAGAAGGAATGGGCCTCAGAGAAATAGATTATACTTCTACAGCTACTATGGTAGGTCTCTGAGCTTATGTAACAGCGTTATCAGATCCAAATAGCAAAAGGTGTTGAAATATGAAAGTAAACGTCCAGAATATATCACCATCATTAAGCTTGGACAAGTGTTCCAGTGACTAGAAAGAATGAGTGAGAATCCACCAGTACTCACAGGGAAGGAAGCAACAGAATTTGCAAAAGAAGAGAAAAAGGATTAGATCACAAACGGGGAAAACAAATGGCAAATGCCTTGTCTCTTGCCTCTTGGCCAGCAACAACTTTCTTCTAACATGGACATTTTTTGGAAATAATGAGCTAAATGTCGCAGTTCTGACTTGGACTTTTTTTTTTTAATGTCCGTCTTTGTGAACATTACAATATTGCTATACTGGAAAAGCACTGGAATTATGGCCCCAAGGAAATTATGGAGAACAAAGAGGTTATGATCATGCAAGGAAACCAAATTTAGTGGTAAAGGAGACAAACAGAAGAACTGGATAGGTGTTTGTTCCAAGTGCTTATTCTGTGAATTGGATGCAGAGGGAGAAGACTCTTTTTTTTTTTTTTTTTTTTTTAATTATATTTTTATTAAAGGTTTTGTCATACAGAGAATACTGGCATTTATAATCTGCTTAACCATCAAATTCAAGGTGGAATACAAAAGTAAACACAAAATCAACCCCCCCCCCCCCGGAAATTAACCCCCCCCCCCAAAAAAAAAAAAACAAAGACTCTTAACTACCAAGAAAATGTGATGGGAAAATACTGAAATATTTCCCATCGTATTACCACAGGCTTGATTTTAAAGCACACTTAGCTTGCCTATACATGTTACCCCTTTTGAACTCTAGAAGGAAGCTCTCTTTGGCACAATGCAAGTACTATGGTGAGAATAAGCAGTACATTTGAGAGGCTGAAATCATAGTTCATACACTGATTTAAGCATGGGTTTATTACAATCATAGTATGTGCAAAACTAATGTATTTGGAGACTGCCCCCAATCACTCCAGACTTGTAACTTTTGACATTTTCAGCCAGTTTGTCGTGCAAGTTAAGAAAAGGCCAGCATTTCTGTATTTTGACAAGTTCACAATAATAATTAAGCTAGTAACAAGGCTGTTTGCACTTGTTATGCATTTTCCCTATTACTTTGTCTTCTGATGCACCCATGGTGGCCTCAGCTTCAGCTCATTTGATCCAAACTGCCTCTGCCTTAAAAAAAAGACCCATTCCCCTAAAACTTCAATACATCTGCTATAAGGAGGTGCTTATTGGGAAAATATAACAAGCTGGATTGCTATAAACTACAGTGTCACAATACCAGAGCATGGATATACACAGACAGACCCTCACTAAATACAAAGTGACCACAGCCTAGACTGAAGTATGCAGCCAAAAACTGAACTGGAACCCCCAAAAAGCAGACTGCTTCCATTGCAAATGTATTTCCTTCTACACGGTCCTGAAATACATGGAGCAGAGGTGCACATTTCCCAAAGGTAACAGAAAATAAAACATTTGCCTAAAGGGGATGTGATTTGATATAGTATCTTTCTGTGGTTACCAATCAAAGCAGTTTACATATTAGGTAGAGAACTTATTTTGTACCTGGGCCCATGGATGGGGTTAAGTGAATTTGTCCAACCTCACAAGAAGCTGCAGAAGGAATTGAGCTTAGCTGCCCTTGTGCTGAGGCCACTGTACTTTCCATAGGCTGCTACTCTACTTCTCCCCACAAGAATGAATGGGGATAATTTTGTATTGTCCTGAGGGAAAGAGAAAAAAACCCCTGAAAATTACTGTAACCTGCTAGTAACCTAACCAGGGACAAGAGGGCCAACACCAATATCAGTTATTTTTGCCTTTCATTAGCCTTGATGTGCCAGCAGTGTGCTTGAAGCCTGCTTCATGAATAAGCCTGTGCATGAGAACTGGCAAGGCCTAAGTCTGTCAACCAGAAAGTCAGGTTCACAATATAAAATAGTGCCTTATCCATGTAGGGCCTGTTTTGTCCCCACAGGTCAATAATAAAAGGAGCTAATTGTGAACATTTTCCATCCTAACAGGTTGTTTTATGGCTGTACATGAGGAATTGTGGTATTGAATAAATAAGTGTATGTTTGTGTTCCTAGTTATGCATCCAAAAGTTATATAATAAAGCCAGTTAATTGTTTAATTTACTAGTGGAACATAACCACAAAGGCATGATATTGTCACATTTTCAATATGGTAATATTAGAGCCCAGCTAAGGAACAGGTTATTTTGAGTTAGTGCCATCACCATTCAGTTGGATAGGCAGTGACCAAAAGGAGGAGGATAAAGGATTTTTTTTTTTTTTTTTTACATTTATGTCCCACTCAGGTTCAATGTGACTCTTACTTTTGAAAATACAGTGAGAATTATAGAATTCAATAACATCATGGGAGCAAGCAGATATGTCTGAAACATTTAACAAAGTTGAGATTAGCATATATACCCCACTCTCTGGGCTGCCGTTGGGGGGGGGGGGGGGGCAAACAGGACAGCTGACCTGGGCCCACAGTTCCAGGCAGCTCCCATGGTCCGCCATCTCTTCCCCTTTTTGCCACTCCGATCCAAGGTCTTCCTTTGTTCCCCTCACCTTCTCTGTCCAGCTTACATCATGTTTTTCTTGAGGGGGGGGGGGATTATTGGCGCAGCAGTGATTCTGATATGCTGCCTGTGACTGCCCCAGTGCTGTTCCTTTACCACTTTCCACGCCCTTCTGATGCAATGTCAGTGGAAGGCGGGAGAGGAACATTGTTGGGGTAGTCACAGACATTGGATCAGAATTACTGCTGTGCCAATGATCCCCTGTCAACAAAAACGTGAAGTAAGCTGGACAGAGAAGGTGAGGGGAAGGAGGTAGACCTTTAGTAGTGAATATCACTAGCATTTGTCAAATTTGACAGGTGCCATGCCCACTTATGGGTTCTCAGACAATCAGAAGTGAAGACACACCTGTTCATCCCATGACCGCCTCTTTTAATGATGTCTCCACCCAAGCCATATCCACCACCAGGGATGACATTGCTGGACATGATGTCATGCCCCACCTAAGCCCTGCCCCTTTTGCATAACTATGCCCTCCGTTACCCCGCCTTATTTCCATAGCCCAACCCTAACCTCTTTTTGCATAGTCCTACCCCCAAATCCCACCCCTTTGGTGATGTCTCAGGAAGTGATGTCATAGCCACACCCCTTTTCAAGATGGTGGCCACCAGTGTATGCAATCATATCACTTCCTCTTTTTACTGCTAGCCACCATCTTGGATGGGGTCACATGACAGGAAATTATGTCAAACCCCCACCCCGACACTGTCCTCTACAGCTTCGGTGGAATTTAGTCACGCATGCGCATTTCTTAAAGGAAAGAGAAAAATACTTTTTTTTCTTAAAAAAAAAAAAAAAAAAGCTTTTAAATTGTTTTAAAAAAGGACACCTTTTTAAAGCTAGACCATCTTATTTTTCAGCCTGCTTTGTTTTTCAAAAGAGATCGCAACGGAGGGTTTTTCTCAGTGTTGCCAGGTGGGCGGTTTTACGCGACCCGCCGCGGGAAATTTTTGCCCGCGGCGGGTTGCGGTTTTTTGGGCTTCTTTTTTTTCTTTTGGGCGACCCGGCGGGGGCGGGGTTGATGACACGGGGGTGGGGGTGTCAGGGGCGGGGTTTGAGTTTGGGCGGGTTTTGGGCTGTTTTTAGGCTGGATTGGGTGGGGAAAAAATTTCCACCTGGCAACCCTGGTTTTTCTGAACAAAGCCATCTGCCTGCTCTTAAGGACATTTCCTCTTTTTCTCTATTTGAGATCTATAGCCTCCCCCTCGGCAGTGACTCTGTGAGATCAAATTTACAGCACGGAATCCCCACTGTTCTTTATGTGAGATCGTCCTGTAACCTCCATCCTGTGATCCTTCCCCCTTAAGCTGGATTGTCTGCTTTTTATTTTTAAAACAGCAGAGTGACCTCCCCCCCCCCCCTCTCCTTCCCCTCCTAGCTAGCAACAAATTTTACGGGGAGAATCACAGCTCAGGCTTAAAATGGATTAACTTAAAAAGTTATAGCCAAACCAAGGTGGAACGGCAGAATAAAAATGCCTTTCTCAAAACCAAACTAAATACACAGGGAATCCCAGCACTGAGCTGTGGGATTGGTTTCTCTGTCTCAGTCAGCTTTTTACCAATCCATTCACACACAGGCAGAAGCCCTTGAGCTACGTTCACTGCTTTTAGCTGTTTTTTGCTTTTTTTTACGACCACAAGCCCCAGAAATAGTATGAAGGCTGCTTTTCAGAGCTAGAGAAAAAAAAGTTACAGATAAGCAAAACTTTTCTCCCTTCCTCCTAGCGCCCACTCCTCCTTATATGTTATCCACCCTATACCGTTAGTGTTGAAATGAGCACCGCCCTATGAAGTCATGTACAAAAGAATCCTAAGCAGAATTTACTACGATCCAGAGGTGGTCGGAAGTTTTGGAGGCATCACGCCTCTGTTCAGAGCCTCTAGAAAACATAATAAAGCTTTCAATAGAATACAGGTTGATGAATGGCTCAAAATGCAAGATGCTTATACCTTACACTGGCCTGCTCGCGTTAATTTTCAAACAAATAAAACCATAGTTTCAGAGGTGGATGCTCAGTGGCAAGCGGACCTGGTGGATCTGACAGCTCTGTCTTTTAACCACAGTTATAAATACATACAGACGATTATGGACATTTTATCAAAATATGCTTGGGCTGTGTGTCTAAAAACACAGGCTGAAGCCTTTGAAAAAGTAGTTTAGGCCATATGCCTAAAAAAATACAAACGGATAAGGGTAAATAGTTTTTAAGTAAACCTGTACAAACGTTACTGAGAAGAAAAAGAATATGTCACTTTGTGACCAACAATGAAGAAAAGCTGCCATGTTAGAGAGGTTTAACCGTACACTAAAGTCTAAAATGTGGTGGTTCTTCACCTCATGCAACACTTTTTGCTATGTAGCAGGCCATGCTATGTAGCTATAATTGGAGTTTTCGCAGTGATGGAATATTCACATAGTAAGCAACCTGAGCCAACAGATTTATTTTCCATTGAACATAATTAACTTTGTATGAATTTGGCGGCTAATAGTGTGCTGAACTGGACAAAGGACAATGTTGGCACATTTAGACTGCCTCTTGACAAAACTTCTGTAAGAAGGAAGCTCCTACCTCATTATTCAATACATATCTGTGAAATAGAATTATTTAAAAAAATGCAAGTGCATTTTTATAATATACCACTGCATTCTACAAAACAAAAAGGAGCAATTTCCCACATGCCATCTTTTTCTTTAGATGTAGGCACAGGAAAAAAAATGCTAAATGCTCCCAGTTTCAACCTAATTATTTTTTTTTAAATTTGTTATGGTGGCCATTTACTAGGTGAAAACATCTCTGCACAAATACAGGGAGTCCCTATAACTAGCCCTCCAAATGACACAGGGGTCCTTTGACTAAGGTGCATTGAAAAATGGCCTGCGGTAGTGTAGGCGCATATTTTAGGTGCGCACAGATCCATTTTTCAGTGTGCTTACAAAAAATGCCTTTTTAAAATTGTTGCCAAAAATGGATGTGCAGCAAATTGGCACTTGTCCATTTTGGGTTTGAGACCTTACCACCAGCCATTGACTTAGTGGTAAGGTCTCACGCATTAACCGGGCGGTAATGACCTTTGTGCATCAAATGCCAGTTGGTGCGCATAGCGGGATGTGTCGGAAAAGAAAAATTATTTTTTGGATGTGCATATTGGACATGCGCCAAAAATGAAGTTACCGCAAGAGCCACGTGGTAGCTGGGCGGTAACTCCAAATTGGTGTGTGTAGACGTTTACGCGGCTTGATAAAAGAGCCCCACAATGATTTAAAATGTAAAACAAATTAGCACTGTAACTGATGAAACCAATACTTCCTCTGTGTACATCCGTATGCTGCACAAGCCAGCAAGTTTGAAAATATAAGTGACATTAAATAAAAATGCTACCAACAATGAAGAACGACGAGGATGCAGCAGCTCATAGGTTTGCATGCTTTGTTTTGAGTGTACTAGATGACGGCTGCACGGGAAAGAGGAAACAAAGGCTTCAACGTTTTGACGTCATCCTGTTTTCTTCAACCTCCTTGGTCTGTAAAACCTGCCCCTCATATAATAAAGTTCCCCTGGCTACAGGACTGCCCTGCTCTCTGCCTGTAAGGTTGATCCTGTTCCCTTTTGTGTAGATGCATTGCTGCACTGCTCTCTTTACCTCCCCTCCTACTAGCAGATTATGGAGATAAACGTCCTCCTATTTAAAAGACTAAGGAAGCACCCCCTACCTGTGAGCTCCAACAGTTATTGTTACTTATGTTCAGGCATTCTCTGGGGCAGACGCCGTCGGTTAGACGCTTCCTAAAGGGTAAACAGAAAACATGGCGACGTTGAGGTTGCTGAGGAGGGCGCTGGGGAGAGGGCGGTGAGTGCGACGTGTGGGGCAGGGGCTCTTGGCTTCTGCCTTCCTTATCTTTTGTTCGAGGAGGATCGGCTGCATTTGAATAAGCGTATTGTGCACCCATTTCCTTAGTTGCCTTTTATGCACTACACCTTATAATCTGTGCAGACACTTTCTCGTTACTCTTTGTCTTCTGTTTTTAAGGGTTTGTTTGTGGCAGATGAGAAACGAACTTCATGCCACAGCTAATCAGCTGGTGTATCAAGTAACACAAAGAAAACCATTGTACCCATCTATAGCGTTACGCAGTCCAGGTAATGGATTGTTCTTGAAATGGGGTTTTGCTGGAATTTTCTTTGGCTCTGAATTTTTATGTAGCTATATCTTAAAGTGCATATTCACAGATTCTTTAAACGTCACTAAAATTTGCTTGCAATCCAGAGATGTGTGCACAAACTAATTAGTTAATGGGCCATTGACAGTTATTGACGTTAATTGGCACTAATTTGGATTTGCCTGCAGATCTGCCTATGTATTAGTCTATTACGCTGTGCCACTTGAAAGGGGGCATGGCCATGGGAGGGGCAAATATTTTGGTGCAGTGATATAGAATACTGGGGTTATACACCTAATTTGTGTGCTAATATTTACACTAGATTTCAACAGGTGCAAATCCTTCTACTCAAAATTGGGCGTGGGTATCTGCGCTAGGTACTATTCTGTAAAGGGAGCTCATCCCAGAACACCCTTTAAAGAATAGTTCTTAGTGTGGATTTTTCCCAGCGCCTGAATTTGAGCGTCACTTACTGAATCTGGCCCTTATTGTCTGTGACCTTGGATTTATGAGTGAATTTAATAGATAATAATGATCTAAGGGGTTGTGCTTCCTATTTTATACCGATGAGCCACATTGCCCATTAGCACCTGCTAAGCTTTACTAAAAGGGCCCCTAAACGTTTTACTTCATGACACACAAGGAATTTTTGTTTTATCTGTGGGTGGCAGATATCAAAAATTTTATACAGTATTTGAATTGGTGTGGGCTTCTTAATAAATCCAAATACAATATGGAGACACACTTGTTTTTCAAAATAATAGTCAAAACACTATTAACCAACAGAGAACCAAGTAAAGATGTTATATAAACTGTGTAACCCATGAGGAAAAAGACCTCAAACACCCAATTCCTTAGTGATAGGAGCAGTTGAATCCAGAGAAATGTGGGTTGTGTCTGTCTACCAGAAGGTGGAGATAGAGCACCAAACTGCAGTGGTACATAGGATGTCATGCTCCTATCCTAGTTAGTATTCTCTGTCTCCAGCAGGCAGATGGATGTCTCCCTCATGCGCCTGGATTCTTGGCTGTTGGCTCCCGTTCTGGTCCTGGTACAGTGTAGCCTGGGGTGTGTGGCTGATTAGTGCCGACTTTAGGGGTCTACCTGGTCACCCCAGGTCCCTTCCCCACCCTACCTCCTTCTCTTGCCTGTCTTGTTTCTCCTTCACCACGTTAAAAAAAAAAGGGGGGGGGGACATCAGAGAATGCTCTGTTTTGTCTCCTAGGCAAGAGATTGCTAGAGGCGTGCAGCACCTGACACTGTCCTCCCTCAGAACCTGGGCCAGTGAGTGGATATTTTTCCTGTCTGGTTCAGGGCATGACCCCTCCCACCCCCCCAAAGAAAAACCCTGAATCGCATGGCCACGGAACTTGTAAAATGCTGCTCCTGCTGTGGTAAGTGCACTTAGGGAGTAGAAATCCAAGGGAGACGTATGTTTTAGGCGGGGAGAGGGATCTTGGGGTGATAGTATCTGAGGACCTGAAGGCGACGAAACAGTGCGAAAAGGCGGTGGCCGTAGCTAGAAGATTGCTAGGCTGTATAGAGAGAGGAGTGACCATCAGAAGAAAGGAGGTTTTAATGCCCCTGTGTAACACGTTGGTGAGGCCCCACCTGGAGTATTGTGTTCAGTTTTGGAGGCCATACCTTGCGAAGGATGTTAAAAAAATGGAAGTGGTGCAAAGAAAAGCTACGAGGATAAGTACATAAGTACATAAGTAGTGCCATACTGGGAAAGACCAAAGGTCCATCTAGCCCAGCATCCTGTCACCGACAGTGGCCAATCCAGGTCAAGGGCACCTGGCACGCTCCCCAAACGTAAAAACATTCCAGACAAGTTATACCTAAAAATGCGGAATTTTTCCAAGTCCATTTAATAGCGGTCTATGGACTTGTCCTTTAGGAATCTATCTAACCCCTTTTTAAACTCCGTCAAGCTAACCGCCCGTACCACGTTCTCCGGCAATGAATTCCAGAGTCTAATTACACGTTGGGTGAAGAAAAATTTTCTCGGATTCGTTTTAAATTTACCACACTGTAGCTTCAACTCATGCCCTCTAGTCCTAGTATTTTTGGATAGCGTGAACAGTCGCTTCACATCCACCCGATCCATTCCACTCATTATTTTATACACTTCTATCATATCTCCCCTCAGCCGTCTCTTCTCCAAGCTGAAAAGCCCTAGCCTTCTCAGCCTCTCTTCATAGGAAAGTCGTCCCATCCCCACTATCATTTTCGTCGCCCTTCGCTGTACCTTTTCCAATTCTACTATATCTTTTTTGAGATACGGAGACCAGTACTGAACACAATACTCCAGGTGCGGTCGCACCATGGAGCGATACAACGGCATTATAACATCCGCACACCTGGACTCCATACCCTTCCTAATAACACCCAACATTCTATTCGCTTTCCTAGCCGCAGCAGCACACTGAGCAGAAGGTTTCAGCGTATCATCGACGACGACACCCAGATCCCTTTCTTGATCCGTAACTCCTAACGTGGAACCTTGCAAGACGTAGCTATAATTCGGGTTCCTCTTACCCACATGCATCACTTTGCACTTGTCAACATTGAACTTCATCTGCCACTTGCACGCCCATTCTCCCAGTCTCGCAAGGTCCTCCTGTAATCGTTCACATTCCTCCTGCGACTTGACGACCCTGAATAATTTTGTGTCATCGGCGAATTTAATTACCTCACTAGTTATTCCCATCTCTAGGTCATTTATAAATACATTAAAAAGCAACGGACCCAGCACAGACCCCTGCGGGACCCCACTAACTACCCTCCTCCACTGAGAATACTGGCCACGCAATCCTACTCTCTGCTTCCTATCTTTCAACCAGTTCTTAATCCATAATAATACCCTACCTCCGATTCCATGACTCTGCAATTTCTTCAGGAGTCTTTCGTGCGGCACTTTGTCAAACGCCTTCTGAAAATCCAGATATACAATATCAACCGGCTCCCCATTGTCCACATGTTTGCTTACCCCCTCAAAAAAATGCATTAGATTGGTGAGGCAAGACTTCCCTTCACTAAATCCGTGCTGACTTTGTCTCATCAGTCCATGTTTTTGTATATGGGATTTGTATATGGGATTTGCGTTCCAAGACGTATGAAGAGAGACTTGCTGACCTGAACATGTATACCCTGGAGAAAAGGAGGAACAGGGGTGATATGATACAGACGTTCAAATATTTAAAAGGTATTAATCTGCAAACGAATCTTTTCCGGCGATGGGAAGGCGGTAGAACAAGAGGACATGAAATGAGATTGAAGGGGGGCAGACTCAGGAAAGATGTCAGGAAGTATTTTTTCACAGAGAGGGTGGTGGACGCTTGGAATGCCCTCCCGCGGGAGGTGGTGGAGACGAAAACGGTAACGGAATTCAAACATGCGTGGGATATGCATAAAGTAATCCTGTGCAGAAGGAATGGATCCTCAGAAGCTTAGCTGAAATTGGGTGGCAGAGCAGGTGGGGGGAAGAGGGGTTGGTGGTTGGGAGGCTAGGATAGGGGAGGGCAGACTTATACGGTCTGTGCCAGAGCCGGTGATGGGAGGCGGGACTGGTGGTTGGGAGGCGGGAAATACTGCTGGGCAGACTTATACGGTCTGTGCCCTGAAAAAGACAGGTACAATTTCAAGGTAAGGTATACACATATGAGTTTATCTTGGGCAGACTAGATGGACCATGCAGGTCTTTTTCTGCCGTCATCTACTATGTTACTATGAGAGCACCTTCAGGGCAGTATCAGGGAGGTTGCGCCAGGAACCCATTAGTGGAGGAGACCGGCTGTACTAAACTGTCACCGGTTTCCTACGTGACGGAGGCGCAGGACAATGTGCTTTCTGCAGAGAACTGTGTTCCGGCAGCCATCTTGCAGCGTGAGTCTGGGACCGCGCTTGTCAGTATGTCAGTGCCAGATTTTTCCCCTGCGCTCCTACAGCCCCCTTATGACGCAGAGGGGGGAGGGCCGACTGAATCGTTTTCTCCTGATTTTGTTTTATTATTATTACACTAGTAAAATAGGCCCATTTCTGTGTGAAATGAAACGGGCGCTAGCAAGGGCTCCCTCCCCCTCACCCCCCTCCCCCAGGAGTTCCCTGCACCCCTGTCTTTGGAGTTCCACACCCCTGTTCGTCCAACCCTCTCTATCCGAGTTCGAGCCCCCTTCCCCTCAGAGTTCCATGCCCCCTACCTGCCTCCCTCCCTGTCCTCTGCATTCCAGGCGCCCCTCCCCTTTGAGTTTTAGGACCCCCCCCATCCCTTACAGTTGCAGGACCCCCCCCCCCCCCCCCCCCGTTGGAGTTACAGGCCGCCACCTCCCGTTGGAGTTACAGGACTGCCCCTCCCCTTCCAGGTCCCGCCCCTCCCCCCTCTGTCTTCCCAGGACCCCCTCTCCCATGCCGTCCGAGTTCCACGCCCCTCCTCCGATTTCCACCGCCCAGCGCCTCCCTCCCTCTCTCTCTGTGGCCTCTGAGTGCAAGCAGGATGTGTGCTGCTGCCTCTGCCCTTCGTAAGTGCCTGCTGTTCTTTTAAACTTTTTACCTCCTGCTCGGCCGGCAACAGTGAAGTCCAGCACGCACAGATTATGCTTCAGACTGCCTTCGCTCTCGCTTCTGTTTCAGCTGTGCCTCTGGTCCCGCCCTTCTGCACACAGTTTCTGAAATAGTTTTTCTTCACAGAGGTACTAGGCAAAGGTGTCCCCTTTCCCCTTTATTGTTTAATATAGCTTTGGAACCTTTTTTATTAGCTGTTCGTTCTTCCCGGGATATATCAGGAATCAAATATTCATCTCTAGAATTTAAAATCTCAGCTTATGCTGATGATATTATGTTTTTTTTTATCTAACCCTGAATCTTCTGTATCCCATTTTTTTAAATTAGTTGATTTGTATGCATCTTTCTCTGGATATAAAATCAATATCCAAAAAACGGAGGTTCTTCCTCTCAATATATTAGCTACTCCTGATATGATAGCTCCATTTGGTCTTACCTGGTCTTCCTGTAAAATAAGATACCTAGGAATAGGTCTCACTCCTTCCCTAAAGGACACCATGGAAATCAATTAAAAAAAATTGTTGGACATGGTTCAGGCCCTTCTTAAAACCTGTTCTCCTCTTTACCTGTCCTGGTGGGGTCGGCTGGAGTCAATAAAAATGATGATCTCCCCCAAAATCACGTTCATTTTAAGTATGTTACCTATGTTATTTCCCCCTTGCTTTTTATAAAAGTACTAGCCGTTAAGCCCGTTAAAACGGGCGAGTATTGGTATGTTCTATTTTGATGTCTAACTCCCTCCCTCCCAGCTCCAAGGCCCCATTCCCTCCCCCCTCCCCTCCCAGCTGCAAGGCCCCCCGCCCTCCCTCCTTCCCTGTCAGATCCAAGGCCCTCTGTCCCTCCCAGCTCCAAGGCCCCATCCCTCCCCCTCCCAGCCAGCTCCAAGGCCCCCCTCCTTCTGACCTCCCATGTCCAGCATCCTCCCTCCTTCCCTGCCAGCTCCAAGGCCCTCTGTCCCTCCCTCCCAGCTCCAAGGCCCCACCCCCCCCGTCCCTCCCTTCCAGCCAGCTCCAAGGCTCCCCTCCGTCCATCCCTCCCAGCTCCAAGGCCCCCCTCCTTCTGAGACCTCCCATGTCCAGCATTTCTCCTGCCCTCCTCTCCCTCCCCCCCCCCAAGGTCGCCGCCGCCCCCCCTCCACCTGGGCAGGGGTCCTCTCCTCTCCATTAAATGTACAGTGCCTCACCTCCGAAACCGCAGCAGGCAGATCGCCTCCCGTTGGCCTTCCTTCCCTGCCTGTGTCCCGCCCTTGTGTGACGTAACGTCGGCGAGGGCGGGACACAGGCAGGGAAGGAAGGCCGACGGGAGCTGATCTGCCTGCTGCGGTTTCGGTGCTGTAAGTTCAGTGGAGAAGAGAGGGCCTGGGTGGAGGGGGGCCAGCGGCGACCTGGGGGGGGAGCGGTAGCAACCTCGGCGGTTCCCTCCCTCCCCTTCCGTGTGGTGCACTCCTCAGCGCAGTTTCCCTCTCTGTTCCATCATCACGTCTTGATGCGGGGGCGGTACAGAGAGGGGAGTCTCTACTGCGCATTGGCAGGTGAGCCGGTCACTTGTCATTTATATGTTTGATTGAAAAAAATTTTGAGGTAGTTCTTGTGGTCTGGGAAAACTCCCAAAATTGCGCTTGCTACTCTTAAATCCACTAAGGAGAAATCGGGGGTTTTATTCCCAGATTTTCTCACTTATCATAGAGCCTTCATATTACAGCGAGCCTCCAAGTGGTTAGTAAGTGATCTGGCCTCTTCCCCTTCATGGTTGCAAATTGAAAAAAGTAAATGTTCATATCTACCTTTAACCCTTATGGACAGATTAAAACAAGACCCCTTGATTTCCGCTGCATTTTCATCTTTACTAAAACTAGATAATCTTATGCTCATTCCATCTGACACTTCATTGAAGTCATCCTTATGGTATAACCCTAATATTCGCATAAATAATCATCCTCTCCAATGGAAAGAATGGTTTCACAGTAACATTTGGTCTGTTGAAGATGTTTTTTCAAATAACAAATTAAAACCGTTCTCAGCACTTCAAACTCAGTTCAATCTGCCTTCTACCCAATATTTCCGTTGGATTCAGTTGAAGCATTCTTTTGACTCCATCCAGACTTATTTATCATCCCTACGACTGGCTGCTCCTTCTCTTTTTGATTTTGTTTCTTCAATCACATTAAAAGGTCATGTTGCTTCTAAATTCTACAAGTTTATGATTACTTCACTCTACAGTGGAAAATCTAGTGTACGATCTATATGGGAATCTGAGCTGAAATGCCACTTGACAGATCAGCAGTGGAGTTTGTTCTTGACCAGAATCAGTAGACCTATAGCATCTGCAAATTATTTGCAATCTCTCTTCTTTCTTCATCACAGGTCGTTATGGACTCCTCATAAAATGAAAATTGCTGTTCTTTTGGATAATAACTTGTGTTGGTCTTGTAAATCAGCTATAGGAACCTTCAACCATATTCTTTTTGATCTAAAACCTTCAAAGTTTGGACTAATATTTGGCATCTGATTTCTGATATATTTCATTTGTCTGAAGTGCTTTCAATCAGTAAAATCACATTTGGTTTGCCTTTTATTGAAAATGTTCTAGACAAATACTCCTCCAAACTGTATGATACATTAATTGCTATAGGTTTTAAAATGGTTTTAGCAAATTGGAAGGATAATTCCTTTCTTAATTCTCACTTTTGGTGGCATTCTGTTTTACAAATACACAAATTTGAATTATCTTTAGCCATCAAAGTTAGAAATTCCTTATATTTTGACAAACTGTGGTTGCCTTTAAAAACTTATCTTTCTTTAAACAAGAGTTCTCCATAATATTTGAGTGTAAATTGCAGGTTCTGGTTTGAATATATTTATAACTTGCTTTCCCCTAACTCCCCCCTCCTTTACCTTCCTACCTTTCCCTCCTCTGTTACTTATATATTGATATTCTTTGATATGACTATTTGATTATTCCTTGTATTTTGCATTTCTTATCCCTGTATCATTATAAATTAATAAAATTAAAAAAAAAGGAAAACACATGACACAGTTATTAACTATTGCTTATTAGGCATATGATTCCAATGTAAAAAAATTTTGTTCAAAAACTAAACACAGCTTTTTAAAAACAAAAAACGCTTAGGGGATATTTATAATAGTGCCAATCTTACATTTTTAGACCCCAGTTGAGAAAAGCTCACAGATTGCTGTTAATCATTACATATGCTTTAAACAAAGACATTTAACAACTATGGGAGACTTTATAATAGCAGTACTTAAAATACAATTCATGACTTACAAGACTGTGTCCCAGCGCAGCATTCTTCTTTACTTTGCAACACTCCCATAAAATGCTGCCGGTGGATTTTTTCCACAGATTCGGTTTCAGCCTCTAGTCTAGTTAAGTACTGCTTGACCATGGTGATGCAGATCATTTGAGGCTGTTTGGGTTGAGGGTCTTCCTGTGTTGGGGATCCCAGGCCATAGGTGCCCTGGTTTGTGTGGGGGTAGGGGGATGGGGTGAGAGACCCAGGGCACCTATGACCAGGGCCAGAGAGTCTCCAAAGTTAAAATGGAAGTAGTTAACCTACAGAACTTTAGGGCCCTGTTTACTAAGCTGCACTGTAGGCGTGCAAACATTTTAGTGCGGTCTAACGATAGACACCCATTATATTCCTATGGGTGTCTCTAGCGTTAGCTTGTGCTAAAATTTGCACGTCTACAGAATGGTTTAGTAAACAGGGCCCCTAGTTTGCACTTACATTAATGTGGAAGGTAAACTTTACTTTGAAATTAACTTTATTTAGTGCTGATTTTTTTTTTTTTTTGCTCTCCTTTTTGCATATCATTATCTTATTTCATGCTACAAACTAAAACATTAGCATGGAAATAGAAAAACAGCATTAAAATCTAGTGCAGATTTTTAATGTGATCTTATTACATCAACCTGTTTGTTTATAATGTTGGCTACCAAATATTTCTTCATCGGAACTCTGCAGTATGATCTGGTTAATTAAATGGGCGATTATCAAAGATATAAATGGCAAGTGACTGTACTCACTTGCAAATGCGCAGTACAGACTTCCCTCTCTGTCCCGCCCTCGCGTCAAGACGTCATGACGTCAGAGGGCGGAACAGAGAGGGAAACGGAGTTGAATTGTCGGACGCCACCTGGAAAGGAACATCGTGCGAAACAACCTCCACCCTCCTCCTCCCATCCCTGCCCCCATCCCCCCCTCCGTATCGAGCCCCCTGCACTGACCTGACAGCGCCTCTCACCTCCGTGTGAAAGCGCTGCAGGGAGCAGCAGATCGCTCTGCTGCTGCCTGTAGCGCCTTCACACGGAGGTGAGAGACTCTGTCAGGTCAGTGCAGGGGGCCCGGCACGGAGGGGGGAGGGAGTGGTGGCGATGAGGGTAGGTGGACATGGGGGGAGGGCAGGGGGGAGAGGCCATGGTTGCTGGACTTGGGGTGAGAGCAGGGCACAGAGGAGGATTGCTGGACATGGGGGGAGGCCAAGGGAAAGAGGAGGGTCGCTGGATATGGCGGGGGGGGGGGGGGGGGGGGGGAGGATCGGTGGACGGGCTGAGGCCAGGGGAGAGAGGAGGGCTGCAATACTCGCCCGTTTTTACGGGCTTAACGGCTAGTAATAAATAAATTACGATTAGCATTGGTTTGTCAGTTGGCATGTGTGGAAGATATAGTAATAGCTTAAATCTCTACAAAGCTACAGCTGTTCTAGGTAAAAGCAATCCTGGTTTGTTTTGTGAAACCAGCAATAACTAGAATTTAATCTTTCATGATCTGGTTTTGTCCTGCTTTCTTACAGTAAGGTACATGTTCATTCAAACCCAAGACACCCCAAATCCAAACAGTATGAAATTTATCCCTGGGAGAACAGTCTTGGAATCAAGTACTATGGATTTCCCTTCACCAGCTACTGCATACTGTTCACCTCTAGCCAGGTACCATAAAAAAAAAAATTCTGCCAAATGAAAGTTCTTTTAGAATTCCTGTTACAAGGCATGGAAATGTGTGTTATCAATAACGCTTAAGAGCATTGTCCAATTAACTTGTCTTTTCAAATTATAAATACATATATTTAGGGGTTTCTAAATTTAGGTGCTTATTTTGTAGTCAAAATAGGCATTTAGCCTTGTGTTGTGAGCAATACCTCTAGGCATAAAAAATAATTACAGAGAAGTACATGTAGAGAAGGGGGATGGCTGGGAGTCAGGAATGGAGTGAAGGGGAGGAGTGGGGTGCACTGTTTATTCTCATCTCCAACTGCTTTTTTTCTTCTCCATCTGACCTCATCCCCTCACAAGCTCCTTCTTTGCCCTTCCAAGTCCTCACAGTCCCAGCATTCCTTTCTGTGCAGCCTCTGCACTTATGTTTATCTTTAAAAAAAATTCCTAAAAGATAATTTCCTAAAAGAAAAGTCCATAAACCATTATTAAAATGGACTTGGGGAAAATCCACTGCTTATTTCTAGGATAAGCAGCATAAAATGTATTGTACTGTTTTGGGATCTTGCCAGGTACTTGTAACCTTGATTGGCCACTGTTGGAAACAGGATACTGGGCTTGATGGACCTTCAGTCTGTCCCAGTATGGCAACATTTATGTTCTTACATTTATGAGCATTCCATGCAATGCACAGACATTTCCATGCGATACACAGAAAGGAGCGCCTTCCTTTAACATTCAAAATGTTCCCGGCATGTCTGGAGCTGTTGTTGCATGAGGGCAACTTCTTGGTGAAGCAGTTATAATCTGTTTGACTGTTTATGTCATCAATAAAATATATATTAAAAAAAATAGTATTTGTATGTGTGTGTTAAATGTACCATCTGCATTCATGCATTTATTTATTTAATTAATTTGTTCATTCATTCATGACACTTATACCCCACATTAGCCCGGAATAGACTCAAGTTCAATGCGGCTTACAAACAAAGTGAATAAAACATAATAATGTACAGAATAAAACACAAATTACAATAACTTCAAGAAGCAAATTAATATATGTGCATTAAGAAACCAGGGATGTAGAGTATCTCAAGGACAAACAAATAATTAAGGGTGGATAGGTGAGAGCATAATTAGGCAGGACTAGATGGGAAATAAGATTAAGAAAACGGTGTGGGGTGTGTGCATGTAACAGTTGTTTGAAAAAGATGTCATGGAACATTTGTTAATAGAATCTGCACTTGTGTGTGAAATATGCCGTGGGGGGGGGGGGGGGGGGGGGGGGGGGGGGGGGGGGAGTGTCTCGCACATAAACAAAATTGTTGTGAAACCCCAAAAAAGAAACTTCATGTGACATCACGTTGATGAACACACGCTTATGACGTCCATCTATGGTTTGCTTAACGGCAGGAGAGTACCACAAAGACTTGGGATTGTATTCTTGCTATAAATAAACTCTACAATAGAAGCCCGTTCTTTACAAACAAGTGCGTGCACCATGTGTGTTTGCAAGTGCATCGCATGCACAGGTCACCGCAAACCATCACAAAAGCTTGCACAGCCGATGTGAACAGCAAAGAGGCCGGTATAATAACTGTCCTGGGCTTTTAAAGCACATTTGCAACACTTTACTACACAAGTACCTTATGGTGCTTTTGCAGTGGACGTATATGACGCACGCCTATGACGAGGTTGTGGCCTTTCTTCCCTTGGCATGCATATAACATCAGCGCTTACTGCAAGACTGTTGTACACATGCGCTAGGTACTTTGCTTACCAATCCACTTGCTGAATTTCCGTACATCTCATTTGCATCAGATTTCCTTTTAGCATTGATTGCTGTTTCAAAATCGGTATGTTCTACCGCGAATATAGACGCACATGGTATTTAATGGTGACTTGAACATCGGGACCTGGGCACCCAAGGTGAATTACAAGAAAACATAAAACCACACTCACATCAAGCCTCTCTCTCTCTGATCCCTTTTCATATCTACCACCCACTCCCTCTACAATGCTTCATGCCAACATTGTCTCGAGCCATGCCACCTTCTGGCTTCCATATGAGAGGCAGGGCCTGGGAACAAAGTGCACATGCTGACTCAGTCAACTTCTTCAAGGTAGAAGATGTTTTTGCTGATGTATAAACACTGAGGGATAAGGGGAGAAACATAATCTGTCTTAGTCACAAGCCACTTCTGTGGCTTGGACTAAAACCTGCTTGATGAGGATCCAAACCCTCTAGCTGTTACATGAATGAGATAATCTGCTCAGTAACAAATTTCTCCAAAATCTTCACTAGAATAATGTTCACACTTTACCGGGTCTATTCCTGGCTTTTTTTTTTTTTTATTAGGGTTACAAGCTATAAACAGTAAATATGACAGGCTCTTCGTATTGAGGAATCTGGCTGAGTATAATTTGTGTTTCTTTGAAACGTTGCATTGGATATTGTATTGGACATCATGTTCTAATTTTCAGTAAAAATGAAATGGAAGAAAAATTTGGTTCATAATAAGTTTCAAGGTAACTAGTACCATTCCTTCTACTTGTGACCCATTTGCTATTTTCAACACAAACTGCAAAAGATTATCAAACAATTACTCAGACCAGCCCCAGTTGCTATTGTAAAGGTCCATGGGGCAGGGTGGTGGTGGTGTTAAAACAAATCCTATTCCTTGTCATCAAGCAGATGAAGCCATTACGTATGGGTTATGTCCATCAACCAGCAGGGGAGATAGAGAGCACTCAAACTCTCACAGTGCCCTCTTGGCCTGCTAGCTCCACTGCCTCTTCAGTATTCTCTATCTCCCCTAGCAGGGTGGCTGCAGCTTGTTCGAGTTCCAGAAAAATCTGCCGGGAGGTGGTTCCTGGCTTGCCAGTTGTTAACCGGGGTGTTGGAGGCTATAGCAGCCTCACTTTAAAGGCACATAGGTTAGCCCTTTCCCTGCCTTACCCATACCTCTGTGGATGTGGACATATTGCCTTGCTTTCCCTGTCCTTACCCACCAACAGTGGATGCAGGCATATAGGTTCGCCCTTTCCCTGCCTTTCCCACTCATCTGAGCCTCCGGAGTCTTCAATACCTCTGCTTTCCTCACAGCTTAAAAAAAAAAAAAAAGTCGCGTCACGTTTTTAAACGCAGAGACGCTGGAACAGAGGTTTTTTGACCTGATTTTCAGTAGGATCGTAGTTGTACACTAGATCCTTTGAGGTAAGAGTGTTTTCCAACTCCTCCGGGGTGGGCCCACGATCGGGGCGATTTTGGCGTGAAACCGCCATCTTGGATTTTACCGCCGTTTTTCGGCGATGGCTGCGGACAATGTAAAGCACTGTTCCACTTGTGGCAAGCAAGTGCTCTGTAAATCGTGCTGTACTGGCGTAGGAGCCGGCCCGAGCATGGCGAGCGATGTTTCTTCCCGCTCTGAGCTGGCAGCGGGCGCCATTTTGCTTACACCACATGGCGCGGCCTCCGTGGACAAGGAGAGACCTGAGCCGGGTGGGGCACCTTGAGATGAGGTTATTTCAGTTGTGGCTAGCACCGGACAGGATTTGGGTGCCCAGGGTGAGATTTTCTCCCCGGATTTTGTGCTTTTGCTGCATAAAGCATACATGATGAAAAGAGCCCTCCCTCAAGGGTCGCCTGAGGCTCCTCTGATTGCCCCCCCGAAGGATTCTGGCCTGGGACTGCCCAGTGAGGCTTTTTTCCCGGATGCTTGGCGCAGAAGGGTTAATTCCCCTTCAGATTGTGGTGCACCTTCCCCCCCCCCCCCCCCCCACTCCCCGTGGTCGGGGTGTGAGGATTCGGAGAACTCTGAAAGACGTTCTTGGTCTGAGGAACCAGAGTCAGGTGCGGATTTACCACAGGATCTGGATGATCCCTCCGCGGTGAGGATTTTCCACCGTGATGAGCTGCCAGCGCTTATTTCAGATACCCTGCAGGCCCTCTCGATTGAAGATCCTGACAGTGGCATGGCCTCCTCGGGTAATCCCAGGATGGCTAGTACCAAGAAAGCTGCTCGGGCCTTCCCTTTGCATGACTCCATCCTAGAGCTTGTTTCGGCTCAGTGGGCTGACCCCGAGGGACCTTTGAGAGTTTCCAGGGCTATGGGGCAGTTATACCCTCTGCGTGAGGGACATATGGCTCGTTTTCAAATGCCTACAGTGGATGCCCTAGTCACTGCGGTGACTGTTGAAGGAGGTGTTGCCCTGAAGGATGCTCAAGACCGTAGGCTGGAAACAGCATTGAAACGGTAATTTGAAATTGCAGGTCTCACTGTTCGGGCGTCTGCATGCAGCTGTTATGCTGTTAGAGCCTGCCTAGCTTGGCTGCAACAGGCAGTGGCTCAGCCCGGAGATGGAGCGAAGCCCTTCTTGGATGTGGCTCCGCGGATGGAGGTGGCCTTTCTGACCTTGTCAGAGCTTCGGCTAAACAAATGGCAGTAGCAGTGGCGGCTCGGACAAGCGTTCCGCAGCCGGTGGCTCAAGACCAGGAGTTCAGGGGCGACCCTCTCAATGATGGTGCGTCGGCCCTCTCCTCGATGCCTGTCATCGGAGGACGGCTTTCCCTCTTTGTCGAGGAGTGGGCCAAGATTTCCTCAGATCAGTGGGTTCTGGACCTGATCAGAGATGGATACAGAATAGAATTCAACGCCCCAGTAAGAGATGTGTTTGTGGAGTCCCGATGCGGTTCTGCCGTCAAACGGGCGGCGGTGGAGGAGACTTTACAAGGTCTGATTCAGTTAGGGGCAGTGACCCCGGTGCCTCCCGCCGAGCAAGGCTGCGGCCGATACTCCATCTACTTTGTGGTGCCGCGAAAAGGTGGGTCCTTTCGCCCTATTCTGGACTTAAAAGAAGTGAACAAGTCCCTGAGAGTGCGGCATTTCCACATGGAATCCCTGCGCTCCATCATTGCGGCGGTACAGCCAGGAGAGTTTCTCACGTCTCTAGACCTGAAAGAAGCTTACTTGCACATACCGATTTGGCCCCCGCACCAGAAGTTTCTGAGGTTTGCGGTGTTGGGAAAACATTTCCAGTTCAGGGCCTTGCCTTTTGGCCTCGCCACAGCTCCCCGAGCCTTTTCGAAGGTAATGGTGGTAGTAGCTGCTTTTCTCAGGTGAGAAGATATCAGGGTTCACCCGTATCTAGACGACTGGCTCATCAGAGCAGACTCTGCAACAGAGAGCTTACAAGCTACAGCCAGAGTGGTCTCAGTACTGCAATCTCTAGGCTGGGTCGTCAATATGGCCAAAAGTCACCTGTCCCCTTCACAATCTCTAGAGTTTTTGGGGGCCAGGTTCGACACAGTCTCGGGCTATGTGTTCCTACCCGAGCTAAGGCGGTGCAAGCTTCAGAATCAGGTCCGTCTGCTCCTGAGGATGCCCCGCCCGCGAGCTTGGGACATTGTCCAGCTGCTGGGATCGATGACAGCCACGTTGGAAGTGGTACCCTGGGCGAGAGCGCACCTGAGACCTCTACAGTATTTTCTACTCCGGAGATGGTCTCCTTTTTCTCAGGATTACCAATGCAGACTTACTTGGCTCCCTGCGGCCCGACTCAGCATGGAGTGGTGGCTCTCGGACAGCATGCTGCGGCGAGGAATGCCGCTGACGCTCCCCGTTTGGTGCCTAGTGGTAACAGATGCCAGCCTGAAGGGCTGGGGCGCACACTGCCAGGGGAAGCATGCCCAGGGTCTATGGACATCCGAGGAGTCGGTGTGGTCCATCAACCGCCTAGAGTTGAAAGCGATGTTTCAGGCGCTTCTGGCCTTTCAAGTGACCCTGGAAGGATTGGCTGTCAGAGTGATGTCGGACAACACGACAACGGTGGCCTATATAAATCGACAAGGCGGAACAAGGTGCAGAGCACTAGCCGCGCAGGCCGAACTGATTTGCCACTGGGCCGAGCTGCATCTTCAGTGTCTGTCGGCAGCTCATATTGCAGGTCAGAGCAATGTGCAGGCCGATTATCTGAGCAGGCATCAGATCGATCCAGCAGAATGGAATCTGGCAGACGAAGTTTTCCTGCAGATCTGTGCCAAATGGGGCAAGCCCGTGATGGATCTAATGGCGACAAGTGCCAATACCAAAGTCCCGTGCTTCTTCAGCAGACGGAGAGATCCTCGCTCGGCGGGGTTGGATGCCTTGGCTCAACCCTGGCCTCCGGGTCTACTTTATGTGTTTCCCCCATGGCCCTTGATAGGGCGCCTGCTCTTGCGGATTCGGCTGCACCCAGGAGAAGTGGTCCTCATCGCCCCGGATTGGCCAAGGAGACCTTGGTATGCAGACCTCCGACAGATGCTCCTGGAGGCTCCTCTGCCGTTACCTCTGATACCGAACCTGTTGACTCAGGGACCGGTAGCCATGGAGGACGCCAGCCGCTTTGGTCTTACGGCATGGCTATTGAGAGGGCGCAATTGAGGGATAAAGGTTATTCCAATAAAGTTATTTCCACTCTCCTGCAAGCCCGCAAGCGGTCCACTTCTGTGGCTTATGCCAGGATTTGGTGCCTGTTTGAGTCTTGGTGTGCTTCCAGAGCCATTGCTCCAATGCAGGCTCCTGTCTCGCCGATTCTGGACTTTTTGCAGGAAGGTGTACAAAAAGGCTTGGCCTATAATTCCCTGCGGGTGCAGGTGGCAGCGTTGGCCTCCCTTCGTGGTAAGGTGGAAGGCGTGTCTTTGGCTGCTCACCCAGATGTGGCACGGTTTCTTAGAGGGGTGCTTTGGCTCCGACCTCCAGTGCAAGCACCCTGTCCAGCTTGGAACCTGGGGCTAGTTTTGAAAACCCTGCAGGCATCTCCTTTTGAGCCGCTTCGGCGAGCATCGGAGAAAGATTTGACACTGAAGGCCGTTTTTCTGGTGGCCATTACCTCGGCGAGACGGGTGTCAGAGCTCCAGGCGCTGTCCTGTAGAGACCCATTTCTGCAATTTTCAGAGTCCGGAGTCACGGTTCGGACCGTGCCTTCCTTTATGCTTAAGGTGGTGTCAGCCTTTCACCTAAACCAGCCTATTTTCTTGCCCTCTTTTTCAGAGGAAGAGTTTCCAGAATCTTTTGGGCAGCTGCACCTTTTGGATGTGTGCAGGACTCTGCTGCAGTATCTGCGAGTTACTAACTCTTTCAGGACTTCTGATCATCTGTTTGTTTTGCTATCCGGTTCTCGCAGAGGGTCTCCAGCGTCTAAAGCCACTATTGCCCGCTGGCTCAAAGAAACTATCTTTTCAGCTTATCTGCTGGCCGGCAGGGTTCCGCCTGTAGCCTTTAAGGCACATTCTACTAGAGCGATTTCTTCCTCTTGGGCTGAAACTGGAGCACTCTCTCTTCAAGAGATATGCAGTGCAGCAACATGGGCTTCTAAGCTCTCCTTTGCCCGACATTACAGGCTGGATGTGGCTGCCAGGAGGGATGCGCGTTTTGGTGCACAAGTGCTAGCGCGTGGTGTGGCTTGTTCCCACCCTATCTAGGGATTGCTTTGTTACATCCCATACGTAATGGCTTCATCTGCTTGATGACAAGGAAGGGAAAATTAGGTTCTTACCTTGGTAATTTTCTTTCCTTTAGTCATAGCAGATGAAGCCATGAGCCCTCCCTGTATGATTGTCTGTATGCTGTGAATCTGTTTTTCAGGTTCTGTTCTAATTTCCTGAAGTTCCTTCCTTGGGAGAAAGTTGGAAAACAATCTTCAGGATTCATGTTCAGTTTAAATTTAGGAGGATGTGTTCATTCCCTCCAGCATGTTTTTTTTGGAGGATGTGTTGATTCTGTCCAGGAGGCGCGTGTGTTCCCCTCCAGTTCTATAAATAGGAGGATGAGTTCATTCCCTCCAGTGTGTTGGGAGGGTGTGTGATTCCCTCCAGGAGGTGCGGGTGTTCCCCTCCACTTATACAATAAGGAGGATGAGTTTATTCCCTCCAGGAGGATGTGCATTCCCTCCTTTATGAGTTCATGCCCTTGTGATGGGCCATCGTTTGCTGTGAGGAAAGCTCTTGTGATTCCCATTGCGGTTTGCCATACTGCTTTGGAAGCTTCAAATACTGAAGAGGCAGTGGAGCTAGCTGGCCAAGAGGGCACTGTGAGAGTTTGAGTGCTCTCTATCTCCCCTGCTGGTTGATGGACATAACCCATACGTAATGGCTTCATCTGCTATGACTAAAGGAAAGAAAATTACCAAGGTAAGAACCTAATTTGCCCTTGTGACACTGGGTTAATGTTATTTATTTTAATATTCTGTCAGGATGTATTTGAGTTCATTTGAATTTGCTTAGATTGTTTGAAATTCACAGACAGGTCTGAGAATGCAGTAAGAGACACTGCTTTCTCCTAGAATTCTCTAAAAGTTAAGGCCATCTTTTTGTTATGGGATCTGTGAAGAGATTAATCGTGCTGTGGTGCTCTATATTTATTCCTTGTAGAGCCTGCTGTCTTTTTCCAGAGTTTAAGTGTAGTCATTTATGTTGGGGAGGAAGCACAAACAAAATGAAAATGTTTTTGTTCTAATTAATATAAACAGCTGATAGTAATTTAATTTTAGGTATAATAGGGAGAGCGGGTATTTGAGAATAGTATTTGGCTGTAGATGTGATTACCTTTGATTATTTCCTAGTTCAGCTTATAACCACTGACAAGAGGCTGCAAACGTGGCTATGTGATGATTCACTTATTGAACTCTTATTTTTTGGTAGGCAGCTATTCCGGATTGAAGGAGTTAAAAGTGTCTTCTTTGGAACTGACTTTATCACTATCACAAAGGTCAGTAGAAGGAACAGTAGTATTATCCCTCTAAAATGTTAGTTGGATGAAAACTTGTATTTAAAAGCTAGAGCAAATACAGTTACATCCAGTGCTTTTTTTGTAGAAAAAAAGGTGCCAGTACTCATTATGGGCGGGGTCACCACATATTGCTCCACCCCTATGATAGCCACACCCACATTAGCCACACCCCTTATACCAGCTATGGCGCATATAAACATACATCATTGAAAATATTATACTAGTATAGCAGAAAAAAAATAACGTGATTTTTTTTCATTAGAAATAATTTCTGTAAGCTGTTTACAGCTCCAGTATACCCAGTGCAAAGTAAGACAGCAGATGTAAGTTCTCAAATTGGACATATTTCAAACACTAAAATGAAAATAAAAAGATTTTTTCTACTTTTGTTGTCTGGTGACTGTTTTTCTTTCCATATTGGTCCCAGTCTCTGATTCTGCTGCTCTCTATCTGTTCCCTTAACTCCGTTTCCAGGGCTTCCTTTCCATTTATTTCTTTACTTTCCGCCTTCCTTCATTTCTTGTCCTACATCTGTAAGTAAAAGCTGGGTCCTCCGCAGACTTCACCGTCCAGTGGATCTAGCTTCTGCCTATTTTCTTCATCTATGTGCAGATTTTCTCCTCTCTTCCTTTCCCCTCATCTCATCTCTCACTCTTCCCTGCCCTCCATCCATGTCCAGCATTTCTTCTCTCTCCCTTCCCTCTCCTCCATCCATGTCCTGCAACCCTCCTCACCTGCCACCCCTCCCTCCATCCATGTCCAGCGATTCCCTTGGCTCCCCTGCCCCCCTCCAGCCATCCATACCCACCCATACCCACCCTGCGATTCCCTTGGCTCCCCTGCCCCCCCTCCAGCCATCCATACCCACCCAGTGATTCCCTTGGCTCCCCTGCCCCCCCCCCAGCCATCCATACCCACCCCGCAATTCCCTTCGCTCCCCTGCCCCCCCCAGCCATCCATGCCCACCCAACGATTCCCTTGGCTCCCGTGTGTCCCCCTCCAGCCATCTATACCCACCCCGCGATTCCCTTCGCTCCTCTGCCCCCCATCCAGCCCTCCATACCCATCCCGTGATTCCCTTGGCTCCCCTGCCCCCCTCCAGCCATCTATACCCACCCAGCGATGCCCTTTGCTCCCCTGTCCCCCCTCCAGCCATCCATACCCACCCCGCGCTTCCCTTCGCTCCCCTGTCCCCCCCTCCAGCCCTCCATACCCATCCCGTGATTCCTTTCGCTCCCCTGCTCCCCCTCCAGCCATCTATACCCACCCAGCAATTTCCTTGGCTCCCCTGTCCCCCCCTCCAGCCATCTATACCCACCCAGCGATTCCCTTGGCTCCCCTGTTCCCCCCTCCAGCCATCCATACCCACCCAGTGATTCCCTTGGCTCCCCTGCCCCCCCCCCCCCTCAGCCATCCATCCCCACCCCGTGATTCCCTTCGCTCCCCTGCCCGGCATCTATACCCACTCTGCGATTCTCCTTGATCTGCTGCCTCCGTCGCAGCTGCCGTAGTGAAAGGCCATCAGCCTTCCCTTCATTTCCTGTCAGTGTCCCACCTTCTTCTGATGTAATTGCGCGAGGGCTTGGCACGACAGGATATGAAGGGAAGGCTGACGGCCTTTCACTACAGCAGCTGCGACGGAGGCAGGGGAACAAGGAGAATCGCGGAATGGGTATGGATGCCAGGCAGGGGAGCGAAGGGAATAGCGGGGTGGGGATGGATGGCTGGTGGGGGCAGGGGAGCGAAGGGAATCACGGGAAGGCGGGGCAGGGGAGCGAACGGAATCACGGGATGGGCATGGATGGCTGGAGGGGGAGGGCAGGGGAGCGGATGGGGGGGGGGGGGGGCAAAAAAAAAAGGTGCCGGTACGCCGTACCGTTGCGTACCGCACAAAAAAAGCACTGGTTACATCAGCCTATCAAGTTACGCTGGCCTGATAGTTCACCAGCATGCTGTGCATTGCTGTTTGAGGAGCCCGAGTTTGATTTGTGACTCAAGTCTTTCGCTCCTTGGATTGGCTGGTGCTGAGAATGCTGCTGAGGCAGCCTTAACAGCCTTCGGAAGGGAGAAGGGGTAGGGAGTTGTGGCCCTTGGAGTACTGTCACTGTAACGATTAAAATAAGTTGGAAGGGAATATAAACTAGGGGAAAAATTCACAGTTGAGAAGGTCTTGGCAGCAGATCTCAGTCCTAGGTCAGTTGAGCTCAAAAGACTAGGAGGAAAACAGAGTCTAAAAAAACAACCTAGATGGAGCAAGATGGTGTTTGCTCTGGTATGTTGAGCTCTGTTTTTACCTGTATGGATAAGAGGAAAGGATGCCCATGTGTTTTGGTGGGTCAAATTTCTACCTGTCCTATTGTTCGCCCAATAAATGGTTTTGTGTCTCGGAGCTCTGATTTAGCCCATATTCCTGTTGGGCAGCTGCTGGGGGGGGGGGGGGGGGGTGAGGAGCACCACAGAGAAGGGAGTCTGTGTTTCTCAAATTGTGGAAGTTACTGAGATCCAAGGAGTGCAGGCAATTCTCCCCCCACCCCCCCCACCCCCATACACACACACACTGCTGCTGCAGTCATAGAGCAGCTATAGAGGATAAGGAAGAGCAGGAGTGGACTCCAGCTCAAAGTTGATCAGGGTGCCTCAAATGTAGTTGAGACCTGTTCAGACAAGGCAGCCACTGGTAATAGCAGAGGAGCAACACTTGATCCTTTTAGGATCCACCCAGGAAGGTGAGCCATTGCCTGACTTCCAAAGCTTATCACAACGTCCTTTGTAAAAATTGCAAGTAATAATGCTTGAAATGGTTTGGTTTGCTATTGATAATTTGGGGAACTTTATCTGATCAGTTTAAATTTTTTAGATCTCACAGCTCTGAGCTTTCTGGGGTAACTTCAGAGCATGTAAAATAATTACTGAATTAGGGAAAAATGGGAGATTTGGAACTGGATATTACAAAATTGGAGTCAATTGAATCTGCTGTAATTAAGGATAAATTGGAGAGCCATAGAAAATTGAAAGTCTTAATGAACCTTCTGGAAACATTCTCCAGTTTCAAAAAACAATCCCCCTGTGTGTTACCTAAGGACATGTTGGAAAAATATGTTGGACGTCATGGGGCTATCATTGGATCATTTGCCTGTGGTGACTTGTGTATATTATGTCTCATACTCTCAAATGGTGGGAGGGATCAAGAGCATTTCGAAGACTCATTGAATAGTATTGAAAGTTCTGCCTTAATGGAAATAAAGCTATAGTTGTAACCGTGATAGTGACATTTGTTTTAGAATCTGATTGTGATATGATTCTGAAAACATTATTTTAGACAGAAATTATTTTGTAATGTTAAGCTTTGGATATTTCCAGATGTGAGGAGACAATTTCTAAGTCTTAGGCGCCAACAGATTGGAGCACAGTTTCTTTTTTAATTTTTAGAAGTTTTATTGAAGCTCAAACACAGCCAAGATGGCTACCATACAGTACTCAAAAATACAACAACTTTACAGTGTATGAGTACAAACAAAGAATATATGTAAACCAAGGATACTTCTAATCAAATATCTTATAATTCCTCAGCAACCCTCCGGATTGGTCAAGACGCTTGGGTTATGCACGTCTACTAGCAGAGGGAGACTGAGAACACTAAACTCTAACACTGTATATGTAACCTGTGCAAATCCCCAACCAGCCAGTATTTCTCAGTCTCTAGCAGAGGGTAGATGTGCAGTCTATTAAATGAACTGGAACAGCCTGGATGATAAAGTTTCACTTTCCTGAAATGGGAACGGGACTGACTCGCACCAAAACTGGCTTTGGACTTGTCCTCGGGGAGGCGTTGCCCTTTGGAATCACCAAGAGCCTTTACAATCCTTTCCAGGTCCTTCCTGAAAAGCAACTTACCACGATAGGGCAAGCAAGCTAGGTGAGACTTGGATGTTTTTTCGGCCATCCAATGGCGTAGCCAAAGTCAGCGATGAACAATCACCACCAAGACAAGATCCTTGGCCGATGCCTGTAGGAGATCATAAAGAAGGTCCGCCAAATACACCAAGGACAGCAATGAGGCAACAAATTTGTCTGCCAAAGTAGCCTTTTGAACCCACAAGAGACACGCTTGGGCTTCATAGGACCTATAGACTGAGGCTTGCAGACATAAGGCTGCTACCTCAAAGGCCTAGTGGTTAGAGTGGTGGACTTTGGTCCTGGGGAACTGGGTTTGATTCCCACTGCAGGCACAGGCAGCTCCTTGTGACTCTGGGCAAGTCAGTTAACCCTCCATTGCCCCAGGTACAAATAAGTACCTGTATATAATATGTAAGCCGCATTGAACCTGCTATGAGTGGGAAAGCACGGGGTACAAATGTAAGAAAAAATAAAACTTCCGATCCTGTGGGTCTTTGAGAGCTGTGTCGCCTTCCACAGGCAGAGTAGTCCGCTTCATGACCACCGTGATCAAAGAATCCACTGTGGTAGACAGTGGGTAGAGGTGTGCCATGACTCACGCTCCCCTCAGACTGGCTTCCGGTGAATCCCTTTGGGCCAATGTGAGGACCTTCATGGCCTCATGACTATGAAAGGTTTTGGGGGGCCTCTTGGTCCCCGACATAATGGAAGGGATAGCTGGCATCCCAGATTCTGAGTCCGGGGAAGAGCTATTCAGGACCTCCAGCGCACCGATGATAAGCCCAGGAAGTTCCTCCTTCCAAAAAAGCTGAGCCACTCTTTACGCCGCTCTTGTTCTCCGATAGTAGCTGTAACATGCTTATAGGTCAGAAATTAGAGCAGATCTGTCTGAAATCACAGTCCATTGAAACAATGAGGATTGTCTTTATAATTTAATACAAATAAGAGTGGGGGAAAAATCCAGAAGAGTTTCTTGGTAATATAACATAACATAGTAAATGATGGCAGATGAAGACCTGAATGGTCCATCCAGTCTGCCCAACAAGATAAACTCATTTTACATGGTATGCGATACTTTATATGTATACCCGAGTTTGATTTGTCCTTGCAATTCTCAGGGCATAGACCGTAGAAGTCTGCTCATTGTTGAGGGGGAGGTGTCCTAAAAGAAGGGAATACTTCTACTTGGAGTAGGCGTTTTATGATTCTCCATCTTTTCATACCATTTCTGAAATTTTGTTCACAAAATTCCTTTTGCAGACCAGTGAAGATACAGACTGGAACCTGATGAAACCAGATATTTATGCCACTATAATGGATTTCTTCGCCTCTGGTTTACCTGTAGTTACAGAGGAGGCACCTCGAACAGATACAGGTAAGCAGACAGATCATTGGCCTGCTTTTGGCCAGCATTTAGTTTCCCTCCTTTGAGACATTTTCATTTCTATTCTGATGAGCAGAAATCTTTGTAATGAACTTAGTGCTGTAAGTCTGTCTGTCTGAACACATTCAAAAATAAATTTTGCAGTCTGAGATTCATTGTACAAGTTTCTTTCATGCAGTAGGGGATTTTTATAAGGACTGATTATGACTTTTATTTAAAATGCATTTTTTACCTAAACAGACGCCCAATTAATGTTACAATTTAGTTTCTGGGTGAAAGTATCCAAAGGAATGAGGGGATATTGTGTGGGTAACCAAGGCACTGGGACTTGTCTAATTCCTTTTGTTGCTGAATGTGTGTGATCTTGGCTAAGCACCTCAAAAGTTCTCTGACATAGCTGGTGTCAGCGTTCCTGCTGGCTGTAAATAGTGCTACCTTTTCTAAAATTCACTTTCCATGGTCCCTTTGAATTTTTACTGTGTTCTGACATTTTTAACGCCATTAGGGTGCATTCTTTATTGTTGTTATGATAACTGCAGTAAAACATGAAAGAAATGAATTTGAAAATAGTTTTAACAAGTTTGCTGTGCTCTTATATAAGCTGCATCAGAAGAAGATGATGAAGTCGTGGCAATGATTAAAGAGCTCCTAGATACTAGAATAAGGTAACTAGCACTTTAAATTTATGTATTCTTCATGTGAATTCTTTTCTTGGTTCCCAGGCTCAGATTATGTCTGTCTGTCCCACGGAGGCATTTCTGAGCATTTTTACTGAGCATTTATTTATTTAGATTTTGCTCACACCTTTTTCAGTAGTAGCTCAAGGTGAGTTACATTCAGGTACTCTTATTTCTCTGTCCCAGGAGGGCTCACAATCTAAGTTTGTACCTGAGGCAATGGAGGGTTAAGTGGCTTGCCCAAGATCACAAGGAGCAGCAGTGGGATTTGAACCGGCCACCTCTGGATTGCAAGACCGGTGCTCTAACCACAAAATGGTAGTGCTGTAATTTTGTTATGCCCTTCTTCAGGAAGAACTGGAGTTTGAGCAGTTTGACTCCTCTAAAGTTTAACTGCTGGTCTCTCTTTCATTACAAATTAGATTTAGCAGTTCTGTCATACCTTATCCAGCCGCTGATTGTGCCATATGTCCCCTTGATTGACTGTTGATTTCCTATGTACTATTGTCTTACGTATCATGCCTAATTTGAAGGGTCACAGATTTGATATACTGCCTCCCTGTAGTACACTAAAGTGGTTTACTTTTATTATACACAGGTAAATTATCTTAATTAGGGTGACATATAAAACCTAGAAAGTATATATGTATCAGAGGTCATATCAAACTTTGTACTTTATATTCTCAGAGAAGATCTAAACTATTTTCATCTGTACATTATTTATGTGATCTAAGGCTTTGATTCTCAACCTTTCATCCATTGTGACACACTGAATAGGGGCTTTGTAGCTGAACAGAGAGAACCTAAATAGCACTTCATTGTTAAAAAATGATACAAGGGAAATATAAAACAGAATTTACTTTATTTTTTATAAATTGCTATTCAAATTAAAGTTATTGAATTGTATTTTTTCTCCCAGAATTTTTTAATCTTCACTTCATTGATGAGAAATCTGGGACCTATGTGCTTTACACTGCTTTTCAGTATAGCGTTGAATAGTAGACAAATTCACACAAAGCTTACTTGCAACATTAAGAAACATTTTTGCCATTCAGGAGTTCATACGTAGTTGAGAGCTAGGATTTTTCCCCTTTCAGCTGCCATACAAAAAAATTAATTTCAAATTCTGTTGTCACCTCAGTAACAGCAACACACATACCGACTTACACCAATTACACAATAAAGGACAAAAATTAGAAGTGGGAATTCTATAAAGCCACAGTGTCTGCGAGCAGTACAACATGGGAAAAATGGAAATGCATGTCTTCCTGTACTGCATGGTATAAGACGTGCACATTTCCAAAGCTGACATTTTCCAATCACTAAAAATTGATTTTTTTTAAAATTATTATAGTTGTTGTATGGGCAGTTTGTTTCTGATCAGTATGGTTATGGTCTCTTTTCACGCTCCTTTTGTTGATCTTTTCCTAAATTAATTTTCAAAGTCTTCTTTCTATGTTTGTTCAGTCTTCTCCCTTTTACTATCAAAAACATATAGGAAAGGATCTTTTCCTTTCATCCTGTGTCTCCATTCTGTACCTCTCTATTCATTCATAACTATATTTCACCTTTTGCCCTCTCTCCACACTACATTCTTCATCTCCCTTTTTTCACCTCTTATCTACTACCTTTCCTTGCTCTCCTCCTCCTCCACCAATTCTCCCCTCTCTTTTTCCCCAGCCTTCCATTCCCTCGTCTTTCAGCCTTTAGAACCCCTTTTCCAGCCCTCGGTAAACTCCCTCCCCAGCTTTCTTCTTATCTCCCTTTGCCTCTTGTCGCCTCACCAGCTCCATCTCCTTCCCTGTAACTCATCCCCTCCCTGGCTTTCTGCCCCTTTCTTCTGTCTCTTACCTCCTACTTTGTTCTCATACCCCCTTTACTTCCTCTTCAAATTCCTTCATTTTTTTTTTCACTTTCTCTCATTCCTTTATAAATCCCTCATTTTATTGGCCCTTTTCCAGGACCTGAAATCCTAGTTTCACACCATCTCACCATCTCTCTATTCTGCCCCATTTTTCAAGTCCCTGTCTCAAATATCCCATTCCTTTTTACACACCCCTACATGCATGCCTGCCCATTTGCTTTCCATCACTGCGGCTCCCTGAGTCCCCACTCCCACCATCCCCTATTCAGTTACTAAGTACCCAGTGCATGAGGCCTCATCTAATCTCAAACCTGAAAGCTATTTTTTTGAGGAGGGAAGGCACTTGCCCACCCCTAAGTTTCTCCTCTTGTGAAAACACCATTGCACTAGGTCAACCTTCTCACATCCCTTAGATTCTCCAACTCCATGCTTGTCCCATTTTGTTTCCCCTTTCAATACTCATCCACCACTAGTCCTCCTTTAAAAACTTACCTTCTCCACTGAATGATCAAAGCTGTTAATAAGAGAAAGCACAGATGTTTTCTCAGGTCCACAGAGGAGTCTAGACTGGCAGTGGTGCTTGTTGTTACACAGGAGGGTGCAGAATACAGTATTTCTATGCCAGGCTGGTGGCAGTGCAGGTAGGTGCATGATACATTGGTAGTGATTGCTAGGGGAGGGGGAGGCAGTCAACAGACATACAGTATTGCGTTAGGTTGGTAGTAGCAGTGATCATTGGGGGTAGTAAGGAAGCAGAAATGGGAATTTCAGGTACCTGAATCCTGACTCTCTGGTCTTCTCAGCATGCAGACACACACAAAGTTTAGTAATGTACCAGTATATTCCAGTACACCAGTGGTTCTCAATGTTTTTTCATTTGGGACACCCTAATGGGTGATGCTTCCATATGTGACACACTGAATACATGTCCCTTACTGTGACACAGTATGGTGGTTCTTATTAATTAATCTGAAAACTGTTTTATTCCAGCAAGCTTCTGATGAATTGAATGACTAACAGAAGTCTATGGATTGAATGAGAATATTATAAACATTTTTTCAAAATGTTTTGTTTATATAATATTGTATTGTGACTGTTTTGTTGTAAATTTCCAAATACACTGGGATGATGCAGGTCATAAATATTTTAAATAAATATATATGTATAAACATCTCCCCCCCCAACAACAGGTACAGAACTAGCACATTTCTTCATGGAAGTTACCATACAAAAAATAATTTTGATTCTCTGGTGAAATAATACAAAACCTGAAAAAAAATACTAACTGAACATACATGTAGCAAACCTACCATTTAACAGTAGCACTAATTCCTATGATTCAAACAGCATGAATGCTACCTAAGAATAGGCAGCACTAAAAATATTACACGGAACCCTAGAACACCAGTACCACCTGGTACTGGTAAAACAGAAATGCATTTCTTCCTGTATTGAACAAAATACAAAGACATCTGTGATACATGTTTTCCAAAACTAACATACTCCATTTAATAAATTCAGAATAAAAACACTTTCTACCTTTGTTGTCTGGGCATTTTATTTTTCTAGGCATGTTGGTCTGAGTTTTTGTTTTCTGCTTTCCTCTCTTCTGCTCTCTTTCCAATGGGTGCTGTCCATTTTGTCCTTTCTCCACTCTCCTCCTAGCTTCAATGGCTTGGAGGGGAGAACAGCAGCAAGGAACCCAGCCTCCCCGCCCATGGTCCATTTCCTTGCTACATCTTTCTGACTTATTTCCCTTTTATTTTCTGACTGTTTGCCACTCAAATGTACTTTCCAGTCTTCCATTTACCTTTCATGTACTTATCAACTTTCCATCTCCTCTAATCCCCTAGCTCTCCCATTTCTCCTGTTTCACTCCTTCCCTGAGATAAAAACATGAAATGTGACAAAAAAAAAAGTCCCAAAACAAGCGCTGTGGTGTAGAAACTTTATTGGTTGGTAACAGACTCAACATGAATCGTGTTTTGGCTGTAAGGTCTGCTTTAGGAGTCTACAAATAAAACAAACAAACATACATCAATAAGAGCCCCTTTTACAAAGCGTGTGCATTTAAATATGCTTGCACTAAACATATTATTTGTTACATTTGTATCCCACATTTTCCCACCTTTTGCAAGCTCAATGTGGCTTACATATAACCGTTAATGGCGTTAGCTTGTTACGGTTTGAACAAATACATAGTATGAATGAATACAAAGTGATATTGTGTTATAATGAGGTATAAGTATGGTAGGAAACATTTGGGGGGGAACTTAGAGAGGGAAAGGGGGAAGAAGAGTCAGGTAATGTCCGTTATGGTCTTTGGATATATTGTGTCGCAAGTGACCGGTATTTTTATGTTGGGTATTTTTATATTCTTATGGGCGTCTAGCATTCTAAAACACTAGTGTGCCTTAGTGAAAGACATCCTAAATAATCTCTTATATAAATAAATATCAATAACAATAAATATACATAAATTCATATACATCAATAAATAAATTCAAAGTAAATAACTGCTTCTGTATCAAATACTATGGTAATAAAATATTGCACTGATAGAACAACAGAGGAGTAGAATAACACAAACATAGAGAAATGTAAAATATATATATATAATTTATATACTAGTATAAAAGGCCCGTTTCTGACACAAATGAAACAGGAGCTAGCAAGGTTTTCCTCGGAGTGAGAGAGACTGTGTGTGAGAGAGAGAGTGAATGTGCGAGTGTGTGTGTGTGACAGAGAGAGTGAATGTGCGCGTGTGTGTGTGAGAGAGAGTGAGACTGTGTGCGAGTGTGTGTGTGTTTGTGACAGAGAGTAAGACTGTGTGCGAGTGTATTTGAGAGAGAGAGAGTGTGTGTGTGAGAATGAGTGTGTGTGCCAGGGTGCCCCCCTCCCTCCCTCCCAGTTCCAGTGCCCCCCCTCCCAGTGCCCTACCAGCTCTAGGGTCCCCCTTCCAGGGTACCCCCTCCTCCCTCTTCATCTGTAACAGCTGTCCCTTGTTTGTTTGGGGTTTTTTTGTAAATGGAGGGGGAGTGTTTGGTGGGTTTCTGGGCTTGTGAAATGGGAGGGAGTGGCGAGGGGCAATGAGTGTGGTAAGTGTTGCTGGGTTCTTATAGAGAGATGTGAAGGGCTACAGCAAGCAACAGCTGTTCGTTTCCGAGGGGCACGCAAAGGACTGTTGTGGGAGAAGAGGTCTGGCTGGAACTGAGTCGGAGGGAGGGGGGGTCTGGAACACGGAGGGATGACTTTTAAATTCTGGGTAGGTGGCACTGTGGAAGGCAAGTGGCGACCTCGATGGGGGGTGCGGCGCGGCAGTGGTGGTCAGACTCGGGACTGTAGTGGGGAGAGTGTGGAGGGTTTGTGTGTGTGTTTTGGAGGGGGGGAGCGGCGACCTCGGGGGGGGGTGGAGGGGTGAGCGGCAGCGACCTGGGGGGGGGCATGGCGTTGCGGTGAGGGCGGCAGGGGCAGGGCCTTGTGCAGTTGGTCAGTGCTGCGGGTGACGTACCTGGAACTGCGTGTCGTCAATTCAGGAGATGGAGCCTTACAGAGCGCACGAATGCTTCAAGGCTTCACTTTCTCGGCTTCAGAACGTTGGAGGTGCTTTTTATTATATAGGCTATGTGTGTGTGTGTATATATATATGTATGTATATAAAATATCATCTAAACCATGTATACCTTAAAAACAGATCAAATAAAAAATTTAAAAAGTCATAGAAGAAGATATAAGAGTAATATACCTGTACCAAATTCTTACTTAGTCAACAAATAAAAACAAAAGTACAGGCACTCTGAGTTTTATGTCTGCTCTTCCCCTCACTTCCCCCTCAAGTGAAGGTTCAGTGTTCAGCAGCTCGGAGGGGAGAGCAGCAGGAGGAAACATTAGGCTTTCATGTCGGGTGGCTCTGTTTGTGCTGGCCCTGTGACACACTAGTGTCGTGACACCCCAGTAGAGAACTGCTGCAGTATGCTAAGAACCACTGACTTAAGGTGAGGGTTGCATTACTTAAGCAGAGTCATCTGTAGTTGATACATCTTATGCAGCTGCTTGAGTTCTGTTATGTTGCATCATTTTGCTACAGAATTTACAGCACAATTAAGAACTAAGGGGCCCTTTTACAAAGGCGCAGAGGCTGCATGCCAAAACAAGACTACTGCCAGGCTAGTGCTCCCCTGGTGGTAATTTTGGATTTGGTACGTGCTCATAAAGCCAAGAGAAATTATTTTTTAAAACTTCCTACCATGCGTGGTGTTTCTGGCGTTAATCGCCAGTTGGCGAGCGCCGACCGGTCACTGTGCATGTAGCGCGTGAGCCCTTACCGCTAGGGTGGTATTAAGGGTTCAGGCCATAAATAGGCACGCACTGGTTTCAGTTTTACCACAGGCCCTTTTCCTGGTCCATTGAAAAAAGCCTTTTTTCCCAGATGCGGTAAAACTTGCTCGGCGCACCCCAATAATTTCCATCCACACTACCGCAGGCCACTTTTTGCCGTGGCTTAGTAAAAGGACCCCTAAAATAGTGGGCATATTTTTTTGTAGATTATTTTTATTCCATTTTTTTTTCAGTCTTAGCAGCACAGCACAAGGAAATGTATTTTTATTCTTTTTTTGCCCCAAATGAATAAGTAATCGTTTAGAAGTATCGGTTCCCATTAGCACTGGAGTCTCTTTTTTTAAATTTTATTATATAAACAAAACAGTTTATAACCTTCAAAAATAATACAATTCTCTCCCCTCCCATCTTCATTCTCCTCCCCCCCGCCCCAGTAATGATGTACGCAAGTTATAAATCCAAAAATAATTTCTCCCCGCCAATGCCCCGCCTACTCTATAACAAAAAGAAATACTGCACCTAGAACAAAAGGAATATTGGCCCCAAGATATACCTCAGGATTGAGCCTATGTCCGGCACTCGAAGGTGACCAGCAACAGCAAAAAGAACCCAGTCTATCATGCCTTAAGGCCATTAACAACAGTCCACAGTCACTTAAACAACATATTAAAGTCTGGTACTCTTGCAGTATTCCAATAGCTAGCCAGAGCCAAGCACATTGAGGCCAAGGTTGCCTTCAAGAATTTCTGCTGATCTGTATCCACTGAGTCAGAAAAAAACATACAATAAAAATCTTTTCATAGAAATTGAAAAGCCCAAGATATCAGACAACATTTTTGCACATGTCCCCCAAACCTTAGCGCTGGAGTCTTATGTATTAAAAATCACTCCTTTACTATTTTATGTACTGTACAGTGAAACTGGCTCAGGAAGATAAAGCTTTGTTTGTGAGGTTTGTATACATTGTTAAAACCCAATGACATATAAAGAAACAGCAAAGTTTACAGAGGTACTTGGAGTATTGTGGGCCTCTGTATATCTGGGAACGCTATTGAATGAATGATGATAATACTTTAGGCAGTGTGTAAATGTATTTTTGTGATTGTTATGGTATCCTGTGGAGTATAATAGAACACCTCAGTGATACTGACATGTTAGTACTGACATAGATGACTTTATTAAGAACTGCTACAGTTACTTCAATTGTCATGCGTATATTCATACATATATTTTTGTGTTCTCAGACCAACAGTTCAAGAAGATGGCGGTGATGTGATATATAAAGGTTTTGAAGATGGAATTGTTCAGTTAAAACTTCAAGGCTCTTGTACCAACTGTCCCAGCTCTATAATTACTCTGAAAAGTGGCATACAGAACATGCTGCAATTTTACATCCCGGAAGTTGAAGGCGTGGAACAGGTATGTAAACACTCACTATATGCTGTTGATCTTGGCTCTGCTCTATTTCTCCCTTTTACTTATCTGATATAGTTTAGCACTGTGAAGGGACCTGCACAAGTAGAAACCCCAACACATGCAGTTCTGTCCTTTTGTTTCAGCCCTCATTTAATTTGTCTGTATGCCCACTTCATCTTTGACCCCAGCCTTTGCAGGTAAAATGTAATGAGTTGAAAGGAGCTTCAGCAGAAGAGTTTGTTCTACATATGTCTGACCTGTGATTAAGACACCAATATGTTCTCTGGCTTGGATTGATCCTTAAGGCCTTTATGCTATGAACATTAAGGAATTCTACACCATATCAGTAATAACCCCAGTACAGGTCTTTTTGGCAGAGAGCAGCCCTGACTGGCAAACTTGATAGTCTGGCACTTTCCTTTGCTCTCTAACATAACTATTACACAGATCATTTTGATTTTGTAACCCATCTTTACATTTCAGGTTGTTGAAGATGACGATGGTGGTACAGATAAAGAAGCAAATGCCATAGACAAGTAGTAATTTCTGACCGGATCCAGCTCTTTCCTTGCTCCTGGTAACTTATTCATCCAAACTAATATATAGTGAATTCTTAAACTATTTAATACAAAATAAATGCTACCTTTTTTTTTCAACAAAATATCTGGTGATTGAGAGAATTATTTTGATAGGATTTTGTTTTCTCAGTTGCTTTGAGCATGGTCACCCAGTTTTGACACTTTTGAAAACTGGAACCTTACCTTTTCCTTAGGTCACACTCTACAATGCCTCTCCTGACTTTTCTTCCATATTGTATGTGACAGGAAGCCACAATATGCAACTTAAAGCAAGCAGCACTGTAGCAGCCCTTCTGAGCCCGGTATATGATGGCCTTCCAGTGTTGTCTGTTGCCCAGTGTGATGTTGTATCTCTAAGAAAAGCACTTGGTTAAGCTCTTGTTTTCTCTCTAAGTTTAAAAACATATGTGAGAAGCCAATGTCTGCATCCACCATCTGCTTCTAGTATGCGAGTCTTGGCCAGATACACTGTACCTTATTCAAACTTGCATTACATTAATAGAGAACTGGGTCACAGTTTATTGCTTAAAACTGTATAGATAAAAAACAGTTTTTATGGATAGGATCTTCTAATGACCCTGGATATCATCATACTTTGAAGGTAGGCTCTGACCAATTTAAAATTACAGTCTAAAATACTTGGTGTAGAACTTGACAACCAGCTATCTATGCATAGTTATACTCAGACTATTGTAAAGAAATCTTTTTACTCTTTCAGGAAACTAAGAGCTTTAAAGAAATATTTTGAGCCATTAGCTTTACGCTTTTTGTCCAATCCTTGGTCTCATCGAGATTAGACTACTGTAACATTGTTTTTATTGGTTGTACTAAACAATTAGTTCACAATACAGCTGTTCAGCTAATTTATGGATTGAATCATACAACACTGTGAAAAACTTTCTATTACACTGGCTTCCAGTAGAGACACAAATACAATTTAAAGTAGGAGTATCAGTTTTTAAGATTTTGATGGGCGAAGCTCCAACCTATCAAACCGATCTAGTCACTTTATGGCTCATAAGTTGAAGTCTGTAAAGCAGTTTACTGTCTCTCTGTCATACCGAATGGTGGCAATTAGGAACGCCATACCAACTGCTGCAAGACTTCGTAGAAACTACTTGTTCGGCAAAAAGCTAAAAACCTATCTATACTGTAAATTTGGTTTATCAAGCAATGTTTATTACCTTTTGATTATTGATTTCAAAGAACTGGCATTCCTAGGCAGATTGGTTGTAGCCTCTTAAAATTGTAATCCGCCTTGAACTGATAAGGTATTGGTGGAATATAAGACTGGAATGTAATGTAATGTAACTTTACAAGCTGAAACAGTAAAGTGTCGGAATACCCTTTATCACCACTCTAAGGAAATATAGGAGTCTTATTCTTCAGTGAGTCCTAAGTTTCTCAGTACTTTTAACCAACCATACTAGAGGAATCTGAAAGGTCATCAAACCTTGATCTCTAATTTCTTACTCTGGATCATAAACTGTTCTTGCTTCTAGCTTTTTGATGTCAAAAATGCAAAGAAATTCATAGAGGAAACTGAGCTGAAACTATATTTTATTGAAAAGTATTTTTCAGTGGGACAAAGCAGTATAAATATTTAAAAATTTGTATCCTGTAGAGATGTATGAGATCTTGGGGAAAAAAAACTGCAAGCTGCATGCAGAGTGAAAAATGATACCACTGGGAGAGCAATGCAGAAAGCCACATAGTACAGCCGCTGTGTACGGCTTCTGTGGCAGTGCAGTAAGTTAATGAGGTGCAAATTCAAAGCAAACAAAACTTGTGCATTAATCAGGGAAAGCCTGTAAGACAGGTGCACAAATCTTTGCGGTAAGGGAGGCTTCATCTATGCGCAAGCCTGAAGAAAATGAAAATGCCAGCACACATCTGCACATGACCTGGAATAATGTTCAGTACATAAATATTGATCACATAAAAGTTTTGCAAGGCTGACAGGCACAGAAAAACATTCCAGATCGTGCAGAAAACTCAAAAATGAAATTTCTGATCTGTTGCTAGTCGTTAAAATCATTGGTAGTACCTTGAGACTGGAGGGTGGCCAATGTGATGCCGATTTTTAAAAAGGGTTCCAGGGATGATCGGGTAATTACAGACCGGTAAACCAGACTTCAGTGCCAGGCAAAATAGTGGAAACTATTGTAAAGAAAATTATGGAACACATAGACAAACATGGTTTAATGGGACAGGGTCAGCATGGATTCAGCCAAGGGAGGTTTTGCCTTACCAATTTGCTTCATTTTTTTGAAGGCATGAATAAACGTGGATAAGGTGAGCCATTAATAAAGTGTATCTAGATTTTTAGAAAGCTTTTGACAAAGTACCTCATGAGAGACTCCTGAGAAAATGAAGGAGTCATGGAATAGGAGGCAGTGTCCTTCTGTGGATTAAGAATTGGTTATTGGATAAAAAAAAGCAGAGGGTAGGGTTAAATGGCCATTTTTCTCAATGGAGGAGGGTGAATAGTGGCGTGCTGCAGGGATCTGTACTGGGACCGGTACTATTTAACATATTTATAAACTGGAAATCAGAATGATGAGTTAGGTGATTAAGGGCCCTATTTACTAAGGTGTGCTAGCAATTATTAGGAGAGGGATGCAAAATAAGACCACAAATATTATAATGCCTCTGTATCGCTCCAAGGTGCGACTTCACCTTGAGTAATGCGTTCAGTTCTGGTCGCCATATCTAAAAAAAAAATATAGCGCAATTAGAAAAGGTTCACAGAAGAGCGACCAAAATGATAGATGGAACTGCTCCCATATGAGGAAAGGCTAAAGCGGTTAGATTGACGTCTACAAATTCCTGAGTGGTTTGGAGCGGGTGGAGGTGAATCGATTTTTCACTCATTCGAGGGGTCTTTTACTAAAGCTTAGCTTATTCTAATGGACCCTGCGGCAGATAATTCAATCTAAGATTTAGTAAAAGACCCCCTCAAAAAGTACAAAGACTAGGCTCAATAAAATTGCATGGAAATACTTTTAAAACAAATAGGAGGAAATATTTTTTCACTCAGAGTAGTTAAGCTCTGGAACTTGTTGCTGGAGGATGTGATAACGGTTAGTGTATCTGGGTTTAAAGAAGGTTTGGACAAGTTCCTGGAGAAAAAGTCCATAGTCTGTTATTGAGATGGACATTGGAGAAGCCACTGCTTGCCCTGGGATTGGTAGCGTGGTATGGTGCTATTAATTGGGTTTCTGCCAGGTACTTGTGACCTGGATTTGCCACTGCTGGAAGCAGGATACTGACCTAGGTGGGATCATTGGTCTGACCCAGTATGGCTATTCTTATGTTCAGATATGTGTGCTGGTACTTTTGTTTTCTTCATACATGCATACAAAGCAGTTGTCTCCTGTCTCTTAAAGTTCCAGGTACATGCTAGGGTTGCAGAAAAAAAGAAAAGACTGGTATTACATCCTCTCAAAGCCCTTCTACACTGCTTCAGACCTGGCTGTGAATTTCTCACATTGTGTATGTTAAAATTCCTTGCTTTACTTCCATGCATTGTGAAGAATACCTAATGACCTCATTACCATTGATTTTAATATACTGTACACCCATATGTACCGCACTTGTAACCTGCTGCCCTGAACCCCTTTCTGCATTGTACAGCCAGTAATGTGTCTGAACACTCATTAACCATGTGGTTCTGGCTGCAGTAGCTTTCCTCATCAGCTCCCAATTAATGAGCTAGATGGGCAGAATGGAGTTGTACACATTGCTAATGATATCATGCTGAGCTGGAACTGGTGTGACTTTCCTTTCTTTGTCATTTATCAATTGCTGAAGCAATAGTTTTCAAATGTATGCCAAGTTTTTTAAAGCTTTGGGCAAAAGTTGCACAATACAGTGATATGAGTCATGCTATTTTAATATTTGGTAAGAAGTCTTTTGCCCCATGTTTGAATTTCCTCCCACATCAGGATGAAAAAAAGAGCAACAGAAGATTTGTACAAGCCAAATCCCATGTTAAAAAGTTTTACATAAAATAGCTAAATTTAAGAATAGGGTAAAAGTTCCATGGTGTTTAAGCAAGAGGAGGCTTTCACAAAATTAAATCCTGGGGCAAAAAAGATGTTGTTTTAAGAACTGTATTTGTTGCTGACTTACACTCTGACTGAAACTTTGTCTAGCTGTTCGTTAGAAGTGTGTTTATTAAACATTTTGGTTATACCCCCCTCCCAAAGGTTCAAATCAAAAATGGTCATGAGGTTTCCAACTAAAGAAAAGAGCAGTGGCATACTGGGGACCAATGTTTACATTTGTTTCCCCCACACATACTTTGATGCACCCCCACTCCCCCTATCCCTAGTTCTGTAATTCCAGAACACAGCCAGTGCTTCTCTTATTGCTGGGGCCTCTGCTACCCATGTAGTTCACAGCCCATATCAGCTGTTGGACCTGCCTGGTGTACTGCAGATTTCTACTGTACCAAGACACTGGTGGCAGGACAAACAGGTCGGGGCATGGCAGAGATTGAGTGCACATCCCTCAGGCCAGCACACGGGTGCCATGGCACCCCTCCCCCTCCCTTAATCAGTACATATTGTAGCGGGAGCTAAGACTTTGCTCTGCTATACAGCCTTATAGGACAAAAGTAAAATAAGCCCTTGTTTGCAAACTAGATTGTCTGGCTCAACCAAGTGGGAGTTGCCCAGAATGAAAAAAAAGATGACAAGAGTTGTAGTAGATGTCACACCTCATCTTAATCATACGGTTCTTCCCTTGCTTTGCTTACACTACCAACTGTCTGTGAGAGAATGGAAATTGATTATTACTGAAGTTCTTGCTATGATTCATAATTAAAGCAGCCTTGGCAGTGACTCCATAAATCTTACATGAATGGAACAAGCTATACACCATGTCTAGAAACCTGAATGTAGTAATCCTTTTTTCCTAAATGCATCACTACTTTGGCTGTTAAAACCATGACCGTGTTCTACTGAAAAGCAGAACTGGACTGCATTTTGAGTAACTGATGGACAATTATTTATTAATTTATTTATTTATTACATTTGTATCCCGTGCTTTCCCACATACAGCAGGCTCAGTGCGGCTTACTTTGTAAAAGAAAGTATCTTACATGTTAGAAAATAAAGCAAAACAAGAAAATGTAGGAAGAGTATTATAAACTGTGATGATCAAAGCTACTTACATAGTGAAAAAGCATTATTAAGGACATGTGAAAAGAAAATTAAGAGCTGAGAAAAAAAACACAGTGGCAATAGCGCCTAGGAATAAATGAGTTGGAATAGGGAAGGTAGACTAGGATAGGTAAAAGGGAAGGAGATTGGGAGGGAAATAAGGGATTGAGTGTAAAGGGATTTGAGGATAAGGTCAAATGTGTCCTTTAAGGTCTACAGAAGTGTGAGAAATCTTATGTATTTCTTCTAAATTGTCAAACAAATACAGCTTACTCTTTGAACTCATGATGATGTGCAGAATATTATTTACTCTGGGAGAGGAAACTAATATTTACACAAAGAACAAAAAATACAGGGCAAAAGGGCATTTGGTGTTTAAATGGTATGCACACGTAATGTGTTCACATTCAATGGTATATAGATTGCAGTATGAACTATATATGCATATAAAAGATTAATTGGAACAGAACATCCTGCTCAATTTCCCATTATCAAACTCGTGATTATTAGCTGGTTGCTGGGCTAGCTTTTGTGCCATTTTAAAGTCTGCATAATTGTAAAAGTCCTTATTTTTAACTACTTTGACTCTAGCCTGAAAAGATTAGGTTAAGCCTAGGATTATTGTACTTGCTTTTTTTCTGTATCATATCTAGAATACCCCAAATGAGTCAACTCTATTGAAACTAACGTCTGAATTGATCATGAGTCAGATGTATTAAAGTTCTCTCTTTTGGGGGGGGGGGGGGATACATTTGAAACATTCCCCCTGATTCTATAAAAGTCACCTAAATTTGTACATGCAAATTTAGGTGTGGCCCCAATTTGCACACGCAATTTAAAAGAATAACAAGCCAATTAGTGCCAGTAATTGGCTTTTAAAAAGCATTTATTGGCACTAATTAGATTTAATTGGGACTAATGAGCATAAATTTAGGCATGGCCCAAAAAGGGGGGTGCGGAAATGGGAGGGTCATGGGCTTTTCTTGACAGTTTGGGGGTGTGGTTTTGAGTTACACGTGTAATTACAGAATGTGAGTGCTCCGTGCGTAAATTTAGGCATGACCTCTCTGCTTAAGCATTAATTCTATAAATCGTTCCGAACTTTAGGTGTGGCTTATAAAATACTGTTTAAGCGTTTGGGTTTTTTAAATTTTATTTTTAATTATAAGTTTTACAGAAAGAAAGGTAATAGGAAATAAGATATACACAAATCTTCCCACCACTTCTACTATAATAAAACGCACCTCCAACGTTCTGAAGCTGACTCCGTGGCTTCAGTGAAGGGTTCGTAACATCGTAACATTCAGTGAAGGGTTCGTAACGTCGTAACATTCGTAAGTCTGTCACATCTCTCTATGCTCTGCCCTTGCGTCAAAACATGATGACGTCGAGGGCGGAACAGTGACAGTGAAGGCAACGGTGCACAGTTACGACGTCGAGGGACGTATCACATGGAACTGTATGGGAAGAAGGGAGGAGTGGCAGGAGAAGGGGTCATTTTCAGTGAGTGAAGGCAACGGTACACGATGTCGACGGACCTATCAGAGGGAACTGTATAGGAAGAAGGGAGGAGCCTCAGGCAACGGTACACGACATCCAGTGACCGATCAGAGGGACGTGTATGGGAAGAAGGAAGGAGCGTCAGGAGAAGGGGTCATTTTCTCTGAGTGAAGTCAATGGTGCAAAGCACATTTATCCTAACACTTCCATTTAAAACATTAATGCTAGAAAGTCATCACCTTGTTAGCGCCCGTTTCATTTCTTTGAGAAACGGACCTTTTTTACTAGTATCACATAAATCAAAATATACCATATTATGGAGGAATGCCACCTAACACAAAGTCCTGACACAATTTACTAATTAATTCTACAGAGATACTACCAATGCTACTAAATCTACAACTAGTACAACAATGATCAAGTACTTGTTTATCTAATAAAACAGCCTCCAGGTGAGCAGGTTCTGGATGGAACCATAGGAAAAAGGAAGCACCCACAGCCAAAACATGAGGTTTTATTTGTAGGAGCTGTTTCCTTCTCTGTTGAGTCAATTTAGAAACATCAGGGAAAATCATCATAACCAAATAGAGAGCATCCTTTTTTGAAAAATAAGCTTTAAGAACTGTTCTTATCCAATTCATTTGTAGAGGTGACAACCAAGGTCACTCTAGTAGAGATCATATCCTGAGAAGATTCCAGGAAATCAGTTAAATTAGTAATAGTAGGATCCTTTCTCACCGGAGAGGCCTTGGATTGATCCCCTAGAGAGGTTAAATAATACAACTTAGAAACCAATATATTTTCCACATTAGCAATCTGTAATACATCTTGAAGGTAATTCTACAATAATATCAAAGGGGAAATAAGACAAAAATGCAAGTTCCGAGCCTTAAAGGAATTTTCCAAAGCTTCGATATGTCTCTGCAGACTCATACTATTTTTAATATGAGCTGCACATACAACCTGAATAGCATCCACTTGCATTTCTAATCTATTGAGTACTTTTTACTTTAAGCAAATCAGATTAATGTTCCTTCACTTTAGCAATAGTTTCCTGGGAAAATTTCACAAGAGTCTCCTACAAATCCCTGCAATCACAAATTATTCTTAGAAAGTAATGTCCAAATATCTTTCAAGGAAGTATCACCCAAGAGTCCTTGGGAAGGAGATGACTGCGATTCCAAATCTTTGGATTTGGTAAAGGCTTAGCAAATAAGCACCGCCACGCTGGGAAAAGACCAAAGGTCCATCAAGCCCAGCACTCTGTCTCCGACAGCGGCCAATCCAGGCCCCAAGAACCTGGCAAAAAACCCAAAATTTAAAATCGATCAATGGACTTTTCTTTCAGGAATCCGTCCAGACCCCTTTGAACTCAGCAAGGCCAGCTGCCATCACTACCTTCTGTTCAGATGTTTCTGGGGAAGAAGTTAAAGGTAGAGAGATGGTCCCAGGCTTCAGAACATTGGAGGTGCATTTTATTTTATAGCATGTGCTTGGTGCTTTTCTGTAGCACATGGAGGGAATTTAATATATGCTGATTAAAGTGGAGGAGTGGCTGGAGGGGGGCAGGGGAGATAGGACAATCGCTGGGTGGCTGGAGGGGCATGGGACAGAGGAGACTCGGTGGGTGGCTGGAGGGAGGGCAGGGGAGAGAAGAGCATCGGTGGGTGGCTGGAGGGGGGCAAGGGAAAATGTACATCAGTGGGTAGCTGGAGGGGGGCAAGGGAAAAAGTAGAATCACTGGGTGGCTGGAGGGGGGACAAAGGAGCACATTCGCACCCAGCAATCTCACTCTCTCTCTGTCACACACACACTCGCACATTCACTCTCTCTCTCTCTCTCACACACACAATCTCACACATACTCTCAAACATACACACTTCGAGGAAAACCTTGCTAGCGCCCATTTCATTTGTGTCAGAAACGGGCCTGTTTTACTAGTTAAGAAATGTTTACAAGCAATGTAACATTCTGGGAGTGTTAACCTGTATTCTTGTTTGTGTTGGTAGTGAATGAACCTGGATCTAAAAGTTTACATCCTCTTGCCCTCTCCACAACATGTAGGCATGCTTTTAGGATCCTGGCTTCTTAATGGCTCATTGTCCTCAATATTGTTATAAGAACATAAGCGTTGCCATAGTGTGACAGACAGAAAGTTCATCGAGCCCAGTATCCTATTTCCAACAGTGGCCAATCCAGGTCACCAAGTGGCAGGATCCCAGAACAGTAAAAGAGATTTTATGCTGCTTATGCTTAGAAATAAGCAGTGGATTTTCCCAAGTCCATCTTAATAATGGCTTATGGACTTTTCTTTTAGGAAGTTATCTGAACAACCCTGCTAAGCTAGCTGCTTTAATCACATTCTCTGGCATCGAATTTCAGATTTTAATTATACATCGAGTGAAGAAATATATTCTCTGGTTTGTTTTATGTTTAACATTTTTTTTCTTGATGACAAGTCTGAATCAATATATGAAATATACATCATTTCAAAACTCAGAACATATCCTGTTGTCGCCTGTCTGGTAAGTTCAACAAGTTGTGTTAATGACAATACAAATCAGCAATCAGGCAACACAAGACCATGAGTATAAAGAAGTCCAATAGAGCAGACACATATACTAGTAAGAGTTGAACAAAGAAGAAAAAAAAGGAAAAGCGCGGCATCAAATATTTCTGTATAAACCTCCAACATCCCTCCCATCTCCCCCCCCCCCCATCCTGAGAAATAGTTCAAGTAAAAGATTATAGCCTTGCACATTCAAGATAAATTAAGCAAAAAGAAAGAAGGAAAATTACAGGGGTCTTGTTTCTTATAACCCCCTTCTAAGAGAGTGCAAGCATTCAGAAACAAGTTCACTCCGCAATAATAATTTAAAAAAAATTATTTTACCCTGGAATGCCACCCAAAGCACTCAATTGATTAAGAATAAAGCTTTGGGGAGCGGGGGCAGCGAATGAATATATGGTCCACAAACAGCATAGAATTGGCGCTGTGATTTGAAAGTAGATTGAATAGCACAAAGCTTCATCAAAAGTAACTCATGAAATCGGTTTCTCCAATACCAGTACTGTGGTGCAGCGAGCTTAGTCCAGGTCTGCAGAATGCACTTTCCCACAATACAAACCTTCATCATTCGGTTACTTAATTCCAAGCCCCAGGGAAGATACTTGGCGCAGTAAAATGCCACTGGGAAGAAAAGAACGTCTAATGGACAACACCCACTCCAAATAGCAAGCTAGTGCCCTCCAAAAGGTCTGAACCAACCTGCATTCCCAAAAGGCATGATAAAAGGTGTTAGGTAATTCATACTTAAGATGAATCGGTACCAAAGCCCATAACACTCGGTCTGTATTTTGAGATGTACCCTCGAAAAAATACCCTATATTAGCACTCCCATAAGGTTGCACTGAATACCCACAAGGGAATCTGACAAACACAGCTCAGCAGGTCCCAAGAACTAATCGTATACTGCAAAAACCACTGAGCTGCCAAATTCCCCAAGGTCTCATGGAGCACAAACTGGAAGCAGTCGCCTATGTAATAGTGAAATAGAAACAGGATCCCCTGACGGAACATCAAAAAGATCCCGCAACCTAGAGTCCAAATCAAAGCGAAGATGCAAAGGATCCAGAGCTGCAATATAATAGGAAACTTGCTGCTATGTAAAGGACGCTGTAAACTCCTGCTCTGTCGGGAAGAGGTGATCAGCAGAAAGGATAGCACCAGTGGGAGAAAGAAAATGATGTAGGTGACAAAAACCCTGGCTCACACATCTCAATATTACCCGATTATCAGCTCCCGGGGGAAAATCCAAATTACCCCGGATTCGCAACAAACCAGTACAACAATTATTAAAGTCCCACATCCTGGCCAAAGCACACCACACTGCCCAAATAGGTGCAATCAGGACACTTTAATAATAATATTATATATATTTAATTTTATAATTTCACAAATATGTCAGTAAAACAGAAGCTCTGGCATGCAAAACATAAAAAAAGATGTATGGGCGAGCAAAAAGCGGATTCCATATCCAACAGTGTGTAGTCTTCCCCTTGAGTGAACCAATTCCATAAATATTGCACTATGCAAGCCATGTTATAAAGCTTAAAATGTGGTAGGCCCAAACCTCCCCTCCTCTAGTTCCCCACCATGAATTAATTTAATATGTGACTCCCCCCCCCCCCCCCCCCAAAAAAAACAAAAAAAAACAGGAGACCACTCCTGCAAGAAGTTTCAAATCTTTGGCAGTAACATAAAGGGGAAGCATTTGCAAATAATATAGCAATTTGGGGAAAAACAACCATAGAGAAAAGGTGTATATAACCCAATAAAACCCAACAAAGATAGTGGAAGATTTGGACCACTGGCGCAATTTGTTCCTGGTGAAAGAAAATAACTGGGAGACATTAGTATGATATAATTGAGAAGGATCCTCACATAGCTGTATCCCTAAGTATGTAAATGAACCAACAGCTTTACGCAAAGGACAATTAAAGGCCTGCCAATCCAATCCTGGTGACATGCCTGCCTGGTGCAAAGGTGGCAGACCTCACGCGTCACCTAGATAGGATTTTAGATAGTGCTGGGGAGGAGCCAGCTGTCTTGGTACATGTGGGTACCAATGACATAGGAAAATGTGGGAGAGAGGTTCTGGAAGCCAAATTTAGGCTCTTAGGTAGAAAGCTCAAATCCAGAACCTCTAGAGTAACATTTTCTGAAGTGCTACCTGTTCCATGCGCAGGGCCCAAGAGACAGGCAGAGCTCCGGAGTCTCAATGCATGGATGAGATGGTGCAGGGAGGAGGGTTTTAGATTTGTTAGGAACTAGGCAACATTCTGGGGAAGGGGGAGCCTATTCCAAAAGGATGGGCTCCACCTTAACCAGGGTGGGACCAGGCTGCTGGCATCGGCGTTTAAAAAGGAGATAGAGCAGCTTTTAAACTAGAGATTGGGGGAAGGCTGACAGTCACTCAAAAGCACATGGTTCGGAATACTACTACTACTACTATTTAGCATTTCTATAGCGCTACAAGGCGTACGCAGCGCTGCACAAACATAGAAGAAAGACAGTCCCTGCTCAAAGAGCTTACAATCTAATAGACAAAAAATAAATAAAGTAAGCAAATCAAATCAATTAATGTGAACGGGAAGGAAGAGAGGAGGGTAGGTGGAGATGAGTGGTTACAAGTGGTTACGAGTCAAAAGCAATGTTAAAGAGGTGGGCTTTCAGTCTAAATTTAAAGGTGGCCAAGGATGGGGCAAGACGTAGGGGCTCAGGAAGTTTATTCTAGGCGTAGAGTGCAGCGAGACAGAAGGCACGAAGTCTGGAGTTGGCAGTAGTGGAGAAGGTAACAGATAAGAAGGATTTATCCATGGAGCGGAGTGCACGGGAAGGGGTGTAGGGAAGGACGAGTGTGGAGAGATACTGGGGAGCAGCAGAGTGAGTACATTTATAGGTTAGTAGAAGAAGTTTGAACAGGATGCGAAAATGGATAGGGAGCCAGTGAAGGGTCTTGAGGAGAGGGGTAGTATGAGTAAAGCGACCCTGCCGGAAGATGAGACGGGCAGCAGAGTTTTGAACCGACTGGAGAGGGGAGAGGTGACTAAGTGGGAGGCCAGCAAGAAGCAGACTGCAGTAGTCTAAACGAGAGGTGACAAGGGTGTGGATGAGGGTTTTGGTAGAGTGCTCGGAAAGAAAGGGGCGGATTTTACGGATGTTGTAAAGAAAGAAACGACAGGTCTTGGCAATCTGCTGGATATGAGCAGAGAAGGAGAGAGAATAAGGTATCTTTTAAAGATATCACCAAAACAGGGAAGATAGGGTATCCCGATAAGTTGCAAAAAAGACCATAGTAAATCAGATGTCAAATAAAAATCAGACAAAAGATTGCAAATTAATACTGTCAAATACTAAGCGTGATGTAAATAGGAACAGCAAGCATAGTTTGAAATGTCTATATGCGAATGCCAGAAGCCTAAGAAATAAGATGGGAGAGTTAGAATATATTGCACTAAATTAAACATTAGATTATAATAGGCATCTCTGAGATCTGGTGGAAGGAGGATAACCAGTGGTACACTGTCATACCGGGGTACAAATTACATTGTAATGATCGGGTGGATCAAATTGGTGGAAGGGTAGCATAGTATGTTAAGGAGGGCCTTGAATCAAATAGATTGAAAATTCTGCAGGAAACAAAACACATTTTGGAATCCCTATGGATTGAAATTCCATGAGTAAAGGGGAAAAGGATAGTGATAGGAGTGTACTACCGTCCGCCTTGCCAGGATGAACAGACGGATGTAGAAATGTTATTGGAAATTAGGGAGGCTAACAAACTGGGCAACACAATAACAATGGGTGATTTCAATTACCCCGGTATTGACTGGGTAAAGGCAGGGCATGCTAGGGAGGTAAAATTCCTTGGCGAAATTAAGGACTGCTTTATGGAGCAGCTGGTACAGGAGCCGACGAGAAGGAAAAATTCTAGACTTAGTCTTTAGTGGAGTGCATGATCTGGTGCGGGAGGTAATGGTGATGGGGGCCGCTTGATAACAGTGATCATAATATGATCAGATGTAATATTAGCTTTGGAGTAAGTATAAACAGGAAATCCAGTATGTTAGCGTTTAACTTTCAAAAAGAGACTATGATAAAATGAGAAGAACGGTAAAAAAAAAACTTAGAGGAGCAGCTGCGAGGATCAAAAATTTAAATCGGGCATAGATGCTATTCAAAAATACCATTCTGGAAGCCCAGGCCAAATATATTCCATGTATTAAAAAAGGAGGGAGGAAGACCAAACGACAGCCGGCATGGTTAAAAAGTGAGGTGATGGAAGCTATTAGAGCTAAAAGAAAATCCTTCAGAAATTGGAAGAAGAAACCGACTGACAATAATAAACAGCATAAGGAACGTCAAGAAGCGCTGATAAGGAAGGCAAAGAGGGACTTTGAAAAAAAGATTGTGTTGGAGGCAAAAACATAGTAAAACTTTTTTTAGTCATATTAAAAGCAAGAAGCCGGCAAAAGAATCGGTTGGACCACTAGATGACCGAGGGATAAAAGGTGCAATCAGGGAAGACAAAGCCATAGCGGAGAGATTAATTTAATTTTTTTTGCTTCGGTCTTCACTGAGGAAGATTTGGGAGAGATACTGGTGCCAGAAATGAAATTCAAAGCTGACAAGTCGGAGAAACTGAATGAAATCTCTATAAACTTAGAGGATGTAAAGGGGCAATTTGGCAAATTGAAGAGTAGCAAATCTCCTGGACCAGCTGGTATTCATCCCAGAGTACTGATAGAATTGAAAAATTAACTGGCGGAACTATTGTTAGTAATATGTAATTTATCTTTAAAATCAAGTGTAGTACTGGAAGACTGGAGGGTAGTCCATATAACGTCGATATTTAAAAAAGGTTCCAGAGAGGATCCGGGAAATTATAGAGCCTGACATCTGTGCCGGGTAAAATGGTAGAGACTATTATAAATAACAAAATTACAGAGCATATTCAAAAGCATGGATTAATGAGACAAAGCCAACATGGATTTAGTGAAGGGAAATCTATTACACTTCTTTGAAGGGGTGAACAAACGTGGATAAAGGCGAACCGATTGATATTGTGTATCTGGATTTTCAAAAGGCATTTGACAAAGTACCTCATGAAAGACTCCAGAAGAAATTGGAGAATCATGGGATAGGAGATAGTGTCCTATTGTGGATTAAAAACTGGTTAAAGGATAGAAAACAGAGAGTAGGGTTAAATGGTTAGTATTCTCAATGGAGAAGGGTAGTTAGTGGGGGTCCCCAGGGCTCTGTGCTGGGACCGCTGCTTTTTTAACATATTTATAAATGATCTAGAGATGGGAGTAACTACTACTACTACTAGTGAGGTAATTAAATTTACTGACAACACAAAGTTACTAAAAGTTGTTAAATCGCAAGAGGATTGTGAAAAATTTCAAGAGGACCTTACAAGACTGGGAGACTGGGTGTCTAAATGGCAGATGACGTTTAAGGTGAGTAAGTGCAAAATGATGCATGTGGGAAAGAGGAACCCAAATTATAGCTATGTTATATAAGGTTCCATGTTAGGAGTCACCGACCAAGAAAGGGATCTCGGCGTCGTTGATGATATGTTGAAACCCTCTGCTCAGTGTGCTGTGGCAGCTAAGAAAGCAAATGGAATGTTAGGTATTATTAAGAAAGGAATGGAAAACAAAAGTGAGGACATTATAATTCGTTTGTATCGGTCCATGGTGCGACTGTACCTCGAATATTGTGTTCAATTCTGGTCGTTGCATCTCAAAAAAGATATAGTGGAATTAGAAAAGGTACAGAAAAGGGCGATGAAAATGATAAAGGGGATGGGACGACTTCCCTATGAGGAAAGGCTGACATGGCTAGGGCTCTTCAGTTTGGAGAAAAGACGGCTGAGGGGAGAGATGATAGAGATCTATAAAATAATGAGTGGAGTGGAACGGGTACATGTGAATCGTTTGATTACTCTTTCCAAAAATACTAGGACTAGGGGGCATGCGATGAAACTACAATGTAGTAAATTTAATACGAATTGGAGAAAATGTTTCCTCACTCAATGTGTAATTAAACTCTGGAATTTAGTTGCCAGAGAATGTGGTAAAGGTGGTTAGCTTCCTAAAGGAAAAGTCCATAGACCATTATTAAATTGACTTGGGGAAAATCCACTGCTTATTTCTGGGATAAGCAGCATAAAATGTATTGTTTTCGGATCTTGCTAGGTGTTTGTGACCTGGATTGGCCACTGTTGCAAACAGGATGCTGGACTTGATGGACCCTTGGTCTGTCCCACTGTTGAAATACTTATAAGTATTGCCACACTGGGACAGACCAAGGGTCCATCAAACCCAGCATCCTGTTTTCAACACTGGCCAATCCAGGTACTTATATATATCATCCACGTTAAGTGGCAACACCTCAGATTTCTCCAACTTAATTCGAAAACCCGAAAAGTCGCCAAACTCCACAAAGAGATCTAACAGTGCCAGCAGGGACTCCTTAGCATTACTAAGAAAAACTAAGAGATCATCTGCGAAAGCAGAGATTTTAAACATGGTGACGCCCAGTTGCACCCCCCACCCCTCGAAGTTCTGCTGTTCCCATAATATCTCTAATCAAAGGCTTGAACAAAAAGAAGTGGGGAAAGGGGACACCCCTGTCATGTCCCACGAGCCACCAGAAAAGAAGGAGATGATATCCTGTTCACCTGGATCACCGCTCTTGGGTGTTGATAAAGAGTTTTGATCACTGAAAGAAAGTAATCCGGAAATCCATGTGCTCAAAATCTCAAACAAAAAAAAAAACAGTGGACCCTATGAAAGCCTCTGCGTCAAAGCTGATAAGCATAGCTGACTCAAGTCTGAGGCGCACCATTTCCAGGGAAGACAGGATTTGTCGCATGTTCTTTGCCACTGAGCAAGACCTTACAAAACCCACCTGGGGGGCCACTACCAAAGTAGGTAAGCTCTGGCCAAGACGGTTTGCCATGATCTTGGCAAATAATTTAGCCTCAAAAGGAATAAGAGAGATAGGATGATAGGATTCAGTTCTAGAGGGATCCTTACCCAGTTTTAATAAGACCACTATTTGAACCATCCGTACCAAGTCAGGGAGCGTGCCTTCCTAAATAAAAGAATTAAAGACATCAACCAAGCAAGGGACCATGGCCGCAGCCAACAATTTATAAAACTCTGATGGCAAACCATCTACCCCGGGAGTCTTATGCAGAGGACTAGTCCGCAATGCCCAATGCACCTCTTTTTCTGAAATAGGAGGGTCAAGCAAATCCTGATGAGATTATGTTAAATGTGGCTAGGATTGTCCTGCATTATGATAAGCAGGCTCCAGACCCACATCCTCTGTTGGAGAGTAAAGATGTGTATAATAGTCATTAAAAAGTGCATTAATGCCTTCCTCAGTTCTTACCAGATTGCCTTAAGCATCAAACAACTGAACTACCTCAGACGAGTATCCAGTCTGGGACACCAAGCAAGCTAAAATCTCCTGCTTATTAGCATGCATAAACAATCTATAACAATAGTAGGCAAAAGAGTGTTGAGTTCTTGAATGAATCAGATGATTTAGCGCAGCCTGAGAGGCCAACAGACGAACCCTATTAGTAGCTATGGGATTAGTACCTAGCTGTTGCCTATCTCTCTTTACCTGTGCCTCCAAATTCAAAAGCTCAGCCTCCCCAGCCTGCCTCTTATGTGCCATGTAGGAAATAATTTCCCCACATAAGACCGCTTTAGCAGCCTCCCAAAATAAAACTGGGTTGGAGGAAGCATAGTCTCTATTATGGACTGCAAGAAAGAGTAAAATTGTGAGTCATAAGGCCACTGGAAAGCACCTGCCCTTCTCCGGCCCCAGTCCAACTCAAATGAAAGCATGGTCAGAGACCTGAAACGGTCCGATCGTGGCCCTACAAAAGCAGGACACCAGCCCCCTAGACACCAGTAAGTAGTCTATCCGGGACAAGGAATCATGAACCTGAGAATGGTGAGTAAAGTTCTTTTCACCGGGGTGAAAAATAGTCTAACACCTCACACAACAATGGAACACCTTTTGAGTAATCCAATGGGAATAATTCTAGATCTAAAAAATCCCCCCCCCCCTCCAATAATTATAGGAATCTTACCAAAGGAATGCAGGTGGCAATCACTTGTTTGAAAAAAAGCTTTACCATACCTGTTGGGAGCGTACATATTCGCCAATATCACTGGAACACGATCCAACACCACATGGGCTATAATGAAATGTCCTAGGGTATCTATTATTTGTGTGACAACCTCCACCAGCAATCCCTTGCGAAATAACCCCCCCCCCCCCCCAGCTTTCCTGGTGGACGTAGGCCCCTCTATAAAGTCTTCTACCCACCAGCAATAAAGCTTTTATGTTGAATAGAATTGAAGTGCATTTCCTGTAGCACTGTTATCTGGGCTCTATGCCTCTGGAGTGCCTCATGTAATAAAACTGCATTAGAAAATGTATAGATTTTTGCATTTATTTTACTTCCACACTATTTGTATTTTACTTCAGATGTACTAAGCTAAAACAGAAGTTAAAAGCCAAATAGTTAAATCAGAGATATGGTAAAATTAAATTGTACTTCTGTTTTAACTTTAGTGTTAAATGAAAGCAAAACCAACTTCTAACTATGGATGCTGTCTGGTCAGAGACCCCTGAAATAAGATTCCTCTACTTTGCCCAGGGTGTCAGAGGCTTGGGCAACTCAAATCCAGAACAAGGAAATAGATCATGCAAGTTGGCCTATGACCCATTGATTACGTGGCTCATTATCCATGACCCACATATAATATATTGAATATAATGAACAACGATTAATTCTGTAACTTGAACATGGAGCATGCTTTTCCCAAGCATTCTGCCACCTTGCATGTTTCCCCTCAAAATGACCACTGTAAAAGATAATGGTGAAGTCATATTTGAAATTGAGCTTGAATAGGTAGGCCCCCTACTTCAAACCATGGCCTGTCACTGAGATTAACTTAACCACTGCCAGTTTCCAAGATTGTGGCAGTATAAAGTGGACAGTTAAGTATTTTGGACCGTCATTTGGGGAAGGGAGTGGTGAGGATTCAGGGACTCTTGTCAAGAGAACCCAGGTGATTGGGACCTGTGGCTCCCCAAATTGGGAATCCAGTGCTGTTATTTCAATTCCCATAGGCTTCCATTGTCATAGACTTCCATTGAAATCAGTGGTAACTTTTATTCCACCTCAGGAGGTGAAATATTTTCAGCACTAATCAGGAAGTAAAAAAATTGCACTGGAAGTAATTTGATATGCAACTTATTCTTAGAATGCATTTCCATATCAATTGTGCTGAGACACAGTGGTTTATTGCTAATTTTTTTGCGTGCTACAATACTGCTACATTTGAAGTAATTGTAGCATACAGGAAAATTGGCATTGAACTAGAAGTAAATCACTGGGCTAAGTCAGATTAGTGTGGGTTATTATATCTATCTCATAAAATTTCCATCTATTGAGTATATTATTGAACAAAGGGCAATTCTTTTGCATAGTAACCTTTAACAAATTTGCAAAAGATACTGGTTTTTACATTCTTTTGATTGGTACATTTAAGATTTAAGAGTGCCTGAGAGACAAGCAGGGAATCTGAAACATTGATGGACTCTGTTACAGACACATGTGGGGAAAATCATAGCTTTAAACAATTTAAACTGAAAAGCAAATTAGTGACAACTGATATGCACTGATTAAGACAATACAAGGAACTACAAAAAGATGTAGATAGGACAGACACTGATTAAGACAGCTGCTACAAGACTTCTTCCCATTGCTTGTATGTACTATTTTAACAATGGGATTAAATAAGATTTCTTTTCCCAGATAACAGAGTGCCACTATAATGTATGAGCTGGCTAGTGCTTTTTGGGTGTGACTAAAAGGAGCTCTGAGATCAAAAGGAAATAGTCCTACAGCTGTTCCCTAGCACTGGTCTGCTTTGCTGCACTAATTTCCTTATTCTCAAATGTGGTAGTGCACATGTGTTTTACTTAAAAAAAAAAATTTTTTTTAAACATGTAAATGAGGCAGTGCTGAATTTAACTTTTAAGTGCCATTGTCCCAGGCTGTCATTACTGGATCCTCCCTTTGGTTCTCCCAAGCCCATTTTCTGGCCTGAGTTGTCTGTTGCTGCTGCTGCCCAGGGCAGTGGTAGAGTATTTGAAAGTGAAAATCCAGATGGGGCCTTTTTGTCTTAGTGCTCTGGCAGACCCTGCAGTACCTCCCTCCTTTCTTTTTCCATGAGTTTCTCGTTACCATGGAAATCTGTGGAAAGGGATGGGGTGCTGCAGGGCCTGTCAGAGCACTAAGGCAAAAAGGCCCTATCTGGATTTTCACTTTCAACCATAGGCAGCAGACTGGGGTGGGCCATCATGGGCCACCCAACATTTTGTCCCAAACAGCATCAGAAACTGGGGAGTAATTGGGGTCACAATTCAGGGATAAAGGTTATTTTGTTTGGCCCCACCAGCCACATAGGTTTTCAGCTTCCCTACTTTCAACACTTTGGGTCCCCCCCCCCCCCCCCCCCAGCTGCAGTAGTGAAAGGCTTGGATGGAGGCATAGTGGCAATACGCTGGAGCCTATCAAATATAGTGCTGGAGATGGTTGCCTATGTTTCCGGGGGGAGGTAAGAAACAGAATTATATTTAGAGGAAAGCTTCTAAGTTTTCTCCTTTAAAGGGGTCATTCTAAAACTAGTTGCTGGAAGGACTGGGTGAAAATCAGATCCTCTGGATCCCATTCTTTCCACATTAAACCCAGATGATCTGGCTTTTACCCAGTTGATCCTCAGGGATGCAGCTGAGTTGGGGGGGGGGGGGGAAGGGGGCTGCAGCTTCTTCAGGCAGTGGACTGGTTGCAGCACTTGCCCTTGGAGTTCCACATCTGACTTGCTAGAAAGAAACCTAAAGGCAGATCTCATCCGGATCCTCAGGCTCTATTTTAGGCTTTTAAGGGCAAGTGCAGCAACCAGGCCACTGAGGAGAGAAGCTGTGGTGCCCCTGTCCCGCCTCAGCTCCAATCCCTTTAACTAGGTAAGGTCAAATGTTCTAAAGGGGTGTTTCTATTTTGTTTTCAGGGGGTTGTGGGGGGCCCTAATATCTCACCTGCCACTATGGCCTTTCTGGGCACTCCTACCTCCTGTTACCCAGCCAAAGCCTATACAGTATAGTGCACCCAAGTATGAAGAGAATAGCTAAAAACTGGGTTCCCCGGAAACACCAGCATTTTTATGGTGGAAAGCATAGAATCTGATTGACTTGGTTTTTACTTATTTCTGTGGCTGGAATTCTTTTTTAGAAATGATCAGGCAGCTGAGTGTGTTGGCATTTCTGACTCAAAAGGGATCCTTCTGTTTTGTTTCAGGATTAGGTCCTGAACCATGCTAATAAAGATGATAGATGTTGAGAGGATGATACCATCGGTCACTTCTAGTTTAATGAGATTATGACTTACAGTTTTTGCTGATTTTGTAGTTCAGGTCATAATCAACACATACTTTTCTGAGACTACAGGATGGCAGTTATCTCCTGGCAAAATATGCAGTGGCTTTAATGCTTTATTTGCATTGTTCTTTTCTCTTTGTGTTCTTGATAATATGGAAGCAGAAATTTTTCAAATAGAATAGATAACTGTTGTGAACAAAATGCTGGATGAGGCATTAATAAATTTGCTTCATAAAAGTTGCCCAGGTTTTTTTTTTCTCGTTTTGTTTGCCTATGGTTTCAAGACAAAATATAAGTGCATTGTGCCAAAAGATGATAATGATAGATTCAAAATCTGTGGTCAAGGTTAACAACATAGTGGAATTCACAAGAGGGTTGGACAAGTTCCTGGAGGAAAAGTCCATAAAAACTTCATAATCAGGTAGACTCAGCGGAGCCATTTGCTCATTCCTGGAAATGAGCTAGGAGAGAAATAGATCTACTTTTTGAGATCTGCCCCATACTCTTGACCAGGATTGGCAGTTATCAGAGGCAGGATGCTGAGTTTGCTGAACCTTGCTTGGACTCAGCATGACTCTTCTTATTTCATTAATGATGGATACTTTGATGGAAAACTGCAGGTTCTTAATTGGCACTGATTCTATCAAGCCCAGCATCCTGCCTCTGACGGTGCCCGGTCTAGGTCACTAGGAAGTACTCAGCATGTCCTAAGGTGGAGGTATATTTCCTGTTGCTCACAAAGCTTTTCATATTAACAAAACCAACAAGTAGCAAGTGCAGAAGTATAGTGGGAAATACAATTATTCCAGGCACAATTCATCGATCAAAACTGGACCCATGAATGGTTAAAGAGAGGTGAACTGAAAACAAAGGATGAGCAACTGATAGTTGCAGGCCAGGACAGTGGATCAGGGATGAGATGGTTTACAGCAAGCATTGAAAAAAACAGGTGCATATAAGATTCCGTAAGAAAAAGCTAGAACCAGTTACTCATCTCATGTCTGGCCGCGAAGTGCAGATAGTGGAAATGTTTTATACAGAAAGGCACAACAAGCTGGCGAATCTCATTCATTGGAAATTCTATAAGCAATACAATATCAGTGTACCAAAAAAGCACTGGCAGCTTGACCCTCGGAGAATTGTGGAAAATAAAGCGGTTATGAACACCCGGTACATTCCCATCCCAAATGATAGCTAGATGCCAGAAAACCGGATCTAGTAGTAAAAGAAAAACACCAGAACAAAGTAATTACTCAGTAAATTGAGTGGAGAGCTGGAAGATCATCAAGTATAAAGAAATGGAGTCCAAGGCCAAGCAAATGTGGTAGAAATATACAGAACTATTTCCCATCGTTTCGAGTGCCATAGGCTTGATCAGAAAGAACTTCCAAGCACACCTGAATAAATTGCTTCTCTGTGTTACATCTGCAGATGGAAGCTCTCTTTAGCACAATGCAAGTAGTATAGTAAGCGTTAGCAGTAAAATTGAGAGAGTGAGGTCGTACACCACATACCCTGGCTTAGAAGTGAGGTTTATTACTGCCATGGACTGCAAAAAAATAACCCATTTGGAGACACTGCGCTGAGACAAACTTTTAGTATACTATACATTTAACTAGAAGTAGAAAACCTGGATATATAAAGGAGTTTAGAAAGTGACTTGCAGACTCTGTGCCATGGGACAGGCTAAATTGGGGGCTACTTTGCTGCCACTGTTTCTTTTTTTTAATTGAAATTTTCTCAAATACATAATGTCAAACAACCAACTGCACATTTACATATTACTTCTACTTCAATCTATCCCTGTCCTCAACTTCTGCCACTGTTTCTATGAATTCATAGTTCTGCTTTTCTTAGCCAACCTGGCAATTTGCAGGATCTGGCAGACTACAAAAATCAATTGGTCAAGTAGACAAATTGAATACAAACACAAGAGTGGCAATAATAGGTAGAATGCTTCTTCCAATGGGAGATCAAAGTAATGTTCCCAAAAAATTACAGATCTCTAACCTCTCTACCTACAATCTATAAGTTGTTCATTTTGATAGAGGCCAATAGCAGACATAGGGCTACACATTGAAATTTGTAATTGCAAGATTAGTTGCATAAGCAGTCCAATAATCTGTTTTATTTTCCAGTATACTGCTATAGTAATCCTGATACTACTACTACTACAAATCATTTCTATAGCACTACCAGTCGTATGCAGCGCTTCACAATTTAACATGAAGAAAAGACAGTCCCTGCTCAAAAGAGCTTACAATCTAAATCAGGACAAATAAGGGATAAGAGTAGGACAGACAGATAGGACACATAGGGAAAGGGACTATTGAAGAGAGGAAGACAAGATAAAGTTTACGAGCAGGTGACAAGTTAGGAGTTAAAAGCAGCATCAAACAGGTAGGCCTTTAGCCCGGATTTGAAGGTGGACAGGGATGGAGCTTGACGTAATGGCTCAGGAAGTCTATTCCAGACATAAGGTGCGGCAAGATAAAAGGAACTGAGTCTGGAGTTGGCGATGGAGGAGAAGGGTACAATTAGGAGAGGTTTGCCTAGTGAACAGAGATCCTGGGAAGGAGTGCAGGGAGAGATGAGGGTGGAGAGGTAGTGAGGTTAACTCTCCCCTCCCATGTGTTGCACCCCACCCCCCCAGTCCACACCCAAATGCAGGGCTTGCTAAACTACTGAATTGTAGACTGCTCTTTTAAAGATCTTGAAAAACTGGATGGTGAAGGGTAAGGGGTAAAGGTCATGGACATGATATACCACCTTTTCTGTGGTACAGCCAAAGCAGTTTACATAGTCTACGTAGGTACTTTCTCTCTGTTCCAAGGTACAAGAGAACTCTTCCATACCCACTAGATCATTTATTAAACTCAGTTCATGCCTGGAATATGTTCCTGAGGGAGATAGTGGAGGAAAAAACAATGGTGGAATTCAAAAAGGTGTGAGATAAACACAGAGAATCTCTAATTAGAAAATGAATGGTATAACCCCCCCCCCCCAAAAAAAAAAAAAAAAAAAAAAACAAACCCAAACTTAAATGGTTGTATGCGTTTGCATATTGAGTGGTGCTTTAGACGGCAACTGGCTGTGAAGAACTAAGGCCGGTGCTGGGCACCCTTGTACGGTCTGGGTCCTGTATATGGCAATCCGGTTTAGGATGGGCTGGAGAGGGCTTTGACAAACTCCTGTAATTTGGAACCTGAGGACAGGGCCAGGCACACTTTTACAGTCTGTGTCCCACAATTGACAAGATGGATTTGGACAGGCTGGAGTTGGCTTCAATGGCAACTTCAGTAGTAGGAAACTGAGGACAAGGCCGATCAGACTATAATGGTCTATGTCCCAGAAATGCCAGAGAGACAATGATCAAGTATTTTATATCATATGACTTCATAATGAGTATGACTGGTGGGCAGATTGGATGGACCTGCTCAGGTCTTTAGCAGCTGTTATGTTACTATGACTACATTGCTGGAGTGGAAGAATTAACCTTAAAGAGCTACTATCATGTATTATTCATTGTGGATATCCTGAAAACCTGACTGGCTGGGTTGAAAAGAAGTGGGCTGAGTGGAACAGTAAATAATGTATCTATATAGAAAGGTTAAATTAGAAAGAGAATGGGACTGGAGGGGGCGCTAGAGAGCGGACAAAGAATGGCAGCATCATTAAGGAGCTCCTCACCTCCCTGACTTAATAACATGATTTAACCTTCTATTTCTACAAGTAAGAAATATATATTTGCTTAATAACACTTCATTAATGGCTACTAGCAAGCAATCGAAGAGTGAGTCGAATCTTACAATGGGTTCCAGCTCTAAACGATCAAAACCGGATCTATCATTGCCGGAGAAAGTTACAAGAGACAAGCCTGACGTCGTTGTTACTTTTGCTGTAATAATGGAGCAACTTACCTCGATAACGAGAATGCTCTCTGAGAATTCTTCAGATGTAAAGTTTATCAAGGCAGAGGTGGCGCGCATCAATGCACATCTCGATTTGTTTGAAGGAAGAATGGATCAATTGGAACAACGACTTAGCTGCATGTAAGATCAGGCCCTAGTATTTCAATGTGCTACTAAAATGGTGCAGGATATGCAACTAGCCATAGACGACGCAGGGAATCGACAACGTTGAAACAATATCCATCTGCTAGGTCTTCCGGAGCACTCAGAGGGGGAAAATCTCATTAAATTTCTTGAGGAATTTTATCCCAAAGCTAGTGAAGATTTCTTTTCAGCATTCTTTTGAAATAGAAAGAGCACACAGAATTCCGTTAATTTTTCTGGCGGGAAAACGCCATGCCCTATTATAATGAAAATCCTTCGTTTTCCTCAAGTGCCGAAATTCTGCAATATGCTAAGAGGCAACAGAGCATTAAGTGGAATGGTAATCACCTTCAATTTTTACCGGACTTCACCAAAAATACAGTGGATCTTCGAAGGAAATTTCTAACTCTTCATCCTCGGCTGAGGGTTTTGAATGTCCGATTTGGTCTTTTAAGACCTGCTCGCATGAAGGTGACGCATCTTGAAATCACAAAAATTTATACTGATTCTGTCATTTTGGAAAAATATATTACTGAACATAAGTACATATAAGTACATAAGTAATGCCATACTGGGAAAAGACCAAGGGTCCATCGAGCCCAGCATCCTGTCCACGACAGCGGCCAATCCAGGCCAAGGGCACCTGGCAAGCTTCCCAAACGTACAAACATTCTATACATGTTATTCCTGGAATTTTGGATTTTACAAGTCCGTTTAGTAGCGGTTTATGGACTTGTCCCTTAGGAAACCGTCCAACCCCTTTTTAAACTCTGCTAAGCTAACCGCCTTCACCACTTTCTCCGGCAACGAATTCCAGAGTTTAATTACACGTTGGGTGAAGAAAAATTTTCTCCGATTTGTTTTAAATTTACTACACTGTAGTTTCATCGCATGCCCCCTAGTCCTAGTATTTTTGGAAAGCGTGAACAGAAGCTTCACATCCACCTGTTCCACTCCACTCATTATTTTATATACCTCTATCATGTCTCCCCTCAGCCGTCTCTTCTCCAAGCTGTATAGCCCTAGCCTCCTTAGTCTTTCTTCATAGGGAAGTCGTCCCATCCCCGCTATCATTTTAGTCGCACTTCGCTGCACCTTTTCCAATTCTACTATATCTTTCTTGAGATGCGGCGACCAGAATTGAACACAATACTCAAGGTGCGGTCGCACCAAAGAGCGATACAACGGCATTATAACATCCTCACACCTGTTTTCCATACCTTTCCTAATAATACCCAACATTCTATTCACTTTCTTAGCCGCAGCAGCACACTGAGCAGAAGGTTTCAGTGTGTTATCGACGACGACACCCAGATCCCTTTCTTGGTCCGTAACTCCTAACGTGGAACCTTGCATGACGTAGCTATAATTCGGGTTCTTTTTTCCCACATGCATCACCTTGCACTTGCTCACATTAAACATCATCTGCCATTTAGCCGCCCAGTCTCCCAGTCTCGTAAGGTCCTCTTGTAATTTTTCACAATCCTGTCGCGATTTAACGACTTTGAATAACTTTGTGTCATCAGCAAATTTAATTACCTCGCTAGTTACTCCCATCTCTAAATCATTTATAAATATATTAAAAAGCAGCGGTCCTAGCACGGACCCCTGAGGAACCCCACTAACTACCCTTCTCCATTGTGAATACTGCCCATTTAACCCCACTCTCTGTTTCCTATCCTTCAACCAGTTTTTAATCCACAATAGGACATTTCCTCCTATCCCATGACCCTCCAATTTCCTCTGTAGCCTTTCATGAGGTACCTTGTCAAACGCCTTTTGAAAATCCAGATACACAATATCAACCGACTCCCCTTTGTCCACATGTTTGTTCACTCCTTCAAAGAATTGAAGTAAATTGGTCAGGCAAGATTTCCCCACACAAAAGCCATGCTGACTTGGTCTCAGTAATCCATGTCCTTGGATGTGCTCTGTAATTTTGTTTTTAATAATAGCCTCTACCATTTTCCCAGGCACCGACGTCAGACTCACCGGTCTATAATTTCCCGGATCTCCCCTGGAGCCTTTTTTAAAAATGGGCGTTACATTGGCCACCCTCCAATCTTCCGGTACCACGCTCGATTTTAAGGATAAGTTGCATATCACTAGCAGTAGCTCCGCAAGCTCGTTTTTCAGTTCTATCAGTACTCTAGGATGAATACCATCCGGTCCAGGAGATTTGCTACTCGAAGGGGCACGTATGCAAACAAATACATGACTCATGTAAAGATGTTTTGTAATCTGTTTCATGAGATGGTATATGTATGTATATTATATATACCATGAGCTGTACGTAGTCATGCACTTATATTTGAAGGTTAATAGTAGCTAATATTTTGGTTTTAGGGAGGGGGATGAGTTTTTCTTTTTCATCTCCATTCACACTCTCACCTCCGGGAGACTCCTAAGGGAGAGTCAGGCTGTTATGGTATACTTTTTTATTGCTATTTTTACATTTTTATACCATGACTGTTCTGTTTTTATTTTTTTTTGTATGTTAATGTTAATGTAATATTCTATACAATGCAAAAGTGTTTGACGTCATTTGGATGCCTTAGTGCAAACATATATCCTCTTTCTTACTATAATGAGTAACCACATGAAGTGTGTCTATCTTAATGTCAAAGGTATACTGAGTCCCATAAAAAGGAAAAAAAATATTGTCCTATTTACAATCTTTGTCTGCATCAGTTGCTTTTTTACAAGAGACACATTTATCTGCTTTAGAATCTTTAAAATTGAAATCTAAATGGTTTACTTCTTGTTTTTTTTCTCTCCTAGTCTTAAAAGGAAGAATGGTGTTGCTATTTTACTGGCTAGAGACTTGCAATTTTCTCTTATTAACCATCACACAGATTCAGAAGGCAGATGGGTTATTTTGGTGTTGAATATTCAAAATGTTACTTATGAGTTTATTAATGTGTGTATAGTCCTAATCTTGATTGGCCACAATTTTTCAAGGACTTATCTCATTAGATTTCACTTCTTACTGTTGATCACATCATTATAGGAGGAGATATGAATATTCCTATAGACTGTGTTCTTGATAGAAAATCAACAGTTAAATATAAAGTTACTAATTCTTACAAAGCTCTTCACGATCTAATAGCTCAATATGACCTGATTGACGCTTGGAGATTGCTTCATCCGGACACATTGGATTATACGTTTTTCTCCAATCCTCATAAATCTTACTCAAGGTTGTACTATTGGTTTCTCTCTAAATCACTTATTGACACTGTGTCTACCTCATCTATTGAACCAATACATATTTCTGATCATGCTGCTATTACGTGTTCTCTGAATATTAATTCTGGGATGCAGAAATCCACAATGTGGCGCTTCAATTCATCTCTATTACAGGAAGAAGCCTTTCTTCAGAAAATCACAGATCATACGGCAATGTTCTTTGAATTGAAAAACACCGCAGATGTCTCTCCCTTAACAATATGGGACTCGTATAAGGCATATATCCGGGGAGTCATTATTGCTCATTCCGCATTTATTCACAAGCAACGTAAGAGTGAGATACTCCAACTTGAAAAAGAAATATCTTTGTCTAAACATCAGTATATGTTATCTAGTCTGGCGGAGGATCTTATTAAACTTCAGAAACTCAAATTTAACTTTAATAAAATACTAAGTTTAAAGGCGGGCATTCAACTCTCTGCTCAATCTGATGTTTATTTTGCCGGAATGAATAGAATTTATAAAATCTTGGCCAACTATCTGAAAGGAGCAAAGAAGAAAACTATGATTCATGCTATTAAACAGCAAGGTACTGTATTGCCTAAACAAAAAGAAATTTTAAACCATTTTTTGGATTTTTATAAGGACGTATATTCTTCTCAGCATAAATTCTCGTCTGAACAAATGAGCTCTTTTTTTACATTCTTTACAAGGCCCAAAGCTTGATACGCAATCTCTCTCCAATCTGGATGCTGATATCTCCATACAGGAACTAAAAAAAGCAATTTCTTCATTGAAACCCAGAAACTCCCCTGGTAATGATGGCTTTACTATAGAATATTATCAAAAATTTGCTTCCATATTAATGCCTAGGTTATTACATTTATATAATATTTGTATTAATAACAAAGAATGTTCTCCCTCTATGTCAGAAGCTATAATTATTCTCTTAGAAAAACCAGGAAGGGATCCTCTTTTGGCTGGTAATTACCGTCCTATATCTTTGTTAAATTATGACTGTAAAATATTTGCAAAAGTATTGGCTAATAGGTTAACATCGGTAATTGGCCATTTAATTGCTCCTGAACATAATGGTTTTGTGCCTAATAGATATGGATCAGACAATTCTAGAGTTTTTAGTCATACGTTACACTTGTCTAAACAACTTGACATTCCAACTTGTATAATTTCTTTAGACGCTGAAAAGGCGTTTGACTATGTTGAATGGCCATTTTTATTCCAAGTTTTGAAATGGTTTAACTTTGGTACCCATTTTATTGATATGGTATTCATCACCGACTGCTAAACCTTTTTTTTTTAATTAAATTTTGATTGAATAAAGGTCAAACATACAAATATAAATGCAAATATTCAGCCGGATACTTTTCAACTTAGAGTTTTAACATCTTCAGAATAGCTTTAACCAACTGTTTATGTCTCCCCTTCCCACCTCCCCCCTCCCCTCCCCTCCCTCCCTCCTAGTTAATTGTCAGGGTAGAGTCCGGTTGTGCCAACCACTCCGTGTATGGATCCCAAACTCGATGATATGGTAGCAGGCGGACCCAGTCACATAGCAGTCAGCTTAGACATCAACTGAATATAGTCCTATTTCCGCAGAATCGCCTTTAATCCCGGTAGAGTCTGTTGCTTCCATGCCGCCGCCAGCACTATCACCAATATCTGGGTGGCCAATTGGTGCACATACTTTTTGCTGTCCTGAAGTCTTATATGGAGCAAGCAATGGTCCATTTTCATAGGAAAAGCAATTTTTGTTATACTAGCGATCAATTTCAAAACCCTCATCCAATACTGTTGAGCCTGCGGCAAGCCCACCAGATATGGACCATGTCACCCTCCATACCACATTGACGCCAGCAGAGAGCAGACCCCCCCTTAAACATCTTGGCTAGTCTCTGTGGTGTGTAGTACCAGCAATATAATATTTTATAGCCATTTTCTACCAAAGCATTAGAGACTGACACTTTAAGTAAAGACGTGAACACCCTTTCCCACATATGGTATTCACAGGGAGCCCCTAGTATTTTTTCCCACTTTTGTGTATAGTGCAAAATGGGCTGTGATTGTAATAGGAGTGCTTTATAAAGCCTAGATATCCCTCCTCTACCACCTCCTCTAGCCAGTGCCTGTTCTAATTGTGTTTCCTCCATGCTCAGCTCTTCCTTTGTACATCGCAAAATAAAATCTCTCAATTGGCGGAATTGAAAAGCATCGGAGGCAGGAATCCCATATTCCTCCTGCACTTCCTCAAAAGTGAGAAGTTCCCCATCCTCCCACATCTGACCCAGCTCCCACAGACCCCTCTGTTCCCAGTTCCTAAAGCATTGATCTGCGGATCCCGGGCCAAATCCTGGTGCATGTCGAATTGTCATATGTAAAAAGAATGTGTGCCGAGAGAAGAGTGACGTCACCACCCGAGATGGCTGCCTGAGCCACGAGCTCCGACAAGCCCTTAACAAACAAGCAATTCCCCACGCACAAATAACAGCAGCGTGATCTCAAAACGGCTGGAAATAACGTCTGAAACTTGCGGTGGCAGATCTATGAAGAGTTCGCGGACTCCGACACCCAATTTACAAGCCTTCGCATAGCGGGGCCCAGCCGTGACCATGAGCGCGATAGACCACAAACACCGCCCATCTGATTCCCCAACAGGGAGCCCAGCGCAGCTTTCCCCACCATTATTTGTGACAGGTGAGGGACAATTGCAAGAACAGGCCCGCATACAAGAACTTCGCGGATGGCTCAAGGAAATAAAAACAGAAATAATCACGGCGGTGCGGGCAGACCTTACAGCACTGGGGGTGGAACTGCAGAGAGAAATTGGCGCGTTGGGGATCCGAGTAGCAGAAACGGAAGATTGCTTAGACGAACAAGCGGAATCACTCCAAAGTATGGACACACAGTTTCGGGAGGTTAAACAAGAAACCCAACAGGTATGGGATAAAATCGGAGCCTCCGATGTAATGTGCGGTTCCGCGGCCTCCCGGACACACCACATTATGCAGACTGCGAGATAACCGTGCAAACAATCGCTAGCGCTCTGCTAAAGGAGCTACAAATCACTAAAGAACCCGCAGAAATACAACTGATACGAGCGCATAGGGCTTGTTTTGGTGACTTTAAGCTTAAAGAACAGATCATGCAAGCCTTGCGATCCACCCCAGGATTTCAGTGGGATTCATACCACATTGAATGCTATCAGGATCTAGCTGCAGCCACATTGAAAAGACGAGCAGAGCTCAGACCCTTTACGAGATTCTTGTCTGATAAAGGCATTAAATATAGATGGGGTCATCCATTTGTGCTGAGATTTTATAAAGATGGGAAACAACACCAGGTACGAGATATCGCAGAAGTAGCAGAGATTTTTCCAGATTAATGACCAAATGAAGATATCAACGCAACACAGAAACGTATTTCAACATCAGGAGACAAGCCTCGCTGGCAGAGAGTCACTACAGGGAAGGGCCGACTCCAACGCCAGCCCTCGGATGCACAGCTGAAGAGAATGGAGGACAGAGCCAAGAAATAAATAACAATGGACCATATAAGACTCAAATGCGAACATCAAGCGGATATATGGTACACGAACTGGTATACTTTCTATAATAGTTAGCATGTTAATATAGATATATGTTGTGGATAAACCCTATGTGATAGTATTATCATTCGGTCACTAAGCTGTGTGGGGACTAAGATATTAAGTGATAATTTGCGAGGGTGGGGCTCACTTTACTCTTGGACAGCCCATGACTTTGTTACAGGGGTGTCTTATGAAGGGTAGGGAGGGCAGGGGAGTTAATAATTGGGGACAAACGGTTCAAAATAGGCAACAACTGAGGGTCGGGGAGAGACAACTACTCACAGATAATGAACATAGATATGGGCAAAATGGTGGGTGGAGGAGGACAGTAATACAGAGATGATAAGTAATATAAAGTGCATGACCCTTAATGTAAAGGGGCTTAACTCTCCGGGAAAGCGACAACTTATGTTTAGGGAGATTCAACGTTTGAAGGCGGATATAGCCTTTATTCAAGAGACACACTTAACCCCTGCAGCAGAAAGATTATGTCACACTAAAAAAGGTCAACAGATTTTCTTTGCATCCACTTCCTTAGAAAAAAAAAAAGAACGGAGTTCTGATAGTGATGTCATCACACTATCCTTGGCAGGTGCGGCGAATAGTGAGAGATAAAGGGGGTCGATATCTGTTGCTAGTGGTGGCGGTGGAGGGGGAAATCCTGTCGCTCATAAACATTTATGCTCCTAATGATTAACAGGGTGCTTTTTATTTGGCACTGTCGGCACTCCTATCCAAATACATTGAGGGCACATTGTTACTTGGTGGAGACTTTAACTTGACCCTACAGCCAACACTGGACAATACCACACAAGGGATTCGCTATTTGCAGGCTGATCGGGCCCAACTCTGCTCATTCATGCGCCAGTGGCAATTAATAGATATATGGAGGCATAAACACCCACAGGCCAGAGAATACACATTTCATTCTGCGGTCCATAACTCCCAGTCTCGTATAGACCTCTGGATGGGACCATTGGTTATAATAGATAGTATAAGGCAAACCCGAATTCACCCGAGGACATGGTCAGACCATGCTCCAGTGATGTTGGAACTAACACTAAAAATAAGGGGCACGGAACCACCGCAGTGGCGATTTAATGATAAACTACTAGCTGATCCGCTGATAGTCGCCAATCTGGAAAAAGACATTAAAGAATATATTGACATTAATGACAATGGAGAGATGTCATCGGGAACACTGTGGGAAGGGTGTAAGGCAGTGATTAGGGGTAAAGTCATAGCCCTACAGGTACATCTTGAGAAACTGACTAGAGCACGAACCCAACAAATACATGCAGAACTGGCAACACTCACTGAACACACCACTCAACAGAGGGACACTAAAGATATTCAACACCGCATGCACGCCCTCCAGATGGAGCTTCGGGAACTCCAAATGGCTGAGATAGCAGAGCATCTACAACGAGTGAGGCAGGTTCACTTTGAGTTCGGGAATCGTACCTTTAGGCTGTTGGCACACAAATTGAAAAAATGGTCCACCGGCGCCCACATTGCGGCTGTTCGAGATACTGAGGGGAATTTATGCAATACCAGCGAGAACATTAAGACGGTCTTTACTAACTTTTATAACACGCTATATCAAGCCGAGGAGGTCGCTGACTCTCAGGAGTCCCGGGAATATCTTAGACAGGTAGCACTTCCCACAATATCGCAAGCTGATAGGGAGATGGTATCAGCGCCCGTTACGCCGGAAGAGGTACTGTGGGCTATCAGAGACCTGCCAAACGGGAAAGCTCCGGGCCCTGATGGGTTTACGAATAAATTTTATAAATGTTATAGTAAACTATTAATTCCTCTACTAGTTCGGGCCTTTAATGAGTTAAAGCTCCAAGCTGAATTAGCATATACTTGGAGGGTAGCTAATGTAGTAGTCTTACCAAAACCAGGGAAAGACCCACAATACTGTAGCTCCTACCGTCCGATATCGCTCCTGGGTTCAGATTATAAGATTTTTACCAAAATACTTGCCAAAAGACTGCAAAAACTCATGCCGAGATTGGTACAGGTGGACCAAGCGGGCTTTATCACTTTATCACAGGGCGGCAAGCCGTTGATAATGTTAAAAAGGGCACTCCACTTGATCCAGGAGGCACTCAATACCCGACAACCTAAGCTGCTCTTATCCTTAGATGCCGAAAAGGCGTTTGATCGGGTCAACTGGGATTTCATGTTTGAGGTGTTAGATCATATGGGATTCACGGGCCGATTTATTACATGGCTACGCTTATTATATGCTAACTCGCTAGCTGTCTTGAAAATCAATGGGATTAGATCAGACCCAATAGCACTGGAACGGGGGACCTGCCAGGGATGTGCACTATCACCATTATTGTTCGCTCTGACAATAGAACCACTGGCCCAATATCTACGCCAACATCCACACATACATGGCTTAACAGTGGGACAAACGGCGCACAAAGTTATGCTGTTTGCGGATGACATTCTCTTGACACTGACTAACCCGAGTGAATCCCTACCTCAGGTAATGAGTGGCTTGAGCAAATATGGCAGGATATCTGGGTTCAAGGTAAATATGGGTAAATCAGAGGCATTGGGCCTGGGGATACAACCAATGGAGAAGATTTCTCTCCAAAGCCAGTTCCCTGTGAAGTGGGTTGCCAAATCCCTCAGATACCTAGGTATTCAATTAACACCTACCTTGGAGGGTATTCATCAAGCTAATTTTCCTCCGAAATTGAAGGAGCTTTTTCAAGAACTGGATAGGTGGGAGGGGCTGGAGTTGTCCTGGATGGGCCGGGTGGCAGTCATCAAAATGATGATCTTGCCTAAGCTTCTATATCTATTCCTGGCTTTGCCACTGCCAGTACCTACTGGGTTTTTTCGCCATCTTAACCGAAAAGTATTCGCCTATATATGGCAACACAAGCCGCCGCGAGTACGGGCAGCTATTTTGTATCAATCAAAACAATGGGGGGGGGGGGGTATGGGAGTTCCAAATTTTCACCTGTACCACCAAGCGGCGCAGTTGCGCGTGCTGGCGGAGTGGAGCGCTGGTAGCGCCAAACCTTGGATTCAGATGGAGCAACACTGGCTGGGTCAGCAGGACCTACGCTCTATATTATGGATGCCTAGAGGCCAAGCCCAGGCTTATATTAAGAAAGCCCCAATAGCAGTGCAATATCCCCTTCAAACGTGGTTGACTATACGGAAGAGTCGTTTCCCCAAGAGAACATATTTCCAACAGATGGCAGTAAAAACGGCCCCCGGTTGTCTGTTGGGGATAGATAATCCACTATATAGTCATTGGGAGAAGAGGGGGCTAGGCATCTTGGGTCAATTGTGGGAAGAGGGCCAAATGATATCATTTACAGAGCTGCAGGATGACTATGATCTACCCTCACACCACCTGTTCCATTATAATTGCATTAGAGATTATATTAGCAGGAGAGCTAAAACAGAGTTATCCTTAGAGGAGACAGATATAGAAAAAGCAATGAAAACAGGGGGCCACAGGGGATGTGTCTCTCGACTCTACAGGGCCTTACTTGATGATCAAGGACCAATACTACACTATCTTCAGCGTTGGAAGAGGGACCTACGAATAACAATAGAATATACACAATGGGAAAAAGCATTAGAACACATGTTACGGGTCTCTATCTCTAGTTCTATGATTGAGAATGGTTATAAAATATTATATCAATGGTATTATACACCCAAGAGACTGGTAAAAATGTATGGGCAAGGATCAGATCGCTGTTGGAGGGGATGCACAGAGGTGGGAGATATGCTCCATATATGGTGGTCCTGTCCGAAGATTCAGACCTATTGGTCGGAATTGCTAGATCAATTTGCACAAGTGAGTGGGGTACGGTATCCAGCTAAACCAGAGGTTTGTTTGCTACACCTTCGACCACCGAACGTTCGAGTGTCAGATCACAAGCTAACATCAACATGGTTGGTAGCGGGAAAAATTACATTGGCAGCCGCTTGGAAGAGCCCATTGGCACCACCAATAATAAAAGTGATACACAAGATGGATTATCTCTATCAAATGTCTAAAATGACAGCCATGCGCTCAGGACAGATAACAAAGTTCAACCAACATTGGGAGCGCTATAGACTGTGGAGACACCAGGGAGGGATAGATCTGGATGCACCTAAACTGATTGTTCCAATTCTATGAAAGAGTTGCCCAGGTGTTTGAACTCACCGACCCTCTGTGGGACTTGGGGATCTTATATTTAGGGGGGGAGGGGAGGAGGGAGGGAGGGAGGGAAATTCTTGTTAATTGCTACGCACTCATTGCATAGAGGTTATCAAAATGTTGCAAATTATGTGTATGAGTTTCTCTGTTAAAAACTTTAATAAAAAGATTACGAAAAAAAAAAAAAGAATGTGCGCCCTCGGAAAAAACTGGTGCGGATTTTACTCCATGTTGTAAGTGGCCACCCCACAATTGGGGGAGCCTCCTTTATTATCTCTTTTAGCGCTCTGTCGGGTAGCCAGGGTATAGCTTTCAGTGGGTGGGACTTACACCAAGACTGCTCCATAGCTTTCCAGGCCTTTGCTCTCCCATGGTGCCACTCAGCTAGTATGCAAAGGTGGGCCGCTCTATAATAAAGCAAGAACGAGGGTACTCCCATCCCCCATGTGCTTGTGGCTGATGCATTACTGACCTGTGCACCCGTGGCGGCATTCGCTTCCAAATGAAGGAAAATACCCTTCGTTGCAGGCTTCTGAAAAATTTTTCGGGTAACGAGATAGGGAGCGCCATAAATAAATATAGCATTTTGGGCAATAGAATCATTTTGACCGCACTGATCCGCCCCATCCATGAAATCGTTAAGCCCTCCCACTTATCCAACTCCAGTAGAAGCTCCCGTAATTTTGCTGGGAAGTTGGCTTCATATAGGCCCTCCCACCGTTTCGTTATATTTACCCCTAGATATTTGATAGATTTGGGCGCCCAGTGATAGGGAAAGTTAGCTTGCAGCTCCTCTGCTTGATATTTAATGCTTCTGATTTGTCCATATTGACTTTAAATCCAGCCACCCAGTCATAATCCCGCAGGGCCGCCCCTATAATTGGAAGTGACATGGTGGGGTTTGACAATGTGAGGAAAATATCATCTGCAAACAACAAAATCCGGGTCTCTATTTGTCCCAACCTCAATCCCCTGATATTCGGATGAGATCTAATGTAGGCTGCCAATGGTTCCACCGCCAGGGCAAAGAGGAGAGGTGACAGGGCACAGCCCTGACGCCAACTGCTAAACTTTTAATAAATTCTTCACTTTCAGACTCGTTTCCTCTCTATAGAGGCACTAGGCAAGGATGCCCTTTATCACCTTTACTATTCCTCCTGGCATTAGAACCTCTTCTTATAGCTATTAAGTCAGCCAGAAATCCAGGGTATTCCTGTTGGGAATACTTCAGTTAACCTTTCTGCCTATGCAGATGATATCCTGTTGTATATCTCTAATCCAGAAACATCTCTTCCTTTTCTATCCAATTTGTTGGAACATTTTGGTTCTCTTTCTGGATATAAAGTTAATTGGTCAAAAACTGAATTAATACCCTTGAACATACATTGTAATAAATCAAAAATAACAGCCTTCCGTAGAAGATGGTGTCCAACTCAAATTAAATACCTAGGAGTCTATTTTGGGGTCTTTTGGGAAGACACAATCAAAATCAATATGGATTTACTTTTGAAAAATACTTGAGACACCTGTACTATATGGTCTCCCTTGCATCTTAGTGGGTGGGGGTGAATTGAGACTATAAAAATGGTCATTGCTCCACGTATTCTGTATATAATGGGTATGCTTCCGTTCCAGTTTCCTAAGTCCTTTTTTAAGGTTTTAGATATTTCTTCTTTTCTATGGAAAAATAAGCCTGCTAGAATTTCATTATCTACATTACATATGCCACGTCATTTAGGAGGTTTGAAATTGCCAGACTTCTTTTTATATCAACGGGCATTTTTACTAAAAGGAGTAGTAGCATGGCTTAATTGTTCTAGTGTGCCTGCTCCTGCATGGCTTCTTTGGAACAAAAGATGGCTCATCCTCTTTCATTAGACTTTCTACCTTTATTATCATCTTCTGCCATAGTTACCTCATGGCCCATTATTTATGACATGCTTAAGGCTCTTATTTTTTTAGATTCTACTTGTGAAATATCCTTGTCCTCTTCTCAAATGGCATCACTTTCGAGTCATGCTCACATAAAAATTAGCTCTTCTTTTATTTGGAAGGAGTGGATTTCCTGTGGAATATATTGTATAATTGATCTGTGTTCTGGCACTAATATTATCTCTTTTAAAGAGCTAATACTAAAATTTCACCTGCCTACTACTCAATATTTTACATATTTACAATTGCAGTCTGCACTTGCCAAATGGCTGAGGAAGTATTATAATGCACAATTAAACCCTGGCATTTTTCATATATTTGACTCTAAAACAAAGGGAATAGCCTCACAATTTTATTCGGTACTCCTACCATCTACTCACTCGAAAATTGTGTCTCTTCAAGATATATGGACAAGGGACACTAATTATGTCATGTCTGATAAGTTATGGAAATAGCTTTGGATTAAATCTACGAAACCTATTGCTTCTGCCCCTATATTGCAATCACTTTTCTTACTTTCACATAAAGCATTATGGACCCCAGTTAAACAACATAAGGTGGATTCTACATCTTCAAATTTGTGTTGGTCTTATAATGGAGATATAAGTACATTAGAGCATATGTGTTTTTCTTGCCCGGTTCTTCAGGATTTCTGGTTATCAGTTTGGGACAGAATTTGTGCTATCTTTCATTTGAATCTCCCTCGTTCATTCCATGTTATAGTTTTTCGTTCTGCAGGGTTGAAACAAGCAGGAGTTAAGTGTAACTATAAATTATTTGATGCACTATTAGCGGTAGCAATCTCTACTATTATAAAAAATTGGAAAAATCATAAACTGCTTGCTTTTTGCTTTTGGTGGGCTACTGTACGTACGACTTTTAAATATGAAAAAGTACTAGCTGAATGTACCAATTCTTTACCGGTATTTCATAAAAAGTGGGAACAAGTAGCCAAATTTTGTCAAACTTCCTATGTGAATTAACTTCTTGATATGTAAACCTGTTTGTTTTGTTCATCTTTAATCGTCTGTAACGGCATTCTATATTTTGCATTGTACAGAATTTTTTTTTCTTTCTTTCTTATGACATCCTGGTTAGGACTGTGTTTCTTTTGTTTATTTGTATATTTTTTGAAAACTTAATAAATACATTTGAACTAAAAAAAAAAAAAAGAGAATGGGACTTGTTCCTGGGGCAAGGTAGGGTTAAGTGACTTGCTCACAGTCACCTTAAAAAAGGTTCCAGAGGAGATCCGGGAAATTATAGACCGGTGAGTCTGACGTCGGTGCCGGACAAAATGGTAGAGACTATTATTAAGAACAAAATTACAGAGCATATTCAAAAGCATGGATTAATGAGACAAAGTCAACATGGATTTAGTGAAGGGAAATCTTGCCCCAATCTACTACATTTCTTTGAAGGGGTGAACAAACATGTGGATAAAGGGGAGCTGGTTGATATTGTGTACCTGGATTTTCAGAAGGCGTTTGACAAAGTACCTCATGAAAGACTCCAGAGGAAATTGGAGAGTCATGGGATAGGAGGTAGTGTTCTATTGTGGATTAAAAACTGGTTAAAAGATAGAAAACAACTCGAATACTGTGTTCAATTCTGGTTGCCGCATCTCAAAAAAGATATAGTGGAATTAGAAAAGGTGCAGAGAAGGGCGACGAAAATGATAAAGGGGATGGGACGACTTCCCTTTGAGAAAAGGCTAAAGTAGCTGGGGCTCTTCAGCTTGGAGAAAAGGCGGCTGAGGGGAGATATGATAGAGGTCTATAAAATAATGAGTGGAGTTGAACGGGTAGATGTGAAGCGTCTGTTTACGCTTTCCAAAAATACTAGGACTAGGGGGCATGCGATGAAGCTACGACGTAGTAAATTTAAAACGAATTGGAGAAAGGTTTTCTTCACGCAACGTGTAATTAAACTTTGGAATTCGTTGCCAGAGAATGTGGTAAAAGCGGTTAGCTTAGCGGAGTTTAAAAAAAGTTGGACAGCTTCCTAAAGGAAAAGTCCATAGACCATTATTAAATGGACTTGGGGAAAATCCACTATTTCCGGGATAAGTAGTATAAAATGTTTTGTACATTTTTGGGATCTTGCCGGGTATTTGTGACCTGGATTGGCCACTGTTGGAATCAGGATGCTGGGCTCGATGGACCCTTGGGCTTCCCAGTATGGCAATACTTATGTATTTATGAACCCACTACCCCAGGACCTAACCTAACCTTTCGAACATATAGGCTGCCCCAATCTGTCTGACCTATCAGATTGACTGTACATTTGTCTTTTAGATTGTAAGCTCCTTGAGGAGGGACTGTCCTTGCATGTTAAATTGTACAGCGCTGCTTAACCCTAGTAGCGCTTTAGAAATGTTAGGTAGTAGTAATAGTAGTAGTAACCACGAGGCTCTTCTTCGAACCTACTGTTTTAGTTCATTGTATTTCTGTGCCTGGAGTAGTTCTGATTTTTTTCCTAGTCAGTTTCCTTACTATAATCAGAATTACTTGTTCCCTCGTGCACTGGGCCAAAACCCAGAACCGGATCAATTTTGTTCAGATCTGGTAGGAACCATCCGCGAGGGCAGTAGCACTACAAGTCCCAGCATGTACTGGGCAGGACGTGGGGGCAGTCCGAGAGAATCACTGTAGCACAGGGCAAGACGCCCCCATCCCCTTGTGTCCGTCGTACCTGCTTCGCGTCACCCTTAAATACACAAATTCTGCCACGTCTCACCTGCCAAGCCTTCTAAAGCCCAACGCTAGTACCGCCCAGCGGCATGACGTATAGCAACATAAGACCTTTTTACTCCAGCCCCTAGCCAGCGACCAATCAGAAAGCGGCCCGTCTCGAGCCGTTCCCGGGGAGACAGCGGGGAAGGGGGCGGGGCCTGGATGACGTCACCCAGAGGAGCCTAGACAAGACAGTGTGTGAGCCCCTGGAGCAGGAAGCGTGTATTTCTGACACTGTTTCCCCGTTAGCAGTCATGTGCGGTAAGTGATCTCGGATTCCCGTATCTCCTTGGGCTGATCAATGAGGTGATATCCGTCCTTTCTCCCCGGGACTTTTGGGAGCTCTACTGTATACTCATCGGTGCATTAGATCAGGGATCGCCCGGCTCCCGGTGTCCTTCGGGTTGGTCGCGGAGCAGTGGAGATGTTCATGAGATGTACTTATATACATTTGGTTTAAGAAACTGATTTACTGTTCAACCATTCTGTGGATGAACTGCTGATGCAAAGACTTGTGCAGCGTAGGGGGGTGGTGGGTGATGGATCTGCCTCTTCTGGTGGTTTTTTTTTTTTTTTTTATTCTGCTGTACCAGCGGTTGTTCAACTAGTTAAATAGCATTCCCTGAACTGGTTAGCTATGGGGCGATTTCTTTTCGCCTCACAATGAAACTGCAGTTTGTAGTTGGCACTGTGATTAGTCAGTGTCATCTGTTACAGCTTACGATATGTCATTGGAAGCGTTGTTGTTAAGAGGGTGTATTCGAATTCAGTTTCAAGGTGTTGGAAGTGTGACTAGAGTTCACCTGTAAAATTAGAGGTAATAAATAGAAATAAATCAAAACATAAGAAAAGAAAATAAGATGATACCTTTTTTATTGGACTAACTTGATATATCTTTGGGTTAGCTTTGGAAGGTAGCCCTTCTTCAGATCGGAAATAAGCATAAAAGAAGGGCTACCTTCGAAAGCTAATCCAAAGATGTATTAAGTTAGTCCAGTAAAAAAAGGTATCATCTTATTTTCTTTTCTATGTTTTGATTTACCTCTATTTATTACCTTAAAAGTGGACTATCACGGCTACCACGGCACTTTACCTGTAATTAAAGAAAGATGTTTGTAAGGGTTTTGTGAAGAGAAGGGCAATGAAAATGATAAAGGGGATGGGACAACTTCCCTATGAGGGAAAGGCTAAAGCGGCTAGGGCTCTTCAGCTTGGAGAAAAGACAGCTGAGGGGAGATGGGATAGAGGTCTATAAAATAATGAGTGGAGTGGAACGAGTAGACTTGAAGCGCCTGTTTACTCTTTCCAAAAATACTAGAACTAGGGGGCATGCAATGAAGCTACAAAGTAGTAAATTTAAAATGAATCAGAGAAAAGGTTTCTTCACTCAACATGTAATTAAACTTTGGAATCCATTGCCAGATAATGTGGTAAAGGCGGTTAGCTTAGCGGGGTTTAAAAAAGGTTTGGGCACCTTCTTAAAGGAAAAGTCCATAGACCATTATTAAAATAGATTTGGGGAACATCCACTGCTTATTTCTGGGATAAGCAGCATAAAATGTTTTGTACTTTTTTGGGATCTTGCCAGGTATTTGTGACCTGGATTGACTCTCATGACTCTTGGAGCTTGGTAATTAGAAGCCCCAATATCATGGAGTATAACCCTGGCACAGCAATCACCTGAAGTCTCTATTATTTTATGAAGTCTCTTTTATTGAATAAATCACAGATAATTTATTCACAGATAGATGTTCAGGATACAGAGACTTCTTAATCTGGAGGCTGTGGGAGGTGGAGATCTGAAGACAGGTAGTTGTATTGCAGGGGGAGGGGAAGGTAGTTGAACAGGTAGAAATAGTCCAAAGCTGGGTGACTGGAATGTGTGATATCTCATTTGGAAGGAGATATTCTCAGGGTAAAAAACCAGGTTCTTTACAGGGAGTTCTCAGCAGGACAGAGCTGTCTGGAGCAAGATGGAGTTAGCTCCATGTCCCTGGCTAGAATGGCGAAAGAAGCCCCTCGTGGCTGAAAGGACAAAGAAGTGGTGAGGCTTCACACAGGGAGGAGCAGATAAGTAAGTACATAATTAATGCCATACTGGGAAAAGACCAAGGGTCCATCGAGCCCAGCATCTTGTCTACGACAGCGGCCAATCCAGGCCAAGGGCACCTGGCAAGCTTCCCAAACGTACAAACATTCTATACATGTTATTCCTGGGATTTTGGATTTTTCCAAGTCCGTTTAGTAGCGGTTTATGGACTTGTCCTTTAGGAAACTGTCCAACCCCTTTTTAAACTCTGCTAAGCTAACTGCCTTCACCACATTTTCCGGCAATGAATTCCAGAGTTTAATTACACGGGTGAAGAAAACTTTTCTCCGATTTGTTTTAAATTTACTAATCGGAGAAAAATTTTCTTCACCCAACGTGTAATTAAACTCTGGAATTCATTGCCGGAAAATATGGTGAAGGCGGTTAGCTTAGCAGAGTTTAAAAAGGGGTTGGATGGTTTCCTAAAGGACAAGTCCATAAACCGCTACTAAATGGACTTGGAAAAATCCAAAATCCCAGGAATAACATGTATAGAGACCAATGGGGACAGAGCCTGCCATCGGATAGCAAGGGGTGGTCCTAGAGATAGGAGGGAAAGGTCATACCTGGCTGACCTCTCAGGACAGATATAGTAAGACTGAACAGGAAATGATAGCAGGAAGACAAAAGAGCCAAGCTTGGCAGAGAGAGAGAGGACACAACCAGGTGGTAACAATTCTTACATGACCAAGCAAGTGTGGTTGCACTGCCTGTGGACTACATTACCCACAGTGCCTTGCTCATGTGTCTTTGCAATGAGAGATTGCACCAGTGAAAGTCCTTAGAAATGAGAAAAACAGTAAAGGCATTATACACATTTTAGGATCACGTTATAAACTAGTGCGAGGCTGTCGGAGGACAGAACATTGACCACTGTTGGAAACGGGATGCTGGGCTTGATGGACTTTTGGTCTGGCCCAGTATGGCAATACTTATGTACTTTACGCAAGTGCTGAAAGTGTGTATAGGAAAGGTAATAGGGACTGGTATTTATGCTGTCTGTGAAAAGATAGCCTTATTTACTTTAAAAAGTGGTGTTCCCGTGTCTGTCAAGGGATGTGCTTTAAAGCTGTACTGAAATGCATGATATTCACACACACAGAGATTGTGCTTTCATTGAGGTTTTGCCAAAGAAAAGTTTCTTCTGGGGTGCATCAGGTGCAATTTGTACAGGTCACATATTAAGGTGCATTTTGAAGTTCATTTTAATCAAGCTGATGGTATCTAGTAGTGGTGGGACTATTTCTGTATTTTTCTGCCTCATTTTCTTCATGTCCCATCACATCTCTTGGCATTTGACAATCTTCTCTTTCTCCATAGGTAATACAGTATAGTTGCTTTATACCGATGCTTCTATTGGCAATGCCATTATGGTTTGGTTTTTTTTGCCACAGTGTCTGTTCTGTCAGAAGCAGAACAGTGCTTGATATTTGTGATGCTAAGACGAGAGGAAAGAGGGGACAGAAATACGTACATTAGCCCTCCTCTAAAATGCAGAAAAAGTGACCCATCAATTACCAGAATAACTGCTCTTATTGACAAATGCATACTAACAAAATGGAATGCACTAGATGAAGCAGTGCTAGCTGCAGAACAGACTAAGGCTCAGATGCACAGTGCTTACCCTGCTATTAACGTTTGCTTTAGACTGGTTCTAGCCAGTCTAAAGCAAACGTTTATGTAGCTAGTAATGCGCACAAAGGAGTTTTCCTATGGCAGCCACAAAGACCCCATGCAAATGTATTATAGTGAGCTCATTAGTATTCTAATGAGCTCATTCATAGTCTAATGTGTATTCCGGGAGATGCACAGCTCTAGAGCAGCTGTAATTTAACGAGCAAATTTTACGGCTGCTCTGGGGCTTTCGGAGAGCAGAAGCACAAGCAGGGTTTGGGGAGAGCCCGGTGCATCAGAGTTGTCAAATGCATTTGATAGCTCAGACTGGTAAACAGCTAGCTATGCACAAAGGGGTATCCATGCAGCTCATTTGCATGTGATCCCCTTTGTGCATCGCTAGCTGTTAGTGAGTCGCTAAATTTTACTGAGGCCCGTATTTTATGGCTGCCTTTGTGCATCAGGTCCCATGGCCCTTTTTTTACAAAGCCATGCTATTGATTCCTGCGTGCAAATGAGAGGAAGCCAGTGTTCCCTCTAAGGTGACCATGTGAGCGATCGCTTATACAAATTGGTAGCGTTGCTCACTTACGATCAATGTTTGCTCACTTCAGAGGGATGTGGGAACAAAACGTTTTACTGCCCTGTGGGAATGGTAAAAGTTTTATTACCACAGTAAAAGTATCCTTTCCTCCCTTCCCATCTTTCTCCCCTCAGGTCTCACCATTAGTTCTGGACTAGCACCTACGTTTGCTGGTGCCAAATGCTTGGAGCCGATGAGTGTAAAACAGCGAGCCTGCCGGCTCTGAGAGCGACAAGTATACAAATTTATGCTAAGGAGATCATTCCATATTCTTCTCCAATGCTAAGGGGGCAACACGCCAAACAAGGGTGCTTCTTCCGTGGCAAACCCTACACCAGATCGGAGCTGGCATTAGGGTTGTGCCAAGCCATGGGGGTGGGGAGGAATAGGGTAGGAACTGGGCCTTAGCTATAGGGTGACAGATTGCTGGACTTGAGCAGGGAGAGCAGTCAGCCAGGGGAGTCCATCATACCTATATTTACGGCCAGGCCAGAGAAAAGGCACAAGAGGTTTTTTTTCAGGGGCAGGTGGGGGGTGACTGTCTTTTCTTCCCTCACCGCTGGCATCCCTTCTATTTTCCCCTCTGCTGCTTTGGCCAGTCTCCTTTCTTATTCTCTTCCTTACCAGATCACACTTCTCCTTACCAGGATGCACTTCTTCCTCCTTCCCTCCTTGTCCTCTGGCGTTCTGGGCATGTGCTCAAGAGCTGTGTTCAACACACAGCTCTTGAGCGCATGCACAGGCACAGTCCTCCTGCAGAAGTCCCTAATGCTGAACACTATAAGCGTGTCTAAATTTGCATCTCATTAGCATTGAGCATTAGGTAGTTCCTTCTACATGCTGATCTGCAATATTTTCAGCGCTGGAGTTTTGAGCATAAGTGATTTATTTACGAGTGTTTGAACTGACCCATTAAGATCAATTGGGGGTTCTGCTTAGTTCCAGAGCTTTTTCGTTGAGACACAAAAGATCAGTAAATGAATATAGAAAAAAAGTGGCAAAAGCTGTTGTCATGTCTGTTTCTTCTGGTGCAAATGGGGGAATCTAGTAATTTAAGTGAGGATCTTTGCCTTTACTGTGATTGTCTGTCTGAGAGAAAACTTTATTATAATTCCCTGTTTTGGTGGTAACGGACACCTTTTTTAGTATGTTTCAGAAATGTTCAAGTATTACTGTTATTTGATGTTGGCATTTGTGTATCCCAGGAGCAGCTCAAACCCTGATATAGAACATCAGTGAAATGTGCTTTAAGTAACCCTGGTTTATTGGTTATTCTTGGTGGCTCTGGCAGTTAGAATCTCCTCCCCCAAGGTGACTCTTCAACTTTCTCTTTTCTGTTTCTACTTTGAATTTATCATGGTGATGGTCTAATAACAAATAGTGGCAGTTCCTTCTGAAGCCAGCTGCTGCAGCAGTTTCTCCCACCAGGTTCAGGCCAGCAGCAGGGACCAGGCACTAGCTTTAAGCGTTTGAGAATTTTACATCTCCTCCCTTCCTCTTTTTTTTTTTTTTTCCTTGGCCATTGATTTTGAATTTTTGTTTGATATCATTTATGTGCTGTGCTGTTTGGAGTTTTCTTTATGGACTTTTATGTCCAGAATTGCTGGCTTTGTTTTAAATGACGGTATATCAGATCACCAAATTAAAAAACAAAACACAACAACAGACTTGATTATAACCTCTTTTTTTTGTTGTTGTTGAATATGTTGTCTTTGTGTACTGTAGCAACTTCCTTTTTGCCCTATTTCACTGCTGCATTCTCCTCCTCCAATTTGACATGTCAAGTGCGTTCGACATGGTTAACCATAACATACTGCTAAGACTCTTAGATTACTTCGGAATTGGTGGTAATACTCTCAGTTGGATCAAGGGCTTTCTAACCACCAGAACATACCAAGTGAAATCAAGCACAAACATATCATCACCCTGGAAGCCAGATTGTGGAGTACCACAAGGATCACCATTATCACCAATCCTTTTCAACCTCATGATGGTCTCACTACCCAAGGCCTTATCCCATTTATCTACGCTGATGACGTTACTTTATACATCCCCTACAAACATGATCTAACAAAAATCATCAACGAAATCAAGCTCAGCCTAGACATCATGAACTCATGGGCAAATGCATTCCAACTAAAACTCAACCCAGAAGAGACACACTGTCTTATCATCTCATCCCAATACAACACATACAAACCCACAAACATTAACACCCCAGAATACACCCTCCCTATATCAGACAACCTGAAAATTCTTGGAGTAACAATCGACTGAAACCTCTCACTAGAGACCCAAGTTTATAGTCCACCATAAAGAAAATGTTTCTCTCAATGTGGAAACTCAAACGTGTAAGACCATTCTTCCCGAGGGAAATATTTCGCAACCTCATACAGTCAATGGTACTAAGTCACGCAGACTACTGTAATGGAATCTATGCGGGATGTAAAGAACAAATTATAAAGAAACTTGAGACCACCCAAAACATAGCAGCTAGGCTTATATTTGGAAAAAAGCATTTTGACAGCGCCAAACCACTCCGAGAAAAATTGCACTGGCTTCCGATTAAGGAACGTATCGCTTTCAAAATCTGCACGACAGTTCATAAAATCATCTATGGCGAAGCACCGGGGTACATGACAGACCTCATCGACCAAGCCAACCAGAAACACCATAAAATCAGCACGATCATACCTAAACCTCCAATACCCAAGCATCAGACTCGTATACAAATCCACTTATGCATCTAGCTTTTCCTACTTAAGCGCACAACTATGGAATGCACTACCAAAAGCAGTAAAAACTACGTTCGATCACCTAAATTTCCGGAAACTACTAAAGACAGACCTGTTCAGAAAAGCATACCCCACTGACCCAACATAAAAAAACCTGGCTACCTGCAACACAACGTAACCAAAGACCGTAATGGACATACCCCAACTCTTCCTCTCCCTCTCTAGTTCCCCCAGTTGTATTTACCATACATGTAACCCATTCTACCACAGTTTCACCTGGTATTGTTCAAACCTGTATTTGTTCATACTGGAATCGGCTAACGCCGTTTACGGTACTATGTAAGCCACATTGAGCTTTAAAAAGGTGGGAAAATGTGGGATACAAATGTAACTAATAATAATAATATTAGATATGGTCATCCGAAAGTTTCTTTCCTGGTAGCTTCTAAATATGTCACCCACATTATCTTCTGTATGTTGGATTTCTGTGCTCCAAATGCATGATTGTACACTATTTTACATTGAATCTTAACTGCCAAGTAGTTAATGACTCCACGAGCTTTCTTGAGTCATAGGTACCAACATTTCAAAATGATTGGGGTTGCTAAACAAGATACAAATGACTCCTTCTTGGTCACAATGAAGGAGCTTGCTCAGTATTGGGGGTGCTCAGCACTGACAGAGCTGGCTTCCTATATCTTAGATCGCTCTTCATTTTGTTAGCTCTGGGCCAGGAGCTATGCTAGGATTCTTCTAGATCCCTGCATTACACTACCATAGATACGTCTTCTTGGGACTGGAAAAGCAGGTAGGCTTCACAAACTGCAGCATTCAGGACTGGGCATCTTTTTCATTGATCTCATCCTGTGGCCATGTTACTTTTAAAAAGGAAGTCCACCACTGAGTTAAGAATGAGGAAATATTTTGCATGTATCTTTTCTCTGTTTCTTTAATTACCTGGAAGGGTTAAGGTCACATACAAGTGCCTTGTGCAAGAGCTTATATTTTACTTTCATGAATAAACTAGAATGAGGATGGGGTATTCGGTTGGCTCATCCACTCTGCCCAGCTTTTTATTTTTTTATTTTTTGTTACATTTGTACCCCGCACGTTTTCCCACTCATGGCAGGCTCAATGCGGCAGGCAGTGGAGGGTTAAGTGACTTGCCCAGAGTCACAAGGAGCTGCCTGTGCCGGGAATCGAACTCAGTTCCTCGGTTCCCCAGGACCAAAGTCCACCACCCTAACATTTATGCTGACATACTTTTGACTGTGCAACTTTTCCTCCTACCAAATAAAGCTTGCTTTTTAACAATCTCTCTCTATATTCAAATAAGATCTAAGGGAAATCTCCAATGAAATCAAACAAAGCCTACATACTATGAATTCCTGGGCAGATGCTTTCCAGTTGAAACTCAATGCAGAGAAAACCCAATGTTTGGTACTAACCTCGCAATACAACAAGAATAAATTTACCACCATCAACACACCTAAACTGAATTTACCAGTCTCGGATTCCCTAAAAATCCTTGGTGTTACAATTGATCGACACCTAACACTTGAGAACCACGCAAATAACACTACTAAAAAGATGTTTCATGTAATTTGGAAACTAAAAAGAGTCAGACCATTTTTTCCAAGAAATGTCTTTCGCAATCTGGTACAATCATTGGTACTTAGTCATCTGGATTACTGCACCTCACTTTACGCTGGCTGCAAAGAACAAATACTTAAAAAACTCCAGACAGCTCAGAATATAGCAGCCAGACTAATATTTGGCACTCCAAAATACAAAAGCTCGAAACCCTTGCGGGAAAAACTACACTGGCTTCCACTAAAGGAACGTATCACGTTCAAACTCTGCACCCTGGTCCACAAGATCATCCACGGTGACGCCCCAGCCTACATGTCAGACAGCTGATAGACCTACCACCCAGGAACGCAAAAAGATCCTCTCGCACATTCCTTAATTTACATCCTCCCAAATGCAAGGGTCTGAAATACAAATCAATGCATGCATCTACCTTTTCCTATACGAGCACGCAACTTTGGAATGCGCTGCCACGTAACCTGAAAACGGTCTTTGAATTGACCAATTTCCGCAAACTATTGAAAAACTATCTTTTCGACAAGATATATCACAAAGATCAGCATGTGTAACTGTATAGTCTTAAAACTTCTAGACTGTCTTATAATGTGTTATAATGTCTTTCTGCTCTAACGCCCTCATCTATCTAACTACCATGTAACACAAAACCCTCAGTAAACCAAATGTATACTCAATGCTACTTCCAGTATCTATGACAAAATGTAAGCCACATTGAGCCTGCAAAGAGGTGGGATAAATGTGGGATACAAATGCCATAAAATAAATAAATAAATATATTGCTAGTAACACTGAGTAATAACTTAAGATCAGATGAAGACTTTGACTCAAATGCCAGCTTTTTTCTTTGGGAGGGGGCATCTTTTAGCCTGCCTGGGCAGACCACCTGTAGGCGATTTTCAAAGCAGGAACTACATCTGGAAATGTTCTGTATATGGGCACAAAAACTCCAATGTACATTGTCCCTCCTTTTACAGTGAACGGTGGAATAAGGAGTGGAATATTTACATGGTTTTGTGCTCACTTCTTTGTCCCTCACTCCTGTGTAATGCAGTTAAAGAAATGTTATCTTAACCACCCCCCTCCACCACCCATATATAATTTTCATCTTCTTTGTGCTAATTGGTTTTTGGAGTCCCTTTTGAAAATTGACCTACTACTACTACTACTACTATTTAGCATTTCTATAGCGCTACAAGGCATACGCAGCGCTGCACAAACATAGAAGAAAGACAGTCCCTGCTCAAAGAGCTTACAATCTAATAGACAAAAAATAAATAAATTAAGCAAATCAGATCAATTAATGTGAACGGGAAGGAAGAGAGGAGGGTAGGTGGAGGCGAGTGGTTACGAGTCAAAAGCAATGTTAAAGAGGTGGGCTTTCAGTCTAGATTCAAAGGCGGCCAAGGATGGGGCAAGACGCAGGGGCTCAGGAAGTTTATTCCAGGCGTAGGGTGCAGCGAGACAGAAGGCGCGAAGTCCGGAGTTGGCAGTAGTGGAGAAGGGAACAGATAAGAAGGATTCATCCATGGAGCGGAGTGCACGGGAAGGGGTGCAGGAGAGATACTGGGGAGCAGCAGAGTGAATACACCCATAGGTCAGTAGAAGAGGTTCGAACAGGATGCGAAAACGGATAGGGAGCCAGTGAAGGGTCCTGAGGAGAGGGGCAGTATGAGTAAAGTGACCCTGGCGGAAGATGCTAGACTACCCCTATTGTTATGCTCTTCCCCATATATCTCATGAATGAATAGCAGCACCTGTTATAGGGCCAACCCAAGAGTATCTGATACCCTAGGCAAAACTTCAGCCATGTCCCTTTCCAAGGCCAGCTCAAGGCCCTTTGCTTCCATGTCCAGCATCTCTCATTCCCTACCCCTCCTTAGTCCAACAACATCTTCCCTTCCTTTTCCTTTCCTACTTATCCTCCCCCACCTCAGATGTCCAGCAAGAGGATAGAATGTCAGAAAGGTTTATTGCACACTACCACAGTACCTGAAGGTGGTCTAACCCAACATGAGCATATTTTGTCCTAGCTGTGCTGCATCAGGGGTACAACACAAATGAGTGCTTTGTTGGGGGAGACTCTGCTGGATCTTCTTGTTTACTACAGTTATGCTCTGAGGTGATTTTGATGAATCTTTCTTTAACCATTCATTTAACTTTGTACCCCTGAAGCAGCACACACTTGGGCTATGTTTTCTAGATAATCTTCAATGTTGTAGGTGTGTGCAGTAGACCTTTTGAATATTTTATCTTGTGTTTGTCATTAGTCTGTTCTGTTTCAGTATATTCGGATAGTGCAGATCCTTGCCTCTCGTATCACGGTGTTCCTTATAAGGAATCTACAGGTTTGTGCAAGTTTGGCATTTTCATTGTCTTCGGGAATGGCCTAGTGGTTAAAGCAGCAGTCTTGACATCCCACTGCGGCTCCTTGTGATCTTGGGCAAGTCACTTAACCCTCCGTTGCCTCAGATACAAAATTAGATTGTGAGGCCTCCAGGGACAGAGAAGTACCCAGTGTACCTGATTGTAACTCACCTTGAGCTACTACTGAAAAAGGTGTGGTGTGAGCAAAATCCAAATAAATAAATATAATCACATTTTTTACCTGCAGCCCAAGTTGGGAGTATACTCAGATCCATTGGCCCCAGCTGGTAGCAGTCCTGAATCCATCTCCTGTGTGATAGGACTTATGCACAAATGGTGACAATGAGGATGGACATTGCTATGAAATGAAGGTGTCTCTACCAGTTCAGCAATTCAGTTTATTGACCATCCTTGCAATATTCAAATCCACATGCTCAATCCTACCTTCCCAAAAGGAGACCTTTTACTCTGAACTGCTGAATAACTCCTCACATCCCAGCATGGGTATTTGCTGAGAGTTGACCCCTAAGATCTGAGCAGATCAATGTGTGTTTTTGTTTCAGCATATGAATAGCAGCGCTGGCGGGCAGCTAGTTGTATGGCCTCATAGTGAGGCTTTGCGTCTCTTGCTACACCAATGACTGCCACAATTCATTTCTTTCAATTCAGTGCCTCTTTTTAGAAGCAAGAAGGCACAGTTTAAACAGACATTCATCAGCGGCACTCTTCCTCCCGATTTCCAGCAGATGTTCTGTAGGACTGGTCAGTTCTATATTTGCACTTCTGTTTCATTCTCTGTAGCTTTGTTACTAATCTTTATTCTTTCCCATTAAAAAATGCATTTATGATATTTCAAATGCAAACCAAGTATAAATAAACTTGTGTTTCTTTAATTTTCATCTTAGCTGTACTGTACTTTACCCATTCAGGATAAATCATATTAGGTAACAAGAAAACATATATTTGCTTAGCTGATGTCCACAAAAGAGAGTTCAGTACCCTAATTGGAGAACATTTAAGGAAAAGTGTGAAGGGGGGGGGGGGGGGACCCTAGGGAACTTAAAAGAAAGAAAAGACACTCATGATCGTCAATAGAGCAAATTAACTACCACTCCCGTCAATGACTGATAGATCCTGTAGCAACATGCAAGATCCCACCCCCCCCCCCCCCCCCCCCCCCCCACACACACACTATAGCCAGGAAAGCAATTAGATGAGAAGAATCCCCCAAAACATATTTCACTGACCGGAAATTCACAATACGTTTACAAAGGAATGTGAGGTAAAATGAAGCTCCCAACTGAAGAACACTGTGGGTGAAGTAATAAATGTCGTCTTTTCTTCTGAGCATCACAAAATAATCTGGAAAAGCAAAAATCTTTTTCCCCTTAAACATTTTGGGATCCTTTTACTAAGGTGTGCTAATTGCTAAGAAGTGTGTTTTACACCTATGGGCTTCTTAGCATTTATCATACTGTGCTGATTTGATTAGCACACCTTTATTTATTTATTGCATTTGTATCCCACATTTTTCCACCTATTTGCAGGCTCAATGTGGCTTACATGGTTATATAACATTGTCATTCCAGGATCTTAGATACAGTAGTATTGTGCATAGTTTAGGTAAGGGAAGAAAGGAGAAGGAAGGGAGAGATTAGGGTAGTTATAGAGGGTGGGTTTTCATAACTGATTGGGTTGGTGAAGGATATTGGTGAGGTTATCGGTTCTCATTGTAGGCTTTGTTAAAGAAGTGTGTCTTCAGAGATTTGCGGAAGATAGTTATTTCGTTGATTGTCTTCAGGTCTGTAGGTTCCATAACTGCGAAAGCGTGTTTCCCTACTCCTCCCCCTGCCTAGGAATCAGCTGTTAGTGCCCCCCTCGGCGCATCACCCAAGCCCCACCCCCTCTTTCTCTCTGTCCAGCGACCCTCCACTCCCCCCCTCGCCACCCGCAACCACCAATAGTAACCCTGTCCGGCCACTGCTGCTTCTCCTCTTGAGCAGCAGCGGACGGTACAAAAAGAAAGAATTAAAAAAAAAACCCCAACCTGAAAAACGTGGCTCCATAGACAGCCGTCTGGCATTGGCTGTTGTCTCTGCAGCCGCTCCTCCTCTCCCTTGCACGTCACTGCCCCTGGAGGAAGACCCTGGAGGAGTGCAGCGACGTCAGAGGGGAGAGGAGGACTGGCTGCAGAGACGACAGCCAATGCCAGATGGCTGTCTACGGAGCTGTATTTTTCAGGTTGTAATTTTTTTTCCGTTTTTTCCTTTTTGTAACGGCCGCTGCTGCTCAACAGGAGAAGCAGCAGCGGCCAGACACCGTTACTATTGGGGGTTGCGGGTAGCGAGGGGGTTGATGTGCCCTGGGGGGGGGTAGGGGTTTGGGTGATGTGCCCAGGGGGGAGGGGGGGAGGGGAGGGTCGCTTGACATGGGTGGCTGGAGGGGGAGAAGGGGGGGGGGGAAAGCTTGGAATGATTTACAAATTTAACAATTATTCCTTCTCATTATAATACTTTACTAACAACTGTGTGATTACCAAAAACACACTAAAAAAAAACCCCATTGCTAGCGCCCGTTTCCTTCAAAACAGAAATGGATCTTTTTTTATTAGTTAGAAATAAAGAACTGCTCGTGCCTAGTCCATCTGTAAAAGTCTAAAGCTGTTCCATTTGGATAGGCAATGCCTTAAAAGGTGGAGGACAAAAGATTATTTTACTTGACAGCTTTTTAATTTACTTGAAAGCTTCCCATATCTAATTATTGAATTTTTATTTCATGATACCTATTCAGTCACTAAAACAGCTTCAAAAATTATTGTAGCTGGTAGAAACAGCAGTTATTAACTTTGTATGAATTTGGCAGCTGATAGTGTGCTGAACTGGACAAAATTGGCACATTTAGACTGACTCTGTACTTCTGCATGAGGGTAGCTCTGCCCTCATTATTCAATAGCTGTCTTTTTAAATAATAGTAATAAAAATATCAAGTGCATTTTTATAATATACCACTGCAATCCACAAAACAAAAGGAGCAAGTTCTCATTTGCCATCTTTTTTCTTTTGAGCTAGGCACAGGGGGGAAAATGATTTTAAATGCCTAATTTATGTTTAATGTCAGATATAAATGGAATAAATAAGTAAATAGCACCTGATTCTCATAACATGATGTTTTAGTAGGTCTGTCATAAAACGCCTACTCACTCACCTGGGGCTAACCCTTCGGCCACCTGGAGGGTCTGTCCCCAGCACAGCTCGGATCTTCCTGCACCTTCCGCTTGTGCTCTACACTAGCACCCTCCTCGCAGCAACCGAGTCACAATCACCTCTGGGTGAGTTTCCTGCGTTCAGATTATCCCCAGTGATTTCTAGGTTACTGGAGGCCACACTCCCAGGGGTCCCACAGTTCCCAGAAAGCACCTACAGACCCAAACCACAAACCACCAGGATTCTCTATCAGTCCAGACAAGAAATTATGTTTATGCTCTTAAAAAAATATTGTGGAACAAAATAGTGCAATTGGCAAACAATAACAGGTAACTGAAATAAGGATCAATCACAATGCTAACTAAACAATTGTATACTGTCTAAGCAGTACTTGGGAAGGTCAGGACATACAATTCACCGAGCCTCAGCAAAGAGATCTGTCTTTCTTTCTTTCCTTCCGGGCTAAGACTGAATCAACAGTCAGCATCTGCTGGGTAATTTCAAACCTCCAGGCCAATCAGAGCCCAGAATAATCGAGTTTCAAATAAAAGCTGGTTACATCACAACGCGGGCACCTGCGGTAGTTCCACCCCTAGTGCGCGGCATTTCCGGCACTAGCAGAAATATTTGAAAAATATTTCCGCAGAGTATTAACCATCGGTAATTGGGAAGTGCTATGCGCTGGCCTGTTACCACCAGGTTAGCGCAGGATCCCTTAGCGCCACCTCAATGAGTGGTGGTAAGCGCTCTCCCCCCCCACATGGCCACGCGGTAAGTGCAGTCTAACCATATGGCCGTTTCTTTTTTCAGCCTTTTTACCTACTGCAGTAAAAAGGGTCTCAGCGTGCGGCAAAAACGACTGCAGCCACTAGCGCAGGGCCCTTTTACTGCAGCTTAGTAAAAGAGTCCCTCTGCTTCTTATCCTGACATCTTATTTTTTTCCAGACATATTTCATATGTTATCCTTTGATAGTGTTTTGACATTAATGATGCATACTTGTCATGGCCAAATCACTTTTTCTTAAAATAAATTCTCTGTTGATAAGATCACTGCCACTGATAATCCAAAATTTGATTATAATTTTAGATTATCAGTGGCAGTGGATAAGGCCAAATATGCTGGTCAGCACTCTGCTTCCTTACTTTACATGGTTCTGTGAGAACAGAGAACCAAGAAAAAAACCTTTCTAAAAAGGCAAACACTTAGAGGGCCTTTTACTAAGCTGCGGTAGCTTTTTTAGCTCATGGTAGAAATCAGCTGGTGGTAAAAGCTGAGATGCCCAATAAACTTCCTGAACCATTACGTCAAGCTCCTTCCCTGGCTGCCTTCAAATCCGGGCTAAAGGCCTACCTGTTTGATGCTGCTTTCAATTCCTCACCTGTCACCTGCTCATAACCTTTATCTTGTCTTCCTCTCTTCAATAGTCCCTTTTCCCTATGTATCCTATTTGTCTGTCCTTCCCTTATCCCTTATTTGTCCTGATTTAGATTGTAAGCTCTTTTGAGCAGGGACTGTCTTTTCTTCGTGTTCAATTGTGAAGCGCTGCGTACGACTGGTAGTGCTATAGAAATGATTTGTAGTAGTAGTATATTTCTATGGGCGTTTTGGCATTTACTGCCAGATGATTTCTACTGCAAGCTAAAAGCGCTACCACAGCTTAGTAAAGGACCCCTAATTTTACTTAGCAAGTGATCTCACTAGCAGAAAGGAGTTTGAATTATTTTTAAATGATTTTTGTTTTAGTATAGTCAACATCCTGAGTTTTATCTTTTTATTTTTCTCTGCTGCTTTTGAACGTATTTTTTTCTTTAAATAAAATGCATTTGTAGCTATTCTTCAATTACAGGAAGAAAACATAACATGTGTACCATAGCCACCTTTGTAGGGAAGCCAGGACAGCAATTAGTAGAAGTTTGTTTCCTCAAGTCACTTCATTGGCTTCCGATCAGTTACCGCATTCAGTTCAAGCTTCTGCTACTAACCTACAAATGTACTCGATCTGCAGCCCCTTCTTACCTCTCAACCCTCATCTCCCATTACGTTCCTACCCGTAACCTCCGCTCTCAAGACAAATCCCTCCTTTCAGTAGCCTTCTCCACCACCGCCAACTCCAGGCTCCACCCTTTCTGCGTCGCCTCACCCCACGCATGGAACAAACTCCCCGAGTCCATACGCCATGCCCCCTCCCTGCCCATCTTCAAATCTCTGCTTAAAGCCCACCTCTTCAAGGTCGCCTTCGGCACCTAACCTCTACACCTCTACCCAAGAAATCTAGACTGCCCCAACTTGACATTTCGTTCTTTAGATTGTAAGCTCCTTTGAGCAGGGACTGTCCTTTTTGTTTATTTTGTACAGCGCTGCGTAACCCTAGTAGCGCTCTAGAAATGTTAAGTAGTAGTAGTAGTTTTACTTAATAAAGGGTTTTTTTTTCTGCACTGTTCTTGTGAGGAAAATGTTTTAAACTCTAGCTTAAATTCAGTCTTTACTTTTTAGGCTAAATCGGTCAAGGGCAGTGGTCTGCTTTGGATTTGCGTCACAAGATTGCAGTTTTTATTTTATTTATTTCTAGTCTGGTACTAAGCAGAGTAAAATAAAAACCCTAAGAAAAAATAGCAAAAACTATAATACAATACATAAGACAAAGTAGCAAAACATGAAACCAATAATCCATCAGATCCCATCATGACTTCACCATGGCACATAAAAAATAACAGAGAGAACAAAATATAAAAGCAACACAGTACCACGTCAGTGATCATGTTCACAGCAACCACATAGCAACTGATCCAACAACAGCAAAACATACTGCTCTCATCTGCTGAAATTCCCCAAAACCACAGGGCTCAAGGTGCAACAAAGGCCATCACAAGCAAATGAGCTTTCACCAGTCTCCTGAAATGTAATAAATCATGTTCCAGTCTAATGTCCTCTGGAAGAGAATTCCAGAGCACAGCACCAACAAAGGAAAAAAACTAAATGAAATAAAGACCCAACTGAGTGGAGGTACTGCTACCAGACCCCGCTCACTAGAATGCTGATAAAATGTTATTTGGCGTATCTTTGTTCATACAAATCAAATTGAATCTATACCGCTCTGCTATATTTTATGTTGAAGGTGCTTTTTTATGATGCATTAGCTCAGTAACACAGTTTAGGAAACAGTAGGCCCATTTATTTTCTCAGGCTTTTTTGTTGTAAATTTTACTTTTGTCATTGCAGTCTGATATTTGTTTTAATTTTAATTATCTTATGTGTGTTTTATTGTAACCTGCCTAGAGTGAGAGGTTATGGCAGACTACAAATATTTAAAATAAATAAGGGTTTTTGATCAAAGGTGTGACTTGGGTCGGACACAAACTTGGTCATACAGACCAGGGTTGCAAGCAAAAAGAAGAAGACTTTGTGCCTCCTGTTGCTTCATAGGCTTATGTCTACCACAAGTACAGTCTGTTTATTTCTCTCTGGTTCCTCATATCAAAAACAAGTACTTTCTGAATGTAATCCATGGTGTCTCCTACCATTTCACCGGGGGGGGGGGGGGGGGGCACAACTGATAGTCTGCAGGGGGGCGCCAGAGACCCTAGGCATGGCTCTGACTTGAATTATGTGTTACAAAATGGACTCTTCCCGAAGGAGAAAGGAAACATTCTTCTTGGCCCTTACCCAAAGACGCAAAGAAAAGTGCCAGCGAATTAACCAACTACAGCCACATTGAGCCTGCCAAGAGTGGGAAAGCGCGGGGTATAAATGTAACAAAAAAAATAATAATACCAGTCTTCCCACACAACTCTGATACCAATGAAGTTTGAGTCACACCACTCCCTGGTCCTCTTCTTAGATACTGTAGCTCAGCTTAGAATGGAGTCCTCTTGCCTCGGGGCCTCCCTCCTGGAAGCCTCTACACTTGAGGCCTCCCTGGTTCTACACTCGCTCTGAGCATTTAACCTTCCTTCCCTCTCTGAGCCCTGGTTTTCTGACTCAAGACCTGTTTTGATAGTTTAGCACCACCTGCTTTCAGGCAGCTAAACTGTGCCCTTGGTGAGGGAAGTGCTGATTACTATACCATCCACTTCCTCACAGGGTACTTTTACTAAAGTTTGGTAAAGTTTTGCGCTCACTGCAAGTTAAATACAAAATTAATGCATATTAAGTGCAAGGCCTGTGTAACAGCTGGGAGCATTCCCAGCATTTTCCCAAGTAATTACCGCCCCAAAAAGTTCTTTATTGTGCATTAAAGGGTTCATGTTTGATAGAGTGTAGAAATCAGAATTGATACAGCCAGGTCAGGATATACTGATCCTGGTACTATTTTAGCTCTGCTGACATAGAGCTTTTTTTTTTTTTTAAGAATACGTGCTGGAATGCACATGAATATTGTGGCTCTGTGTGGCAGGAGCAACCAGTTTGTTGAAATCTTTTATTGAAATGTTCCAAGCAATGTTGCCATACAGTTGGACATACAAATACAATTAACAACAAATCATTATACATCACCTATTCTATGTCCTTGAACAAAGCAAGAGATAACTTCCCTTGCCTGGTAGAGAAACAGTCACTGCAAAGCTTTCAACTTTTATAGAACCTTCCCTCCCCCTCTCCACCCCCCAGATGCTCATATCTTGAACAGAGCAGGAGTAAGATTTGACTTTTTATAAAGGAAATTCAAGATTGTGCTTCTTGAAGCAGGTGTGAGAGTTGCCCAAAAAGGCTCCCGGAGCAACAGTTTATAATCCTCAATGTAAGGTTACCATATGTCCGGTTTTACCTGGACATATCCTCTTTTTGAGGACACAGCTGGGCAACTGGGTGGGTTTTGCCTTCCTGTTTGCCCAGATTTGCGGACGGCAGGCAGGCGTTCTATCCTCCCCTCCCCTCTTTTACCTTAGTGTGGTGATCTGGTGGTTTAGTGACCTCTTCGGGGTAGGAAAGAGGCCCGTCTTTCCTGCCCGGCGCATCTTCAGACTGTCTTTGTCCTGGCACCGATTCAAAATGGCTGTTGAGAGTTCAAGCAGTGGCCTTGTGAGACTTTTGCAACTTTGCATTTATGCATAGGCGGGAGAACTTCTGAGGGAAGTCTGAGGGTCAGCACGAGCAGCGTATATCGGTCATTGCTGGCGAAGGTTTGCTATTTTAAAAGGTACTTGGGGTGGGGTGAGGGTTTGAGAGATCATATGGCAAGCTGGTGGGAGAGACTGAATTGCCTGTGGGGCGGGGTGGGATTCTGCTCACCCAAAATTGGGTGTCTGGCTACACCTCATTACGTGTCTAAGTGTCGGCACTTACACAAGTAAGCTGGTAGTTCAGAACCTAAATATGTAAGTACCGACACACAGATGTAGGTTTCCAAAATGGCAGACATACACATGTCTGAATGTGATTGGTTTTGGGAGGGAGGGGGAAACACTGAGGGATTAAGGGGACCACCTCCCTTAATTCCTTCTGTGGAGTGCTACCCAAAATAAGCATTGTTACAAACTACCAGGTCCAGGAGCAGCTATAAATTCTGATACTATCTGTGATCAGACATGTATTCCCCTTCCAAAATAGGAAATGCACTTGGATTTTTTGGCCCCACCTTAGTCCTCAAATCACACCCCTTTGCCATATGCCCATATTGTAGATTTACATATATACATCCCAGCTTTCTAAAATTGGGTTTTCAATGTTTATTTGATGTACACATGTAAATCACATGTTGAGGGCTGCTTGTTCTCACATGTGGGGTATCGCTAGCAACCAGGCTTACTCAAAACAATGAACATTGGTCAGTTGGACGTCGCAACGGCGAGGACATAACATAGATTGACCTGAAACCATAAACCACTAACTGAGTGTAGCTTGGAACAGAACAAAAATGGGTCTAGGGGGGGTGGAGTTGGATTCTAAACCTTGAACAGATTCTGCAGCACCGACTGTTGTGCCGGGTATCCTGCTGAAGGCAGTAGTGAGATGTGAATGTGTGGACTGATGACCACGTTGCAGCCTCGCAAATCTCCTCGATGGAGGCTGACTTTAAGTGAGCCACTGACGCAGCCATGGCTCTAACATTGTGAGCCGTGACATGGCCCAACAGAGTCAGCCCAGCTTGGGCGTAAGTGAAGGATATACAATCTGCTAGCCAATTGGAGATTTGTGCGTTTTCCGATGGCGACTCCCCTCCTGTTGGGATGAAAAGAAACAAACATCTGGGCGGACTGTCTAAAGGGCTTTGTCCGCTCCATGTAAAAGGCCAATGCTCTCTTGCAATCCAAGGTATGCAAACTGCTTTCGCCAGGGCGGGTATGAGGACGGGGAAAGAATGTTGGCAAGACAGTTGACTGGTTCAGATGGAACTCCACCTTTGGCAGTAACTTAGGCTGCGTGCGGAGGACTACTCTATTGTGATGGAACTTGATATAAGGTGCTTGCGGTACCAAGGCTTGAAGCTCACTGACTCTACGAGCTGAAGTAAGTCGCCAAGAAAACGACCTTCCAGGTCAAGTACTTCAGATGGCAGGAATTCAGTGGCTCGAAAGGAGCTTTCATCAGCTGGGTGAAAATGACGTTGAGATCCCATTACACTGGTGGAGGTTTGACAGGGTGCTTTGACAAAAGCAAACCTCTCATGAAGCGAACAGCTAAAGGCTGACCAGAGATAGGCTTACCCTCTACACGGCGATGATAAGCACTAATTGCACTAAGGTGAACTGTTACGGAGTTGGTCTTGAGACCAGACTCTGACAAGTGTAGAAGGTATTCAAGCAGGGTCTATGTAGGACAAGAAAGAGGATCTAGGGCCTTGGTGTCACACCAGACGGCAAACCTCCATTTGAAAGAGTAACACCTCTTGGTGGAATCTTTCCTGGAAGCAAGCAAGACTCGGGAGACACCCTCTGAAAGACCCAAGGAGGCGAATTCTAAGCCCTCAACATCCAGGCCGTGATTGCCAGAGACTGGAGGTTGGGATGTAGAAGCGACCCCTCGTTCTGGGTGATGAGGGTTGGAAAACAGTCCTATCTCCACGGTTCTTCGGAGGACAACTCCAGAAGAATAGGGAACCAAATCTGGCGTGGGCCAGAAGGGTGCAATCAGTATCATGGTTCCACAGTATTGCTTGAGTTTCAGCAAAGTCTTCCCTACTAGAGGTATGGGAGGGTACGCATACAGAAGGCCTGTCCCCCAATGCTGGAGAAAGGCATCTGACGCTAGTCTGTCGTGGGCCTGAAGCCTGGAGCAGAACTGAGGGATATTGTGGTTGATCTGAGCGGCAAAAAGATCCACCGAGGGGGTGCCCCACGCTCGGAAGATCTTGCGGACAACGCCCATGTTCAGTGACCACTCGTGAGGTTGCATTATCCTGCTCAACCTGTTGGCCAGACTGTTGTTTACGCCTGCCAGATAAGTGGCTTGGAGGGACATTCCGTGACGGCGCGCCCAAAGCCACATCTGGACGGCCTCCTGACACAGAGGGCGAGATCTGGTGCCCCCTTGCTTGTTGGAATAATACATGGCAACCTGATTGTCTGCCGATCTCTGAAAGCCTTTAGAGCGTTCCAGATCGCTCTTAATTCCAGGAGGTTGATCTGCAGACCTCTTTCCTGAAAGGACCAGGCTCCATGAGTGTGGAGTCCATCTACATGAGCTCCCCACCCCTGGAGAGATGCATCCCTCATCAGTACTTTTCGTGGCTGAGGAACTTGGAATGGTCGTTCCATGGTCAAATTGGATCGAATCGTTCACCAGTGGAGAGAATTCCGAAAGCCGGTGGACAGTTGGATGACATCCTCTAGATCCCCCGCAGCTTGAAACCACTGATCTCATATGTAGACGTGACATGAACTGTGGAGGCCATGTGCCCCAGAAGTCTCAACATCTGCTGAGCCGTGATTTGGTGAGACTCTCGAACCATGGACACCAGGGACAAAAGATTGTCCACCCTTGTCTCGGGAAGATAAGCTCGAGCTGTCTGAGTATTCAACAGGGCTCCAATGAATTCCAGTGCTTGGACTGGGGTGAGATGGGACCTGGGATAATTTTATGATGAACCCCAGTAACTCTAGCACCCGAATAGTCATTCGCATGGACTCCAGAGCACCCTCTTTTGAGGTGCTCTTCACCAGCCAATCGTCGAGATAAGGAAACACATGCACTCCCAGTCTGCGTAGCGACGCTGCGACTACTGCTAGGCATTTGGTCATGGGCATAGACTGGGGGGGCATTGCCCCCCCCAAACGAGGACGACTGGAACGGCAACTTTTTTTTTTAACCTGAAGTGAAGGGCGGAGTCGAACCTGCATCCTTGTTGATTTTACTACCGCAGCGCTGCCTGCCCGTTTGTCGCTGTGACTTCGGGAGTGGAGTGGAAGTGTGAGCCAGCCTATCTTGTCCACTGTAAGTAAGGCAGGCATCACTGTTTCCACTCCCCCGCGCAGCTGTCGTTGTTCAGTTAACACAGCAAGTAAACCTGTGAGCTGCTGCATCCACGTTGTTTTACAGATGCTGCTAAGGGGAGAGAGTGGGGGAGACGCTCTGACGCTGGATGGAAGGGGATGGACAGAAACAGGATGGGCAGGGGAAGGAGGAGAATTGCTGGACATGGATAGATGGAGGGAAAAGGGGAGAGGAGAGAGGACATTTGCTGGAGATGGATGGATGGAGGAGAGGGCAGGGGAGAATGGAGAGTTGCTGGACGGAGCAGAGGGCAGGGGAAGGAGGAGAATTGCTGGACATGGATGGAGGGAAAAGGGGAGAGAAGAAATTTGCTGGAGATGGATGGATGGAGGGGAGGGCAGGGGAGAATGGAGAGTTGCTGGACAGAGCGGAGGGCAGGGGAAGGAGGAGAATTGCTAGACTTGGATGGATGGAGGGGAAAGCGGAGAGAGGAGAAATGCTGGACATGAAACGGTCAAACTACGCCTATGCATTTGGTAAACACTCTGGGCGCAGACGCCAGGCCAGAAGGCAGTACACAGTACTGAAAGTGCTGTGTTCCCAGCCGAAATCGAAGATACTTCCTGTGAGCTGGAAGTATCGAGATGTGTGTGTAAGCATCCTTCAAGTCCAGAGAGCATAGCCAATCGTTTTCCTGAATCATGGGAAGAAGGGTGCCTAGGGAAACCATCCTGAATTTTTCTCGGACAAGAAATTTGTTCACGGCCCTTAGGTGTAGGATGGGACACATCCCCCCTGTTTTCTTTTGCACAAGGAAGTACCTGGAATAGAATCTCAGCCCTTCTTCCCCTGGTGGAACAGGTTCGACCACTGGGCCTTCAGAAGGGCGGAGAGTTCCTCTGCAAGTACCTGTTTGTGCTGGGAACGGTAAGAATGAGCTCCTGGTGGACAATTTGGAGGTTTGGATTCCAGATTGAGGGTGTATCCTGACCGGACTATTTGAAGAACCCACCGATCGGAGGTTATGAGAGGCCACCTTTGGTTAAAAAATATCAACCTCCCCCCAACCGGCAAGTCGTCTGGCACGGACATATTTACCGAGGCTATGCTGAACCGGAGCCAGTCAAAAGCCCGTCCCTTGCTTTTGCTGGGGAGCCGCAGAGGCCTTAGGCGCACGCTGTTGATGGGAACGAGCACGCTGGAACTGAGCCTGGACAGGCTGCCGAGAAGCAGAAGTGTACCTACGCCTAGCATAGGAATAGGGAGCACTCCTCTTCCCTCCAAAAAACCTCCTAGATGAGGAGGTAGTAGCAGAAGACGCCCGGCTGGAGAGAGAATCTATAGCATCATTGTGCTTCTTGAGCTGGTCAACCAGATCCTCTACTTTCTCACCAAAAAGGTTATCCCTCTGGCAAGGAACATCCACCATCCGCTGCTGGACCGAATAATCCAGGTCAGAGACACGCAGCCATGAGAGTCTGCGCATCACTATACCTTGAGCTTCGATCCTGGATGCTACATAAAAGTGTTGAACGTACCCCGGGCCAGCAATTTTTGACATGCCTTCTGCTGCCTGACCACCTGGTGAAAAGGCTCGGTTTGCTCCAGAGGGAGTGCATCAACCAAGGTAGTAAATTGCCTCAACGAGTTCCGCAAGTGGATGCTCGTGAAGAGCTGGTATGTTTGGATCTTGGCAGCGAGCATAGCGGCCTGATACACCTTCCTCCAAAAAGAGTCCAAGGTTCTAGATTCTCTGCCTGGGGGCGCCGAGGCATAGTCCCTAGTACTCTTGGCTCTTTTGAGAGCGGGGTCCACCACCATGGAATTGTGAGGTAGCTGAGACTTCATCAATCCAGGCTTCCCGTGGATCCGATATTGGGATTCAGTCCTTTTCAGGATCACGGGATTAGACAGAGGGAACGACCAGTTTTGCATACGGACTTCCTTCAGTACATTATGCGAAGGAGCCGTTGCAGCCTCTCTAGGCAGAGAAGGATAATCCAGGACCTTGAGCACCTCAGCCCTGGGCTCATCCTCAACCTCCATAGGGAAGGGAATAGCTGCAGCCATTTCCTGGACAAAGGAGGTAAAGAATAGACTCTCCAGTGGAAAAAGCCTCCTTTTTGGTGGAGGGGAGGTTTCAGAAGGAATCCCATAGGACTCATCAGAAGATAAGTACCTGGGATCCTCCTCTTCCTCCCATGAATTCTCTTCATCAGTATCGGACAAGACATCTCTAAGAGCAATCCGAAACTGAGCCTGCCTCGACGCCAAGGAATGACGTGCTCGATGGTAGTGCTGAGAAGTTGACGCCCGCCTGGACTCCAGTGAAGCTTCCTCGAGCTTGTTTGGAAGTTCTAGCAGGGGAGCGCAGCTACTGGTATACCCTTGACCGAAGAACGGTACTTCTTCTATCGGGAGGTCATCCTCTTCTACCGAGCGCACAGCTTCGGGAGGGACGAACATGGAGCGGTGAGGGAGGAAGGGGACACCCGCCTAGCCAGCCAGATCAGCCGAATCAACCCTAGCGATCAATGGGGTGACAGATGTCGCAGCCAGATCGCTCTCTCATCCTCCAGTGAAGCTTCCTCCACAGACGTCGAAGGGGAGTCGACCTGGGTGGCACCGAGGTCTAGGACCTCACCACAGGCGATGGGCCAGATACCGCTGCAGCAGACGGTACAGAAGGCGCAAGCACCCCCGACACTGAAGCAGACTGGCGCAGCAACCCTTCCAGAAGCTCTGGAAGCAGGGCCCTGATGCGCTCATCGAGAGCCGCCGTCAGACAAGGCTACGGGATCAGTATAGGAGCCGGTGTAAGAATCTGTCGAGGCTCGGAAGCAGGTACTGGGCTGCTAGACCGACACATCGTCACCTCCTGAATAGAGGGAGAGCGATCCTCTCGGCGCTGACGCTTCTCGGGTGCCGAATCCCTTGACGCCCCGGAGATCCTGGCATCGTGTGTCAGAGAACGATGACGGTGCTTCTTCGCTCGACGCCCGTCATTGAGACTCCTCGGTACCGATGAGGAAGACGTGGAATCCTCATGTCTCTTCGGGGCCGGGTCCGACATAACAGGAAGCTTCCAGACAGGTGAAGACCCACTCGATGCCTCACTGCTCACAGCACAAGTTGGTCGTTCCGCAGCTATTACCTTCACTCCCAATGTCGATGCGTCCCTCGTTGTCGACGCTGCCGACCTCAGTACCGATGTCGACGTCGAAGGACCAGACCGAGCCCCAAAAAACTTACTTTCGTTGGGCTTCTCGAGACACTTGAATCCGTTTCTTCATGCGAAGACACAGACTACAAGCGGCTGGGCTGTGGTTGGGCCTAAGGCACTGGATACACCAGGCATGGGTATCGGTACCTGAGATGGTCCGGTTGCACCGAGTACAACATTTAAAGCCGCTGGGTGTATTTGATGACGATATGGAAGGAAAAATGGCTTTGGCGAAATTAAAAGATGCGATCGTGCCTGTTAAAAGAAAAAAGGGCACGAAAAGAAGGGAACAACCCGACCGCGCGGCCTAAGCTGGCCATGTCGAAAAACAAAGGAAACTTTAAAAGGGCAAAAAATAAAACTACGGGAAGTTTATTTTTTCTTTTTTTAATGTGTAAATTTCTATTAATAAAAGAAATAAGGCAAAAGCCACAAAATGGATGAGACTCTTTCCCGGGCCTGAGAGGAGCAGAGAAAAAACTCAATCGCACCTCAACGTGGAGAAAAAATAACTGAGGAACGCATTCATGCGACGGGTGGGAAATCAGTCCACGCTTGCGCAGTTCGCGCTGCATGCACGCCAGAAGACTCTGTCAAGATTTTTTAATATTTTGCTTGCAAAATACCGGTTCCTGGGCCGACGCGGACGTCGACCCACATGTGAGAACAAGCACCCTGCTCGTCCTTGGAGAATGTATGAATTTGGGTGTGGGTCTGAGAGACACCTGTGTTGCCTTTTATAAACCAAGCTTAATGTAGGTGTTGGACAACTATTATAAGTATCCTGTTATTAAATAACCCCCCCTCCCCCTGAAAAGCAGAATGCTACTGATGAATGGGGAGTGCCGAACTGAATTAGAACACAGAGCCCTTGTTTTTGGTGACTGGTTTGTGATGAGTAGTGTAAATTCAAACCAATTGAGTAATATTTTTTTCCTGTTCTCAGGCATTTTTGCTTACCTGAACTACCATGTGCCCAGGACCAGGCGGGAGATCTTGGAGACATTAATCAAAGGACTTCAGAGACTGGAGTACAGAGGATATGATTCTGCAGGTGAGTTGTTTTTATCACCTGTTCCCTGCCGAATATGCTGAAGTGGCTGTGTGAAAGTTTTGTTTGTGTGTGTGTGTATGCACACTTTTCACTCCACAGTTTGCCATATCTTTAAAGGGAAAGTATGTGGTACTTGTCCTCATTGAAAAAATTTATCCCATCACAACTACCCACACACATTTATACTTTTTCAAATTGCAAAAGTATGTGTGTAACTGCAGATGCCCCCCTGAGAATGTCTCTGCCTCTTACACGTAAATGTAGCTGTAACTGTGTTCCTTGTCGTTATGCGCACACATTAGCATGTCTTTTCTTGGCAAACGCCAAGGGGAGCATACATGAGGGCAGTTCATAGGCAGGACTTGGGTGTGTCTGCATGTTACACACATAACTTATAGAATACTGCAAGCAGCACACATGCACACTCACAGCTGCCATCGTCCTGGCATAGGTGAGGGTGCCTGACGTGGCACATCTTTGGGCTTATGCTAGTATTCTATAATGGCCTTTGTGTACGCAGATGGTGTTATAGAATTAATGTTAAGTGCACCCCATTGTGACATGTAATTGAGGTGCTGTTATAGAATTGTCTCTATGCACAGACCTTTGGGGCTAGCAAGTTTGTAGAAATTTATTTGCATAGGTAAAGCTAGTTTAGCCACCCATTTATTTATCCCAGCTGACTCGGTACCATGCATATTGTCCCCATGTATATATCTGCACTTGGCCCTTCAGCTATATGGTAAGCTGTGTTGCAATAAAGCATTGGTATCATAACTATGTTATTTCAATGTTCTAATCATGTGCCTATTACATATTCTATCACTATTATACTTACAACATATTATATCTCTGTTATTTGAATTTCAGTGCTGTTAAATATGTATATTTTTGATCCTGTTTCATGGTAGTCCTATTATTAGATCTCAGTTTGCTGCTTTCAAGCTTTCCTCTTTCATTCTGTCTGTCTTTACTTGTTCATTTTACTATTGTTATGCTGTTAACAAAATTGTAAGTTTTATGTTAAACTGTACTTGTACACTGCTGTACTTGTACACTGCCTTGGGTGAATCTCTTCAAAAAGGTGGTTAATAAATCCCAATAAATAAATACATAAATTTTATTTATGTGTAACTTGTGGGTGGGGGAGGAGGCTACCTGGGAGGTGGGGAAATCTGTCTCCCCCCCCCCCTTTATATATATATATATATGGTGCCCTGATGCCTCCACCCAAGGAGAAGGGGAATTAAAGGATTGATTTTCTTCCCTTTCCCTCTGGAGCTACTACAAATCTCACAGGCCGATGCTCAAACCTAATGCTGGTGCTAGAGGTGATTAGTGCCGGACTAACGCCTGCAGAATGCTCAGAGGGCTCTAGCGCAGGACAATGTGTGCACCAAAGATTAGTGCAAATAGCATGCAGATGTAATCAAACAGATGTTAATGAGGTCTTACAATCCAGAGGTGGCCAGTTCAAATCCCGCTGCTGCTCCTTGTGATCTTGGGCAAGTCACTTAACCCTCCATTGCCTCAGGTAGAAACTTAGATTGTGAGCCCTCCTGGGACAGAGAAATATCCAGTGTACCTGAATGTAACTCGCCTTGAGCTACTACTGAAAAAGGTGTGAGCAAAATCTAAATAAATAATAATAAATAATACAAAAATGGTATGGGATTTGCATTACGAAAAATATGAGGAGAGACTTTCTGACCTGAACATGTATACTCTGGAGGAAAGGAGAAACAGGGGTGATATGATACAGACGTTCAAATATTTGAAAGGTATTAATCCGCAAACGAACCTGTTCCAGAGACGGGAAGGAGGTAGAACTAGAGGACATGAAATGAGGTTGAAGGGGGGCAGACTCAAGAAAAATGTCAGGAAGTATTTTTTTCATAGAGAGAGTGGTAGATACTTGGAATGCCCTCCCGCGGGAGGTGGTGGAATTGAAAACGGTAACGGAATTAAAAAATGCATGGAATAAACAAAAAAGTCCCAGGGCTTGCACCTTCTCAAGCGGTTTTGGTGCGGCACGCTATAAGTGCAGCCTCTAATTGGAAACAGTCCACCGTGCCCTCATTGGTGAAATGGATAAGATGTGGTATATTTGTGAAATGGAGCATCTATTAGCAGAGTGTCGACATCAGAGATGTAAATGGGAGACCATCTGGGAACCTTTCATCACTCAGTGCTCTGTTTGAACAATGTGTGACCTGGATAGGATAATGGATATACCTTCTGGTTCGGGAGAGGGGGAGGGTGTAAGGGTGGTGGAATACGAAATATTCTAAAAAAGACTTGGTTACACCAGGGGTGCAACCAGACTTCGGCGGGAGGGGGGTTCAGAGCCCGAGGTGAGGGGGCACATTTTAGCCCCCCCCCCCCACCATCGCAGACCCTCTCGACCCCCCCCCCCATCCAGCTGCCAACCCGCCGTCGCCTACCTTTGCTGGCGGGGGTCCCCAACCCCCACTAGCCGAGGTTCTCGTCTTCTCGCAAAAGGCTTCCTTCTGTTTCTGACGTCCTGCACGTTGTATGTGCAGGACGTCAGAAACAGAAGGAAGCCTTTTGCGAGAAGACGAGAACCTCGGCTGGCAGGGGTTGGGGTCCCCCGCCAGCAAAGGCAGGCGATGGCGGCGGGAGTGGGGGGGGTCAGGCGGGGCTGTCGGCAGGAGGGTCCAGGGCCAAATCTACAGGGGCCCAGGCTCCCCCTGGCCCCACGTAGCTACGCCACTGGGTTACACTAAGCTGTATTAGGGGTGTTTAGATTGGTGGAAAGCTTTTCTTGTTTGCATATTTCTTACATTGCTACTATACACTTGTTTAAGTAAGACAAGAGAATGATGTTGGAGATGATATCTATGTTTCATTTCATGTCTGAACAGTTAATAAAGACTTCTTGCAAATTAAAAAAAAAAAAAGATTTTTTTTTTGTTTAATAAAATAGCCTCAAAATAGGCACCTGCTTGTACTTCAGCAACCTGTTATAAAATTACCCTTTTACCCCCAAATTCTATAAAGTTCAGTGCCCAAATTTACTCTTAGGACCAAATCCTATAAGTAGCGCTGAAAAAATTGCTATTTTATAAACGGTGCTGAAAGCTGGGCTTTGTTTATAGAATATGCTTAGCACTGGGATTGGTGCCTAACTTTAAACATGAGGATTTACACCAAGTAAACTCTGGTGTAAGTCCTCACGTCTAAATTAGGAGTGGATCCCCCTTATTCTGTAACAGCACTCATAAATTTCCGGCACACCCCTGATCCGCACAGATCCCCACGAGCTGGCATAAGTGCTCACGCCTAAAGTTACACATGTATATGGACGCTTACGCTAGTATGCGTAGCGTGCTCTATCAGGGTGTCCTTTCTTCAATTTACCCCTTCTTGTCCACCACTCCATTTGCAATGCTGACACTTAGTCTGAAGGTAGTGGTGTGACTTGCAGTTTCTCATTACTCCTGGCGATTTGCCAGCATAGGCTAATTTTTTTAATTGCCCACTGAAAAGACATAAGGAGGCAAGATTCAGGTCCCAAGTGGAGTCTGAAATCTCCTCCCTGTGTTGGGTGCAGATGGTGACTGCAGTGAAATGCTTTTGATTTTATTCTTCTTTTTCTGATAACTCTTAGGCGTGGGAATTGACGGAGGAAATGAGAAAGACTGGGAAGCCAATTCCAGCAAAATTCAACTCATAAAGAAGAAAGGGAAGGTGAAAGCCCTGGATGAAGAAATTCACAGTATGTGCTGATTCCTTTTCTCTGTAGCCTAATCAGCGTGCTGTCTGGAGGTAGCTGAGGTTAAACTGCCAAAGGTGCATCCTTAAAATTAAGTGGTTTCAAGCGTTAATTCTTTTAAAAATTTGTGTTTAGTTTTTACGTTTACATTTACATGAGGCACTTATCAAATGCTAGGTCCCTTTAGAGCTCCAAGTGGTTTACAATAAGACTTTAACAATGGGCATTTCTAGAGAGCTAGAGATTATATATAATTATTTATTGAATACCTGAAAAAGATGCGTTTAAACTTTTTAAACTGAGCTAATAGTCTAGCATTCAAGGGCAAAGCATTCTTTGACACATTAAATAGAGAGGGACCTAAATATTTTAGTTGTTGAATGTGTATGAACCATCTAGAAGCTTATGTCCTTTACAAAAAGTTCTTTTACAGGTCTCTAGAGACACTAGTTTCGAGTGACACAAGAATTTTTAAGACAATGGGTGGAAACTAGAATTGAGAACTTTTAAAAAGAGCTTAAAAACTTGGCTTTCCAGAAAGAGCTTAGGGGCCCTTTTACTAAACCGCGGTAAAATTTACAGTTACTGTAGCTTAACATGAGACTTTACCACACAGTAGCTGCAGATTTAATATAACACCTATTATCATTCCCAGTACATTTATATTAACATTGAATCACTCACTGTGTCCTGTTTAGGAGATGGTAAGTGGTCCTGTGTTAACTATGCATTAGTGCAAAGTAAGTGCAGTGCATTAAATGGCAAACACCTTCCATGCCCACTCTGCCCATGCCACACCTCTTGACGCGCACTTAATGTGTGGTTTACCACATTGTAGCTGCTAAATTATCACAAAGTCCCTTAACGTGGCTCTGTGCTAGCACTCACTGTACAGTAAACTGCAAGTGCTTAACACGGTTTAGTAAAAGGGTCCTTTAGATTTTGAGTAAAAGAGTGGGTAACAAGTGTATCAAATGTGGGTATTTGTGGTGGGTACTGGCTATGCAGTTTATTATTATATAATGGATAAATAATATCACTGTTTACTGTAATTCGCTTCAAGCTATCTTAGAGGCCCTTTTACTAAGCTGCGGTAAAAAGTGGCCTGTGCTAGTGTGTTCGTGTGAAATTGTCTCTCTCTGGGCCATTTTTTACCGCTGTGGATAAAAAGACCTTTTTTTTTTTTTTTAAATGGGGCAGTAAGTGGACATTCACTAATATTAAAAGTAGCATGAGACTATTTACTGCCTGAGCCCTTTACTTGGGCAATAAAGGCTCACCTGCTACTCGTGTGGTAATCAGGCAGTGAGTGGCAATGTGGCCACACTGCTGATTACCGCAGGGAAAGCCCCCCACAATAGAAAATAGAAAACTTTTTCTACCATGAGAAACAGTGCGCGCCAACTTCAGAATTACCACAGGGTGCCCAAGCTACCCTGTGGTAGTATCAATTTGGTATGTGCTATCCTCACGTTAGACCTACCGTGGCTTAGTAAAAGGGGCCCTTGGTGAGGCGAGAAATCAACTTAAGTAAAGTTAAGTTATTCCAGTTTGCTGTTAGCTGATTTCTCTTTTTCTTTCTGCAGAACAAAAGGATCTAGATTTGGATATTGAGTTTGAGGTGCACTTAGGCATAGCACACACCCGCTGGGCTACACATGGAGAGCCAAACCCTGTCAACAGTCACCCTCAGCGCTCTGACAGAAACAACGGTGAGCAAACCCTGCAGGACTACCTGCAGCAAGAAGTGGTTTTTTAGAATATTTTAACAAGGTTATTCTTCAAGGTTGCTTGTTCAGTTTGTTTGTAGGAGCAGGCCTTTAGAAATATATAATGCAAGTGATTTGGTTTCTTTCTTGGCACAGAATAGGAGAGACCATGTCACATAATATTTTAGTGCTTTTCCTAATGCCAAACACTGTTCGGGATCAACCTGTACATGAGCTTGTGTCCCTTAACTTCCTGCCCACCAGCTGGATTCCCACTTGCCTCTGCATGGGTATCCTGCTCTGCAAACTGCTCCCTAGTGGTATCTAGGGACACTTAGACCCCACAAAACCCGGGGGGGGGGGGGGGGGGGGGGTCACACTGTTCCTAGAAATGTACCAGCAGACCACACACACAATTACTGGAGAAACCAGAGATCTCGGTACAACGTAAAACCTCTGTTTTGGCCATAGATCCTAATAAATCAGACCATCTTGGTGACTGAATGCACTACATGACAATTACCAAGTGAGTGTTCCTGTTATTAGTATATGTTGTATAGCACTGCCTAATAAACAGAATACAACAGTAGATGGGAGACTGCAGGGATTTATTGGGCTGCATGGCAAAAGAGGTTTGTAAGTGCACTTAAGTCTCTTGTTTCTCCAGGAAGTCTCCCTTTTTCTTGCAGTTTTTGAGCTGACAAGCAGGGGGCAGCATAACTCCTTTCCTTAGGCTAGGCTAGCCTAGCCTAGTGGTTCCCAGACTTTCACGATTCACGGCTCTCTTATTGAATAAGTAAATTTTTCACACTAGCACAAAGCCACACTTTTCCTCTCGGGTCTTCTCTCCCCCCCCCCCCCCCCCCCCCCATTGTGTCAGCATAGTGGCATGCCCAAGTCCAGCCAGCTGAAGTGGTCTGCTGCCTGTGCAACAAGGAAGTCAGTGATATGTTTCCATCTAGCATGTGCCCTCTTTTTCTCTCCTCCCTTCCATCCACTTTCTGCCCTCCTGTTACCCCACCACTGCTGCTTCCCCAGACTAGGAGGCAGATGCAGCAACCAAACGTAAAAAAATCTAAATCGTTAAAGTCCCTAACGATTTTAAAATAACGAAACATGCACCAAAAAAAAAAGTCACACATGCTGAGATCGGTATTGAAACGTACAATGTATCAAAGAATCACAATACACATCGTTAATCGGCCCCCAAATCATGCGCAGAGCAGCCAAGCGTTATGTTAGCTGCTCTGCGCATGCCACAAACAGTCAAAACACAGTCAAATCACAAGCACATGGCTCCCAAATCCAAAGGACGTCAGAAAACACATAAAAAAAGCCCAGTCTTCCATTCTCTAAACAAACAGATTCATCGCAAGCAGCAAAACAGCGGCTTCAAAATCCCGAGGCTTCTCCGTTCACACAGTGGCAGCATTGTTAAAAGCAGTTCTGAGATCCTCGCACCCCAGTCCCACAGAAGCACAAAACAGACAATTTAAACATTTTAGAGGAGGAAATACCTGCTTTGGGTTCTGGAGAGAAGGGGGTCTTCCTAAATTCACTGCCCAAGTCAAACTGCAAGAAGGCACGATCCGGCCTTGCCCCCCGCTGCTCCCCACTTTCCGCCGCTCCCCCCACCCCGAAAAAGCAAACTTCTAGAAGCCCCTGCCCCCCTCCCTTCCTCACTACTCTCTCACCTCAGCTCCGCCTCCCGACATCCTCCGTCTGTGCCCCGCCCCCTTTTGGGGTCGTTGCCGCCATTCCCCTCCTCCATCGGGCCCCCCTTCCTCTTACCGGGCCCGTGCAGCGCCTCTCTCCTCTGTCCGAAGGCGCTGCACGGGCAAGAAGAAAGCTGAATCAGCTGATGCCTGCCTTCGCGATGGCGCGTCTTTCTCCTGCTGCGCCCGCCCCTGTCTGACGTCAGTAACCTACGTAGGTTACTGACGTCAGACAGGGGCGGGCCCAGGAGGAGAAAGACGCTCTATCGAAGCTAGGCGAAGGCAGGCATCAGCTGATTCAGCTTTCTTCTTGCCCGTGCAGCGCCTTCGGACAGAGGAGAGAGGCGCTGCACGGGCCCGGTAAGAGGAAGGGGGGCCCGATGGAGGAGGGGAATGGCGGCGACGACCCCAAAAGGGGGCGGGGCACAGACGGAGGATGTCGGGAGGCGGAGCTGAGGTGAGAGAGTAGTGAGGAAGGGAGGGGGCAGGGGCTTCTAGAAGTTTGCTTTTTCGGGGTGGGGGGAGCGGCGGAAAGTGGGGAGCAGCGGGGGGCAAGGCCGTCCGTACAGGACGCTCCTGATGAGCGCCCTTGCCCCCTCCCGATCCTTTTTTTATTTTTATTTTTTTATGTGTTTTCTGACGTCCTTTGAGCCAATCACAGCGCTTTTAGCTCTGCTAATGCGCTGGGATTGGCTCAAAGTTTGTTTGTTTTTTCACTTAATGATTTTTCCTGGCACAGAGCTGTCCTAACGAGAGGTCCAGACCTCTCGTTAGTTTTCCTGCCTTTTTCCTGCGTAAAAGCAATCGGAAAAGGTTAGTGCATGTCGTTTCAATGGGGTTTTCACACTAATTGCTCATCTCCATTCCGTTTTCGTTAGCTGCTACTGTCGTCGGAAAATAGGCTTAAGTGCATGGAAAGGATAGGAAATTCTTCCCTGAGGGCTCATTTAACGATGAAAAACGTTTAGTGCATCTACCTCTAGGAGCAGTGGCGGCAAAACAATATAACCATTGCCACCTATTTGCAGCTTTATTCCTTCAGAAAAGTCTCCCCTTTGAAGAAAGGGAAAACATGGTTTTAGCAGAAGTATGTTGAAACTGAAAGAACAATGGGCTGGTTAGAGCCTCCATATTTCCCCCTACCCATTATCATGTGGATACAGATTTGTGGGGCACCACTTTATACAGGAAAAAGCATGACTAAAAGTTTCCAATGCAGTGGCCTTGCAGATTACACACAAATGTAGTCTGAGTTGATTCCCCCCCTTTTTTTTTTTAACAAACTAGAGAAGTAAATTCGCTGTTCACATGCACTATTTTGCTTCTGAACAGTGTATGTCTTGAAGGATCGCATGGTATGCAGTGAGTGTAGCTTTTTTTTTTTTTTTTTGGATAGGTAGCTGTAACAGTAACATTTTAATTTTCATATCTAGAATTTATTGTGATCCACAATGGAATCATCACCAACTACAAGGACCTGAAAAAATTTCTGGTAAGTCAAGTCTATTCAGTGAAGGGAGGTAAGAATTGTTAAATCAGTGCTATATGCTTTCTTCTGTCTGTGTTTATTTTGTCCTCTACTTTTTCTTCTGCTGATGGTTTGAAAACAAATTTGAACCTTTCAAGGGAAAGAGTTAGAGGCTTCAATTTTTGCATGAGGACCTTGGGAGGTTGGAAGAATGGATATCCAAATAGGAAATGAAATACAAGGGGAATTTCTATAAATGGTGCCAGAAAAATCACAACTAAGCAGTATTCTATAACGGGCACTCCGGGATAAGCGTCTCGTCAATTCTAGCACTTAACTTTCAGCGCCAGCATTTTTGCCTGCTAAAGCCTGGTATAATGCTGACACCTAATAGCTGAGTTGAGCACACAAATCATAATATTCTAAAACATTGCGCCTAACTTCTGAGATCGTCCTCTGATCCGTCTATATACTTCCCATTGCCATACTCCTTTTGAGTAGCGCGCTGGAAAAGTTAGGTGTGGATGTTGTGGAACAGCGCCTAGGGCAGATACGTGCCCAAATCCAAACTGGTGCCAATTAAGTCCAATTAATCATTAATACCTCGTTAACCAATTGGTTTGCATGTGCATCTGCCCAGCGTGTGCAAATTCAGGCGCCTACGTTTTGGCGACCTGTATAGAATTTGGGGGTTAACGTGGACAAGTGCAAAGTGATGCACATTAGGAAGAATAACCCAAATTATAACCACATGATTCTTTTTAGTATGAGTATGTATCTGTACTATCATACTTTGCTGTTCCTTTCTTAATGCTTTATAATTGTAATAATGTAAACTGCACTGATCTGCTCCGGCCAGCAGCTAGTGCGGTGTAGAAATTTCAAATAAACTATAGGAGTCGCCAACAAGGTAAAGGATTTAGGGATCACTGAAATCTTCTACTCAGTGTGTGGTGGCAGCCAAAAAAAGCAAACAGAATGTAAGGAATTATTAGGACAGGAATAGAGAATAAATCAGAAAATATCATAATACCTCTGTATCGCTCCACAGTATGTAGCGGAACTAGATAAGGTACAAAGAAGGGTGACCAAAATGATTAAGTGGATGGAAGGACTCTCATATGAGTAAAGGCTGAAGAGGTTAGGGCTCTTCAGTCTGGAGAAGAGACCGCAGAGAGAAGATATGATTGGAGTGGAACAGGTACAGTTACAGTTCTTTTAGTTCGCTGTTACCAAATATAGGGGGTCTTTTATTAAGCCATGCTAGCGTTTTTAGCTTCTGCTACAAATCAGCTGTTGGTAAAAGCTGAGACGCCCATTACATTCCTACGGGCGTCGTGGTGTTTATTGCCAGCTGATTTCTACTGCGAGCTAAAAACGCTGCCACGGCTTAGTAAAAAAAACCCCATAGTTCTAAGTGGATAACAATTATATATAACTAGATTATACATCTAGGATCATACATCGCTATTCCGCAGCAAATGTATTTACTTTATTCAAGACAAATTTCCTGAAAAGATAAGTTTTGGGCTTCTTCTTAAAGCAATCAAAACTCGACAAAGCTTTAATGCCAATTGGAAGCTGTGCCCAAAAGGTTGCTGCTTGATACATAAAAACTGTCTGAAATAATTTCCAATAGCACACACCCTTGGGGCTAGGGAATGTTAACAAATTAAAATGCCATACAAGGTGCAGTCTCCCATATACCGGTCTACATTTTAATGTCAACATATAGCCCAGAATAGCTCCATGCAGTATCTTAAATACTAGGCTACTTAATATAAACATGATTCGGGCCTCCACTGGGGGCCAATGGGTCATTATGCGATATGCGAAGAAACTTTCAAGGAGAAGAAAACCAAGCGGATGGCAAACATTTCAAAAGACTTTTAGCCATCCCTAAATATACTATATTACAGTAATCCAGTTTACTCAGTATTAAAGACTGAATTACCAATTTAAACTGCTCACAATTAAGATATTTCTAATTCTTCTCAATTTCTTCATTAAAAAACAATTCTTTGTTGGATGATTTATCTGGTTCATCGTGGTCAGCTTACAATCAATAACACCCAAAATTTTAACTGATCTCTCCAGTGTATATGTTGTATATTATCTTTTATGAGTGTAGATTTATCATTGACTTCAACATCTTTATCAATCAGCAGAAATTTGGTCGTCTAATTATTGAACTGTAGAAAGTTCTCCCCCATCCAAACACCAATAAAAGACATATACCTTGTTACTTCTGGTAATAAGTCCATTAATTTGGATCTAACTGGTAACAGAATTCTAATATTGTCAGCATATATATAAGCTTGATAGCCAAGCTTTTCAAGGGAATATCCCAGTGATGATAATAACACATTAAACAAAAGGGGTGACAGTGGAGAGCCCAGAGGCACCCCACAGCCAGAAGACCAACTGTCTGAAAGCTCACCCTACATCTTAACTAAATAAGACCTATGAGAGAGCCCCTAAACCAGTTCAATACTGTACCTGATATTCCAACACTGTCCAATTTTCATAAAAGAACATCATGTGAGACTAAATCAAACGTACTTGACAAATCCAGTTGCATTGTTAAAACCTGATCACCAAGACTGATAATCTGTTTAATTTGTGTGACCAATTTACATAACAAAGTTTCCATACTATGTAATGAATGAATGCCTGATTGAGAAATATATAGCACTAGTAAAAAAGGCCCGTTTCCGAAACAAATGAAACGGGCGCTAGCATGTGTTTTTTTTGTTGTTGTTTTTTGTTTTTCTGTTTGATATTAAGGGATATAAATGTTTGTAAAAAAGCCAAAGAGATTTTTTTGTTGTTTTTTAAAAGTTGTATTTGTATTGTAATTGTTTCTTGTAATTGTGTATGGGTGTGAGAGTCACAGGAGGGGGTGGCGGGGGTGGGGAACTGTGACCGTGCATGAGTATGTGTGTGTGGGGAAGTGACACAGTATTCTGAGAGTGAGTGTAGTTGTGTATTTTTTGAAGAGTTAGGTAGCAACATATGTCTGTGAGTGAGTGTAAAGGATTTTTTTTGAAAGAGTGAGAGAGCGTGGCAGGCAGCAACAGTGTATTTTTGTAAGAATTCAATATAATTCTGTTTTGAGTGTGTGTTTGTGTTGTGATATAGTGATTGATTGTGTGTGTGTGGGGGGGGGGGGGGCATTGACACAGTATGTCTGAGAGTGAGTGTAAGAGTGATAGAGTCTGGCAGGCACCAACATATCTCTCTGAGTGTAAGTGAGTATTTTTGAAAGAGTGAGAGAGCGTTGCAGGCAGCTACACTGTTGTTTTGTAAGGCTTGAATAGTATTTGTTCTTTTTTATCAGCCTTCCGCCATTTCCATCCATGTTAGTCTCCCCTTCCATTTCCCTACACAGGTCAGCTTACTTGAAGGTTAATTCATTGACTGTTCTGTGCGTCGTTTACTTGGTGGTATCTATGCTGACGGTGTGCTGGGAGGGAGAACTTCCTTACAGAGTATTTGTACGTCTAGGGTGGTATTCTTTTTTCTTTCACGGAGGTGGGAGTGTGTGTCGCCACCAGGTGGTATTCTTTTTTTCTTTCACGGAGGTGGGAGTGTGTGTCGCCACCGTGGTTTTTTTTTTTTTTTTTGCGTATGTCCTGAGCTCTTTACCTTGTTTTGAATTTTGTATGTGTTTTGTGTTTGTGTAACGTCGCGGTGCCTATGTGGACCGTGTAGTTGGCGGGAGAAATATTTTTTTGCAAATTGTGTGTTTCCGTTTGCAAGGGGAGGCAGGGTTGTGGCTCGGAGGGGTCTGCTTCTGGTGTTCCGTTCCTCTGCCTTCTGTCAGTTAGTTGTTTGCTGGGAGGGCGTTTGTTATGGAGGCAGCACATACCTGGAGCAGGAGCACGGGCATCAGAATAGTAATCTCCCTTCAGTGGTGTTCCTTGTCTCCCTGCTGCACAGCAAGTGATAGGTTGTGCTGCTCTTTCTCCTCCCTTGTTCCGATGCAGTTTGTGGTTGATTCGTTTTGCGATGCTTGTTATGTCACGTTTCGTCGCGTGGCAACGGGTCGGCGATCCCTTATTTGTCAGCTGCTGGTAGTCCTCCCCTCATTAGTGTAGTTCGTTCTCATAGGTCCTTGGTGCATCTGTCGTCACGTTTCGTTGCGTAGCAACGGGTTGGCGATGCCATTCGTTCAGTGTCAGTGCTCCGCCCTCGACGTCATCACGTTTGATGCGTGGGCGGGGCAGATACTCATGGAGGAAAAGCGATCTCAGCCACTTCACTTTTAGAACGTTGGGAAAGTGAGGCTTCATTAGAACGTTGGAGGTGCGTTTTATATAGAGAGATATTGAATTGATTCAAATAATCATCTAAATATTTAGGGCTCCTTTTACTAAGCGGCAGTAAACCCAACGTGGGTTTAATGTTCGCTATACAGGAAGTACCGCCGGGCTACCGCAGCAGCCTGGCTGTACTTCCAACCCCTGGCGTGCAGTCATTTCAACCCCTGGCGCGCAGTCATTTCTGGCACTACAAAAATGTATTTATTTTTGTAGCGCCAGAGTGTACCCAGCAGTAATGCCCGGTTACTGCTGGGTTAATGCGGAAGCCCTTACCGCCACTTCGATGGGTGGTGGTAAGGGCTCCCCCCCACCTCCCCGAAATGGCCATGCGGCAACTGCTTTACTTGCCACCCAGCCATTTCCTGTAGGAAAGCAAGACTTCCCTTTTACCAGCTGCGGCAAAAGGGAGCCTCGGCGCTCGTGTAAAACACAATCCGACACCAGCACCAGCCCCCTTTTGCTGCAGCTTGGTAAAAGGAGCCCTTATTAACTAATCCTTCCACGATCGTAACAAAATATGGAATGGAAGCTACTGGTGTATAATTGGTTACAACTGATGTAGAAATAGTTTTCACTCCCTATAAGGAAAAATGTAACAATCTTGCCAAAATAATTGGGAAATTCACCTAATTCAAAATAATACTCAAGCCAGGACATCAAGATACTTTGAAAGCTCTGTTCTATGCTCACATTAGCCCTCTCCTCAAGTCACTTCACTGGCTCCCTATCCATTTCTGCATTCAATTCAAACTTCTCTTACTGACCTATAAGTGCATTCACTCTACCGCTCCCCAGTACCTCTCCACTCTTGTCCCTCCCTACCTTCGGGTACTCCATTTGTCCCGTCCCGGGCCCCTACCTGTGCTCCCGCGGGGGGGAGCGATGGTCGGCGGGGCTCGGGGTGTCCAGGGCGGCGGAGACGAGCTGCCGACGGAGCCAGCGCTGCCGCGGGTCGGCCCGAGGCCGGCGACCCGCTGGAGCGAACGCCGGCCTCGGAGAAGGGAGCACGCCGGCCAAGATGGCGGCGCCGGCGTCGACGTCTCCCTGGCCCGGAGCGTACCAGCGAGGAAGCTCCGCCTACTCGCGCCGGATTGGCGCGTCGAAGTTGAGACTCCGCCTGCAAGGCAGGCTGGCCAATCCAGGCGCTCCTTGCCTGCCAGGGCCGGGGGGATTGGCTCCTCTTCCAGGGAAGGGACGGACTGGCGGGAGATTTAAACAACGGAACTGAAAGGGTCCAGTGCTTCCGTTTCAGATGTCAGAAGCCGACACAGTGGATCTCGGAGTGTTGCTCTTCAGAGACTGTGTCCATCTTCAGTGCTAGCCGTCCTTGCTAGCCCCCTTCAGAGACTGGGTCCATCTTCAGTGCTAGCCGTCCTTGCTAGCCACCTTCAGAGACTGGGTCCATCTTCAGTGCTAGCCGCCCTTGCTAGCCGTCTTCAGAGACTGGGTCCATCTTCAGTGCTAGCCGCCCTTGCTAGCCGTCTTCAGAGACTGTGTTCCTTTTCAGTGCTAGCCGTCCTTGCTAGCTGCCCTTTAGAGACTGAGTTGCTGACTACCAGCCAGGCCGGCCATCTCCCTATGGTTCCAGCAGTCCTGCTGGCCGCCTGCAGCTGGGGGCTCAACCCCTGGTGAACGGCGGTCGCCGCGGGTGAAGATTTGGGGTGCGCGGCTGTTCTCTGAGGTCTTGCGGGGCCTCAGGGAACCTAAGGGCTCACCTACAGCAGAAACAGGACACCGTTCTGCGGATAAATCTCTCTCGTCTGTCCTCTTCTCCTCTACTGCTAATTCCAGACTCTGTTCCTTTTATCTCGTTGCACCTCACGCCTGGAATAGACTTCCCGAGCCTGTACATCTAGCCCCGTCTTTAGCCGTTTTCAAATCCAGGCTAAAAGCCCACCTCTTTAACGTTGTTTTTGACTCCTAACCATTACTCACTTGCTCTGTACCCTTTTATCCCCACCTCTTTAATTCCCTTACCTCTTAGTTGTTCTGTTTGCCTGTCCTGTTTAGATTGTGAGCTCTTTGAGCAGGGACTATCTTTTCATGTATGGTGTACAGCGCTGCGTATGCCTTGTAACGCTATAGAAGTGATAAGTAGTAGTGGTATGGATTTATTCAAATCAAACCATACCTCCCAAATTCAATTTGAGGTCCCTAACTCAGTCACTAGTATTTTCTTTATTTGATTATTGTAATGCTATTTATTCAGTTCTAAAAACCTCATTAATCAGAAAATTGCAAACTGCCCAGAACATGGCAGCTCGCCTTGCACTCAGAGTTCCCCGTTACTCTAAAGCGACCCCACTTCTACTTAAATTACATTGGCTTCAAGTAAATGCATGAGTCACATTCAGATTATGTGTACTCGTTTATCAAATAGTTTATGGCCTATCTCCATCTTATATGAAGAACCGTTAAGTTGCCAACACATAATGCTAAGAAATCCTCGAGAGACTTCCTTGTCTTACACTTCCTCACTGCAATAAAATTAAACATAAAATAATTCACTCTGTTGGATTCTCCTATCAATGTACTAAGAGATGGAATTCATTGCCTAAGCAATTACATCACACTGCTGAATATTTCACATTTCACAAATTGCAAAAGACACATCTGATTGTTTATTAATGACATAAGCAACCAATGCAACATCTAAACTACAAGTTGGAACACTCATGGCTCCATCACATTTTATTCTGATTATCACAATGTTTTTCATATAATCTGACTTTATAATTGATGTTATCTGGATTTGACAGTACATGTTCTATGTAACTAGGAATGATTATCAATTGTTTCTGTTACAATGTGAACCACATTGAACTCAAACCTGTTTGGGATAATGTGGGCTATAAATGTCATAAATGTAGGGCACTTATCTAATATGCAGTGAGATTTAGAAAATTTGTGGATCAGTTTGTCGAGATCCAGATCCTCTATCAAAACTGGGGGGGAAGAACACCATAGTATGCTACATAATAGTTTAATCCCGCTCCAGTGTCTACATCTGGGTAATAATCTCCCAATACTGGTTGAATATGTAACTTTAGTTGAAGTTTCTGAATGTTGGATTTAAAATACTGAGCTAATTGTGAAACTGGTAAGCAACATTATCTCTAAATTATTCATAACAGAACATAAGAGTAGCCATACTGGTTAAGACCAATGGTTCGTCTAGCCCAGTATCCTGTGTCCAACAGTGGCTAATCCAGGTCACAAGTACCTGGTAGAAATCCAGTTAGTAGCAACGTTCCATGCTACAAATCCTGGGGCAAGCAGTGACTTCCCCCATGTCCATCTCAATAACAGACTATAGACATTTCCTCCAAGAACTTCTCCAAACCTTTTTTTAAACACAGATATGTTAACCACTGTTACCACATCCTTCAGCAATGAGTTCCAGAGCATAACTATTCTTTGAGTGAAAAAATATTTCCTCCTATTTGTTTTTAAAGCATTTCCGTGTGATTTCATTGAGAGTTCCCTGGTTTTTGTACTTTTTGAAAGAGTGCAAAATTGATTTACTTTTACCCGTTCTACACCACTCGGAAGTTTATAGACCTCAATCATATCCCCCCTCAGCCGTCTCTTTTCCAAGCTGAAGAGCCTTAACCTAGCCTTTCCCCATATGGGAGGAGTTCCATCCTCTTTGTAGGGGGAGTTCCATCCCCTTTATCATTTTGGTCACTCTACTTCGAACCTTTTCTAAGTCTGCTATATCTTTTTTGAGATACAACGACCAGAATTGAACACAGTACTCAAGGTGAGATTGCACCATGGCATTATAATATTCTTGGTCTTATTTTGCATCCCTGTCCTAATTTATTTATTTATTACATTTGTATCCCGCGCTTTCCCGCTCATCGCAGGCTCAATGCGGCTTACATAGTAACAAGAGAATACAATCTGTAGTATCAGGATCAACAAAGGAGGTATGCTAAAAACCCACCTTTTCACTACTGCCTTTGGCTCCTAACCCTACTCATTTGCCTCCTTCTCTCTCCCCTGTTCCTCCCTTGCCTGTAAATGTCTTGTCTGTCTGTTCCACCCAGACTGCAAGCTCCCTGAGCAGGGACCGTCTCTGTGCCCTAATAATTCCTAGCATCCTGTTGGTTTTTTTTTTTTTTTTTTGCCTCCTCCACACACTGGGCAGAATATTTCAGTGTATTGTTTACAATTCAATTCAGCTTAGATCTTATATACCGCTGATATCCTCTGTTTAGGTTCAGTGCGTTTTACAAAATTAGTGGAGCAACAGTTACAGTTTTATAAGTAGGACAGTGGGTGAATACATTCTTATTGGATAGATATGTTATAGAGCGTTATACAGTGTGCTTATAGTCTGTGTTAGGATTGATATTTCTAACGTCCATTAGGGGATCAGTTTACGGTGAGTATTATGTACCAGTCTTTTGGAAGAAGAGAGTTTTTAGCTTCTTTCGGAAGCTGAGGTAGTTGTTTACTGCTCTGATAGCCAAAGATCTCTTTCTTGAGCTCTGACTCCTAAGGTGGACCCTAGCATCAGGTAACTATGATTTGGCTTATTCTTCCCAATGTGCATCACTTTGCATTTAGCCACATTAAATGTTATCTGCCGTTTGGATGCCCAGCCTTCCAGTTTCCTAATTTTTCCCAGCCTTCCTGCAATTTTTCACAATCTGCATGAGTTTTGACAATTTTGAATAGTTTTGTGTCATCTCCACACCTTTTATTATCATTGTGTTCTCCAAGCTAGCTATGATATTTTTACTACCCCTTCCACAGTCTCTTCCCTTACCTGTTTGTTGTCTACTTCTAAGAATGAGTATTTTTGCTGTCCTATCAAATAATGGCGTTCCTTTTCTTTTCTTACGTGTTATTAAGTATGTACACTGCTGTGTCCTGCAAAGTCAGTTTGGGCGGTATAGCAAGCATTAATAAACTATAAACTAATTGCCTCGCTTGTCGTTCCAATTTCCAGATCACTTATAATATGTTAAATAGCACTAGTCCCAGTACAGGTCCCTGTGACACTCCACTGTTCACCCTCTTCCATAGAGAAAAATGGCCATTTACCCTAGTCTCTGTTTTCTGTCCAATAACCAATTCCTAATCCACAGAAGGACATTGCCTCCTATCCCATGACTTTTTAATTTTCTCAGGAGTCTTTAATGCGAAACTTTGTTAAAAGCTTTCTGAAAATCTAGATACCCTACATCAACCGGCTCACCTTTATCCACGTTATTCACACCTTCAAAAAATGAAGCAAATTGTTGAGGCAAGACTTCCCTTGGCTGAACCCACCATGCTGATTGTCCCATTAAACCATGTTTGTCTAAGTTTAACATGGATGATTTTAATGACAGGTTAGAGATCACTAACAACAGATCTGCAATTTCATGTTTGAGTTCTTTCAGTACCCTGGGATGTATGCCATCCGGTCAGTAAGATCTCTTACTATCTGGAAACGTTTGCTTGTATGTGAGTTATCCTTATCAATCCTATAAGAATAATACGCCTTTTTAACCTGCTCTATAGCAGGCTTTTTATGCCTTCAAAAAAGTGCAAAGACTAGGGGACATGCCATAGAGTTACATAGTGGCACATTTAAAATAAATAGGAGAAAATATTTTTTCACTTGCCATATAGTTAAGCTCTGGAACTCTCTGCCAGAGCAAGTGACAAAAGCAATTAATGTAGTTGGCTTTAAAAAAAGAGGTTTGGAGAAATTCCTGGAGGAAAAGTCCATAAACCATTACTAAGATGGATCTGGGGAAAGCCACTACTTATCCTTGGGTTTAAGTAGCATGGAGTTTTGCCACTTTTTGGGACTCTGCCAGGTAGTTGTAACCTGGACTGTTGGAAATAGCATACTTGGCCTGACCCAGTAGAGCAACTCTTCTGATAGGTTGAATAAAGTTGAGTTTTCATAGGAACAGAAGGGGCACTTTTTAGTACAGGAACAGTGGTGGGCAGGCTTTTACGGTCTGTGCCGTGAGAAAGGCAGGGACAAATCAAACTCTGGTATACATATGAAGTATCACATACCATGTAAAATGAGTCCATCTTGTTGGGCAGACTGGATGGACCGTTCAGATCTTTATCTGTCGTCTTTACTATGTTACTATGTTTTTGTACCCAGGCAGGCTGCTAAAAGTCCATGAGTAGTTGATATCTACAGTGCTGGTAAGCAGTTTTCAAAGAAAAGGGAGCAACTAACTTGACACCTCAAGTCAGGCACACCGATGCTATGCACCAAGGGCCAATTTTATAGCGGTATCTATGCACCGAGGTGCCATTATAGACTACTAGCACAAGTCGTCATTGGCACGCCTACATTTAGGCACAATCATTTACACCAGGTCAGCAGTAGACCTGGTGCATGCCTAAGTGCACCATGAAACGTGCATAACTTATATAGTCTGTTACGCGTGTAATTGGAGAAATATCCATGCCCCTCTCATTTTCCACCCATATGTACATCCTCTTGCAGTTATACCATAAGGCAGTTACGTGCTACCTTATAGAACAGCGCGTAGTGTAATTACAAGTGTACGTGTCAGATGTAACTGCTGGCACCCATTTAGTGAATTAACCTGTGTGAGTTTGTCCTGTGGAAGATTTGCTGATGTGGGTATACAACAAAAAGACCTCTGGACTGTACACCTTCCGTTTTCTTGTATGTGCACAGATTGAACTTTTTTTGTTTCCTGACCTCAGACTGCCCCTGGGAAAGCCCCTTTATCATGAGGGTGAAAGGGTGCATGATCTGAACCCACACATCCTTTCTAGCCCTTCTGAAGAAATCAGCATTCAGGTATACCAGTTTTGTATGGAGTGGAGGAGTAGCCTCATAGTTCAGTGGCCTGAGAGAGCCAGGGGAACCAGGTTCAATTCCCACTGCAGCTCCTGGGCAAGTCACTTAACCCTCCATTGCCCCAGGTACAAAATAAGTACCTGTATATAATGATTTGATTATAACCACAGAAAAGTAGTATATCAAATCCCATTCCCTTTCCCTTTTTCTCATGTGGGTAGATGGCTTTGCAAGTCGTCCCCAGGATAAGAAAAAGTTAGAGGCTGACTGAGTTTTGGTTTTGGCTTCAGTATTGAAACTGGCCTGAAATGCATGTTTTGGCCTTGTTTTGGTTTTGGCTGAAAATGCCAGTGCATTTTTAGTTGGATCTGGAACTTTGTTGGTTCCTGTTTCTCTTGCCCTCCCTCTCTCCTCCCCCTCCCTCCCCAAGTCCTGACTATCCATTAGACCACCAGGGATGCATGGTAGGTCTGGGAGAGACAAGGGATTCATTCTGTGTATACAGAAGGAGGGAGGGGGCTTGTTCTGTGTGCAGGGGAGGGGGGAGTGGTGCTTTATTCCATGCAGGGGTGGACTGGGTGGAGTTGGCCCCTAGCTGCCAGTTTTGAGTTTCAACTTTGGCTTCGACTCTCCTGAAACCAAGCAACAAATTTTGGCTGTGGATTTAGTTTCAGCTAAAACCAAATAAACTGGCTTTGGTTGCCCTCATTCGTATCAGGTCTTTCATCACAAACAGCAGTGGTATCCATTCATTTTCTGCCATTTTCGGTTTTAATTATTCCATATGGGTTGTACCACTGTCAGTTTCTAGATGTCACAAGGAAATATTTAAGCAATAACCACTAGGTTAGTGGATCTTACATCCAGATGACTGCTATAAGTCCGCTAAGATGCTTCAGGTTGAAAGTTTTTGTTTTAGCAGTGGCTTATTGTTAAGGATCTTTGTAGATTGAGATGTGATGAAATGTAGTGAGTTGTCATTTCTCCTTTTTGCTACTTAGGAAAGCAAAGGTTATGAATTTGAGTCGGAAACCGATACAGAAACAATTGCCAAACTTGTCAAGTACATGTATGACAATCGTGAAAGTGATGAGATCAACTTTACAACGCTGGTGGAGAGAGTTATTCAGCAATTGGTAAGATGGTGAAATAATGTGGTGGTGTCACCTGTTTGGGCTTGAGGCAGAAAGATTCACGCTCTTTTGCCTGTGTGAAATTCTAATGTGTTGTCGCACTTAGCAGTACATACTACAGTTATTTTTAATATCTTTCTATCAACTTTAGAACACACCTTTTCATACATAAAAGCAATGGAAAGTTCCTTTTGAAACCGCAGCAAAAAATACGTACACACTCTTTAGTATCAAAGTTTTCTGTCTTTATTCCCTAGGGAAAGATGATTACATTATTATGTTTTGTTGTATTTAATATGCCACTTTACTTTTTCAGAACAAAGCGGTTTACAATATAATAAACTTTTACAAAAGAAAAGAAACAAAATTAATCTAATAACTAATATAACAAATTCAAATAAAATGAAACAACAAACAAAATAGACTCGCCTAGTAAGAATGGAGTTTCTATCTGAATCACACAAGAACGTACACACTTCTTATTCACCTATAGAGAAAAATCTGTACACCTTTATTAGAACCACACCTCCTCCAATCTCTTTATCCCTAGAGCTCTTCAACATGTATGAAAAACGCATAGGGGCTGATGCAGCCTCTGTGCTTCCATCCAGAGAGGTGTGTGGTAACGCCCTCAGGCATGCACTAATTGATGCAAACTTTAGAGGTGGGGGGGGGAAGGAGAAGGTCCATCATAACCCTTCATGGTAGGATATTGAAAATACTGAAAGTACAACCCCACTCGGATCTACTTCACTGAAGTTAAGAGACAACTTGCATTGAAAACGTGAACATTCAACAACACTCTTTATTAACGGGAGGAAAAGAGATCTCATCCTACTGTGGCAACCGAAACACAAATTTCTTAGGAGCACACAGTGAAAAAGTAATCACTGATCCCAAAAACCTCCCAATGAGGGTTTACTTGCATTTTTTAAGGTTTAAAAAAAATTTAAAATTTTTTGATTTTTCACATGCAATTCAATAATACCCTGTTTTAGTTTCAGTTTTGTGCTTCTTTGAATGTGCACAATTTAAAGCCCATCTGGCAAAATCCCACACAAAAAAATACAAAAAAACGGGACTTACTTTAATCATGCAGTGTCAGGGTTCAAATGCCGTTGCAGCAGCTTGGTTGTTGGGCATGCTGCTTCGTTGTCCATTGCCTCGGGTACAAACATAGTGTCAGATTTTCCAAAGCAGAAACTAGGATCGTGAGCCCTTGGGCCACTGCCGAGGAGCGGCAGTGGCAGGCAAAACCACCCCACACAGGGATAAGACAGAACTCTGACAGGGATGGCTAGTCTTCACCTGCACTTGACCACCGTTCCTCAGGAGCTGAGCCCCTGGGTGCAGGTGGCCGGCAGGACTTGCTGGAAGTGGACACCAGCAGGATACACACAGGGACTAGAACACACAGGGAGGCTAGGCAGAATACTAGACTAGGACTTTCAAACAGACAAGGGACAGAACTGAAAGCTGCAAGCAGCCACTGAAACAGGGAACACAGACAACCTAGAACTAGACAAAGACATACAAACAAGAAACAAGCAATACAGTACAAGAAGCTACACAAAGACTAACTAGAATCAGGCAAGAATACAGACTATAAACTGGACTAGGCAGAAGTGCCACAAGCACCAACAAACCAGGGCCTTAGGCAATGCAAAGGCCAAGCAGAGAGTTTCCAAATGGCTAATAAGCCCAGCAGCAGCTGAGATTCAGATGCAGCAATCACCAGGCAGCTACGGGTGCTGTGCAGGCTCAAACAATACAAGCAAGTCTGGCAGGCCGGATAATCCAGACTGGACTGGGCTGAAGTCTGGAACGGGAAACAGCACATAGACAATCCAATGCAGCCACCAGGTCTGGCCACCAGAGGGCAAGAGGAACACAAACCGAAACACAGGCAGAAAGCATACTGAAACACAGAAAGGCTTAACACACACAGGTGCAGTATAGTAGAGTAATCAGAGCCATGCTGGAAGCAGCCAGCACACAGAGACAGAGACAGAACTAACTCAGGAAGAACAGACAGAAGCCAGCTCAGAAGCTGACCGCCGGAAATAAGGTGAGCCTGAGAGAGGTCACGACCACAATCGTGACACATAGATTGTAAGCCCACTTGGACTGGAAATAACTGATGCACCTGCTTGTAACTGGCCTTGAGCTCTGATTTGGAAAAGGCAAGTAATTCTAATTATATCTAAATCTCTAAAGCTAGATCCACAAGACTGAAAATTTATTGCAGTTGAGTAAATTTAGCTGCCATGTTTCACAAGATGGCTATATTTAATCATGGAGAAAGAGGTGTTTTGGGAACCAGGGTGAAGAAAAATAAGTTCGTACATTTTGATTTTCAACTGTGCATGTATATTTTTTTCCAAGGGGCTAATATTCAGCTTGTGACGGTAACAATGCAGCTCTGGGCAAAATTACCCCAGATAATTCAGTGCCAGGCCACGTCTGATTTCCTCCCCCTCCCCCCCCCAACCTCAACTCTGAATAGGACCCTACCTGAAGTCCCTAGTGGTCCATTGGGGCGATGGGGGCAGGAGCGAACCCACTCGCTCCTGCCCCTTAGCTGCTGCCTTGTCAAAATAGCTGCTGCAACCTCTCTGTAACCATGTGACAGCAATGGCTTATATCGGCAAGCAAGGCAGGACCTGCAGTTATCAAAAGGCGATTGAGACGGCCTCCCTTATGAGTTGAGTGAAGAACAATCATCTCTGGTTGTCAGCAGCTCATATCGCAGGGTCCTTGAATGTGGAGGCGAGCTTTCTCAGCAGGCACTCCTTGGACCCCTACGAGGAGGGACTTGCCGACCTGAACATGTATACCTTGAAGGAAAGGAGAAACAGGGATGACATGATACAGATGTTCAAATATTTGGAACAATCAACAATGGGCAATTAAGAAAAATTCCCTTAATCCCACGTGTAAAGCCCTGGCTGAAATTAGCACTTGTTTGAAATGTGGGCATGCGTCTGAATTGGTATAAAACCCAATAGGGAAATTTTTCCCCATAAATGTGTGTTCCCCTTTATAAAATGGGGAAGGCAAGTGCAGATTTTTGTCCTCCCAAGGCACACACAAACCATGCGCCCCTTGCGTCATGTGTATCTCCACATGTAAATAGCTGCAGTTTACACATGTAAATGCTACTATTTGCATGTGATGATGCCTCTATACCAGGGGTTGTCAACCTAGTCCACAGGACACACTTAGCCAGTCAGGTTTTCAGGATACCCACAATGAATATGCTTGAGATAAATTTGCATTCAGCTGAGGTAGAGCATGCAAATCAATCTCATTCATATTCATTCTTGCATGCTGTACCTCAGTTGAATGCAAAGTTATCTCATGCATATTCATTGTGGGTATCCTGAAAACCTGACTGGCTAGGAGTGTCCCATGGACTGGGTTGAGATCCCCCTGCTCTATACTAACCTATGTCTGATGGGTTTCTGATTTACTGCATACTGAAGAAATGTTGCCCAATACAGTTGTTGCAATGGTAACTAATAAAGCTAACCTTGGAGGCTTTTAAACTTGGTAATACTGCTTCGACGGTGTGGGTATTACTGTCAGTAGTGTGATGTTCAACACTAACCACCAGTTAGAGAACATGCTAATAAGAGTTTTTCTTCTGATGAGCCCTGTAAAGCAGCAGCCACATGGAGTAGCTTCATAGAGTGTCATTACTGGTGTATAGAACTGGCAGCCCTTAATTCTTCTTAATTATCTCTGTTCAAATTTCATCTGCCAATTTTAAGAATCTTTTTGACATGTCTTTCCAAGTCTTCCTTCAATAGGTCAGTGAGTGTTTGATCTTGGATTGGCTGGGATACTGCAGAGAGGAAAGAAAGGTCATGGTCACGTGTAAGGGTGATATACTTAGTGGCTGAGTTTAGGGTTCATGATTCACAGTGTTCAGGAAGGAGTCCTGGTGTACAGTCCCTGACGCTGCCATGACTGCACAAAAGTAAGTTGGAAGGGATATACAATAGGAGGTGGGGCGGAAACTGGGCATTGCTATTCTGATCCTTCTTAAAGCTCTGTGTAAGCCACATGTCACTGAATATAATGTAGATGTCTGAAAGTTGCAAGCAGGAGATTAAAAAGAAAATCCAGGGCTTCTGTTCATGTATTCATTTCATTCTATTACCAAATAAAGATTCAGTATGAAGAGAAAATCTGATTGGTAAGAGCAAGGAAAAGTGGGAATTTTCTGATTCTTCAAGTAAGTGCATCTCAAAAGGGCTGATGTTAGCATAGGAATCTGGGTTTTCAGCTGCTTTTCAAATGCTATTTTCCTGTACTGAATGAATAAGAAATCAATATCTCACCTCACATTATTGCACACTTGTGTTTTATGCAACAAGCTCGTTTTTTTTTTTTTTTTTTTTTTTAACTTCTGTTTGAATGTTTTCCAGGAAGGAGCATTTGCCTTGGTTTTTAAAAGTGTCCACTTCCCAGGGCAGGCAGTTGGCACCAGGTATAGTAAGCCTTCCTGCGATATAGACCTTGTAACCAGATGCGCACTGGAGTGTGCTGTAGGGCCTTTTACAGACCTTTAACATGTTCTCAAGAGTTTTACTGAGCAGCTCGAATCCTGTAAGCAAGGCCCTTGGTGTCCCATGATTCTCCAGCCACAGGAAGGCCTTTAATGTCTGGCCCTGCCTGCAGAATTGACAAAGAAAAAAAATCTCAAACACTGCTGCAAGAAATCAGAGACTGTGCATATAAGTGATTCTGAGTTAAAGGGGCGCTTCAGCCTGAGTTTTGTGCTGAGACTTAAGAGATTTCATGTGAGGCCGACCAGTGGTGTGCTGGAAAATTTTTAACAATGGGCTGTCTCTCCAGGCATAGCCAGCCCTGCAATTTAGGGGTGGGGGGGGATCCTTTCCTCTCTCTTCCCCCTCACCCCCACCCCAGTTTGGGTGTGCTAGACATATCTTTGCTGGCAGGGATGCCGAGCCTTGCCAGCCAAATAAATGGACTGCTTCTGCTCCCCAGTGCTTGTTTCCGGCTCTGAGCAGCATACTGGGACTTCTCATGCATGTTCTGAGCATGCGCTAGAAGTCCTGGAATGCTGTTCAGAGCCGGAAACAAGCACTGGGTAGCAGCGGCAGTCCATTTATTTGGCTGGTGGGGCTCAGCATCCCCACCAGCAAAAGTAAAAGGGAGTTCAGAGACACCAAGGGAGGCCCATCTCAAAGCTGGAGATTTACCACTGCTATGCTGGAGATTGAAGGCCAATGAGTGAGGTTTTTCTTGTGTGTGTGGAGGGGGGGGGGGGGGGGGCAGCCATGTCTAAAATCAGTTCTGGCAGGCCCACATTCCAAAAACTGACATATTCTAATCAGTAAATAGAAAATAAAATTATTTTTTCTACCTTGTTTTCTGGTCTTTTTATTTTTCTTATTGAGTTGATCCCAGTCTCTGGTTTCTGCATTCCTCTTACTTCTCTTACCTATTTCGCCAGAGTCTTGGCACTTCCTTTCTCTTTATGTCTACCATCCATATTCTTTCTGGATACCTATCTATCTGACCCAGCATCACCCCTGTCTTCCTGCCATGTTGAGCATCCTCCATCTCTGTGTCCCTATTCTTGCTGTGTTCCCCTATGCCCCCTGTCACATGCCAGCATCTCTCCCTCTCTCTTCCTTCCCTCTGCCCCCCCCCACCAAAAGGGTCCAACAAATGTTCCTCTCTTCCCTCCTGTTTTTTCTCCCCTTTGCAGGGCTAGCACATCTCCCTCTTCCTTCTTTTCCTGAAAGTCCTGGCACCTCTTTCCTTTCTTGTTCCCCCTTCCCCAAATCCAGTACCTCTTTCCTTCTCCATTCCCCCCTCTCTTCCTCACTCCCCTCATTTGATCTTTCTTCCTTACCTGATCTCCCTGTCCAGCACCTCTGTCCATGCTCCCCCCCCCCGTGCAGCTCCTCTCTCTCTTTCCTTGCTCCCCCCCAGTGCAGCACCTCTCTCCCTCCTTGCTACTCCCCTTCAGTGCATTACCTCTCTCTCTTCTTGCCCCCCCCCCCAGTGCAGCACCTCTCTCCCTCCTTGCTACCCACCTCCAGTGCAGCACCTCTATCTTCTTGCTTCCCCCCTAGTGCAGCATCTCTTTCCCTCCTTTCTACCCCCCAGTGCAGCATCTCTCTCCCCGTCCTTGCTTCCCCCATCCAGTGCAGCACTTCTCTTCCTCTTTGCTTCCCCCCTCCAGTGCAGCACCTCTCTCCCTCTTTGCTTTCCCCCTCCAGTGCAGCACTTCTCTCCCTCCTTGCTTCCCCCTCTCCAGTGCAGCACCTCTCTCCCTCCTTGCTTTCCCCCTCCAGTGCATTGCTCCCCACCATGCCCCCACTCCTACATCACACCCCCATTGGATCTCTTTTTTACCTACTTGACCTCCCTTCCCAGCACCTCTCTTTCCTCTTGCTCACCCCCCCCCCCACCAGTGCAGTACCTCTCTTCTTCCTTACTTCCCACCTAGTGCAGCACCTCTCTTCCTCCTCCTTGCTCCTCCTACCAATGCAGCATCTCTCTCCCTCCCTGCCCCTCCTGATGTAGCATCTATCTCCATCCTTTCCCCCACCACTGATGCAGCACCTCTCTCCCTCTTTGCCCTCCACCCGCAATCCGGTACCTTTCTTCTTACCATGATTAATTTTTTTTTATGCAGTGCTAGCACCGTCAGCAATAGCAGGCTGATTCAGCCAATCCCAAGGGCCTTCCTTAAGCCTGTCCTGCCCTCGAGGAAAGGAAGAGGCAGGACGTGACTGAGGGAAGGCCCCTGGGATTGGCTGAAGCAGCCTGCTATTGCTGATGGTGCTGGCAGTGCATAAAAAAAAATAATCGTGGTAAGAAGAGAGGTACTGGATTGTGGGAAAGGACAACGAGGAAGAGAGGTGCTGCACTCGAGGGGGTGGTGGGGAGAGACATCTGAACCACAGGGGAGGAGGACACCAGTAGGGGGCCCAAGCCCAAATTTTGGGAGCCAATGGTTAAAGTAGCCTACTTTAACAACCAGCTCCCAGAATTCTCAAAAAACCTAACAAACAGCTCTCACGAGCTGGCGCTAGCACACCATTGGACTTGACCTACACAAATGACTTCAGCTGCTTGAATGGCTTCCTAAGAAACCCGGTAGGGACATGGATTGGAGGGGCAGCATGGGGTGCACACCTAGAAAAAAATCCATGAAATTACACAGAAAATCGGTATTTTTTACAGAATTTCTTGCCTCCCGATCTTGTCTGATATTGGAAGTTAAGCAGGGTTGGGCCCTTTTAGTACTTGGATGGGAGAAAGAGTGTGTCTCAGTTTGTAAGACATCGTAGCTTCATATTTGACCACAGTGCACCCATGGGAAGCATTTTGTTTCTGACTTAATAGATGACAGATTTCTGCAAGTTGAAAGGTGTGCCCTGTGTTTGCAGGCGAGGCAGCCCATTGTTGATGGGAGTGCGCAGCGACCACAGGCTATCCACAGACCACATTCCAATCCTGTACCGATCAGGTAAAGTGTATCCAAGCCTTTCTCCTTTAGGAATTCTAACAGTGGAATTTTCTTGAATACAGAATGAGGTGGAAGGTGCAGGAGTCTTTATAAATATTTAAACTATTGTCCTGCATGTTTTTTTTAGTGATTATGAGAGAAACATAGAAACAGAGAAAAATGTAGGCAGGTAAAGACCATATGGTTACCATCACTTCATTAATATACCAACCATTCTTTTCCTAAGGCTGACTAGAAGATGCATTTATTTTGCACCGTATTTATTGTTTCTCTAATAGGCCAAGGTTGATGATGAAAAAGCAAGAAATGGGGGGGGGGGGGGGGGGGGGGAGAGAAGATGGGTATGAAATTTTAGTTCCACTTCAGTGGAAGTACTTTTTGACTGACTTTCCCCCAGTGGAGTGGAGATGAAGTCTAATGGTTTGCGTGGTTGCCTAAGAAGCTAGGGAACTGGGCTCAATTCCCACTCCAGCTCCTTGAGACATTGGGCAAGTCACCTAATCCGCCATTACCCCAGGTACAAAAACTTACCGGCCGATATTCAAAGTGATTTAAATGGACAGAATCCTCTCCTGCCTGTTTAAATCACTTCTGGACTCCTAAGTGAGGATATTCCGTGACACTTTACTGGAGAGTGCCACTGAATATCCCACAGACAGCCCAAACAAAAAGTGGGCAGGTCAGATGCAGTTCTAGGGAAGAGTCCAGGGTTCTGCAGGTGCCAGCAGTATTCAGTGCTGGCACACGTACAGCTTAGCTCAAAAGCTAAATTAGGCCACTTAGCTATGCGGGTGCCGTCAGTGAATATCAGGCTGGCACCCGCATAACTATATATTTTTTTAAATAAAACCCTCCTGATCCCCCTCCCA